>NW_026591086.1:18493154-18602981 GCF_907164565.1 Psammomys obesus | reverse complement strand
AATATAATATAATATAATATAATATAATATAATATATATTCTTATATATTATAAGAATATTTGAAGAGGGTTGGAGGGTTGGTTTAGTGGTTAAGAAAACTGTTAATACTGTTTGCTCTTCCTGATGACTTGAGTTCAACTAACAGCATACATGACGGGTAGTTTAAAACTGGATAATTCCAATTCCAGGGTAATTGTACCCTTTGGGCACTTGCATTCATGCGGACATACCTTCCCACCACATATACATAATTGAAAACAATAAAAATAAGTCTTACAAAAAGAACATTTGAAGAAACTCTAACATTATGCTGCAACAAATAATTTGTAAATAAAATATATCCAGTTTTCACAAATGATGCTGCTCTAAAGTTGGAAGATTCATAATTAATAATTAAATTTATAAATTTATATTCACAATATAAACAGCATGTTCCCAGATCAACATACTGGGTGAATGCTCTCTATGGATGCAATCACAGAATAGCTAAGAAAGGATAGAAAAGTTATTAGGCTTACATTAAAACAGTAGGTGCTAAAGAGACAGATTTCTTCAGAGAGACACGCTAAGTTAATGAGTCTCGTGAATACCTGTGGAAATTTTAGGCAGTGTACTAGGAGGGTGTCAGAATCTTTCCTGTGGCTTAGGAGCTAAGTACTGCTTGAGAACAAAAAGCAGAATGACTCCATTTTTTTTTTATGTTTGCTGCCCCTAAATTTCTTGAAAGCTGTCTTTCTTCTCTTCTAGTCAAAACCAAGCCCAGGGTTTTAAGGTAATTTACAAGGTAAGGTGCTGAATTGTGCCCATGTAAGTTCTTAGAAAGGCACATAATACATGTTTATGTCCTTATTTGCAAATTAGAAAATTTTTCTTAGGATAGTTCCACTATACACTCCTTCACTCTGTTCACACGGATAGCATATGCCATTCCGTGGCACCTTTCTGTGTAACCTTGGCTATCCCGGACTTACTTTGTAGACCAGGCTGACCTCAGTCTCATAGAGATCAGCATGCCTCTGCCTCTCAGAGTGCTGGGATCACAGGCATGTGCCACTGCACGCAGATAGTCAGGGTAGTTTTAACCTCAATAATACTCAAGGGTTCTGTGATTCCACAGATAGAAGGCAGAGTTGGAGAAAGCAGGAATGCTTCATTAATTTACCTGAACTTATGTCTCTTAGGAGGTAGTCATGTTTGTTAATTGTAACAGTTTGAATTGGGGCAATATATAGGACCATCAGGAAATGCATGGTAGATAATTGCTTGATAAAACATGGTGAACATCTGGGATGATAAATTCTGAACTCAGTGGTATGAAATCCTAAATTGAGCACACACACAATTAGAAAATATGGTCTGAGACTTCTTTCCCACTGCAAGCCCTTATTGATATATTCTTGTTTGTAAGTGAGTTAGAATAGTCAGAAATATATCTCTCACACTTAAAGATTGTTTATTATATATGGTATGTTATACTTTTAAATTCTATATATACTACTTTCTCTTTTTCTTATAATACATTAAGAAAGCACACAGTGGGACTGTAAATGAGGAAGATTTTTAAAATTTATTATATTATTATTATTATTAATTTATTCACTTTGTATCCTGGCTGTAGCTACGTCCCCCATCTCCTCTGGGGCCTACCTTCCATCCCTCTTCCCAACCCCATGTCCCTTCCCTAGTTCACTGATAGGGGAGGCCCTCCTCTCCAACTATCTGACCATTGCCTATCAGGTCTCATCAGGACTGTCTGGATCCTCTTCCTCTGGGGTCTATTTAGGCCATCTCACCAGGGAGAGGTGGTCAAAGTGCAGGCCACTGAGTCCATGTCAGAGACAGCCCCTGCTCCCCTTTCACACAGAGACTGAGCTGCTCATGAGGTACATCTGAGCAGGGGTAGGGAGGGTGTCTAGGTCCTCTTCATGCATGGTCCTTGCTTGATTCACCAACCTCATGAAGTGGGGGAGATTTAATGACAGTGGACAATACACAGTCCGAACTACTGTATAGTCATAGACTGACCACTATCCCTGTGTCTTTAATATTTAATGAGTATGATATAATTTTGAATCTTTACAATATTAAGCAAATAAGAATCATGAAACATTCTTTTAGCAAGTATTTGCAAGATGTTTTCTGTTCACTTACAAGCTCCAAATCACGTCACATCATATCACAGTGACCTAACATTTGCTTAGCTGTAATGTTTAATTTGTTATTATATAATTTTTTTTTCATAAAAAACAAAATCTAGACAACCCCTCTCCATATGCCTGCCATTCACACTCATGGTGTATGAATATAACACATCTTCCAAATACTCACAGTAGAGCTGAAACAGCCCTGGTCTAGTTCTCTAATGCAGTCCAATGGCTATTTCAGGCAAATTGTCCCTGAAAGGGAACAAGCACATTATTTCCCAGGCAACACCCCTGAACACACAACAACTCCGTGACTAAATCAGAAACTGTTAGTAAGTCCATCGATCAGTGAGCTCATACACTTTCTCTCAACTGTAGAGAAGAGTGGCTCCTGATGATCACCTCCTGAAGAGGATGTCTGGTCAGTGATGAAGGAATCCATGACACAGCTGGTGTCCACAGCATCCATTCTAACTCCATGTCCTTGAAACTTTTATTCCACTGTTTATTTTAAAATATGACGCATTATAACAATTTTATTAAGTAAAAGCTGTTGTACTAATTAATACCGTCAATACATTTTGGTCTCTACATGCTAACAAACTAACTAATAAGAGCCATATGTGCTCAGCTTGTCCCAGTACTTTGACTTATTCCTGGCCATGTCTTATTAAGAGAAAATAAAATAAAATGACTCTTTGGTTCCCTTTATATTATATTCAGGTGCCTCCAAAGAGACCATGCTTGAGGTGAAATTCAAACTTTCTTCCATTAATTCACAGATTTATTTTTCTCTAGTGCTTGCTTAATATGACTAATGGAGTCTCCGTAGAGAGAATAACATTGACTATTGCTGTGCCTGCTCTTCACTTCAAGAACGGATAATGTTCCTAGCTTCAGAAATTTTAAAGGAAATTTATTTCACACTGTGTACTTTGGTATTTTTGAAGCAAAACAGCAACTGTAAAATTATTCCCATTGATTTTTAATCCCACAAATGCACATAGAATAGAAGAAAGCAATTTACTCTTTTGTTTCATTTTGTAGAATATATTACAATAGGAAATATAATTTAAAGCAAAATTCCTAGCTACATGGCAATCATTGCAGAGGAATCAGAGAATAAATTGTTCTAATGAATAAAACATACAGACAGAAGTGTTACTTTACAAAATGAAAATCCAGCTAATTAAAATCCATGGGCATCTGATTCAAGGTAAAAATTCCAGATGATGCTATTGCCTTCACCTCTTTCTATTTATGTAACAGACAAAATGTGTTGTAGAGATTCGCATAAAGAAAAATAAACAAAAAATCAACTCTCTTGTACACTGGAATTTATAATTTCCCTGAGGAGATAATCCCAGTAATATCACCAACCTGTGGCCTCCCTGGGAAACTGTCCCCAGGAAACTAGAAATTACAAGAGAAACTTTATTGAATAAATAAGTGACATCCAAGAGGCCACTTCCATCTGTCTTTCCATTTCATTTGCTCTTAGAATCTGCCTTTTCACATCTGAGGCTTAATAAAAACCCTTCTCAATTTTTAACACTTAAGAATCGCTCGCTAGCCAGGTGCAATGGTGCAGGCATGTAATCTCAGCTTTCAGGAGGCAGAGGGAAAGGAAGGAGGACTCCCCTATCAGGGGACTTGGGGAGAGGCATGGGAAGAGAAGAGGTAGGGAGATAAGGAGGGAAGGATTGGGAGAGGGTGAGGGAAGGGGCTGAGGATCTCTGTGAGTTTGAGACCAGTCTGGTCTACAAAGCAAGTCCAGGAGAGCTAAGGCTACATACACAAAGAAAACATTTCCAAAAAAACCACCACCACCAATAATAATAATAATAATAATAATAATAATAATAATAATAATAATAAAATAATTGCCTGCTTTTGAGAATTTTCTCCTCTTATTGCTAGGTGGCATTTTCAGACACTGCTGAGAACAATGAGGGTATGATCAGAACCAACCATTAAAACTCTTTAAGTGATATTCCATTCATTTTAATACTATGTATGTTTATTGCAGAGGAAAACACTTTTTAATTATCAACTCTACAGATCATGTAGAACATGTGTCCTATGTGGAATGCTGTGATTTAGAAGGACTTTGGCAAACTTAATGGTGGTCAATAGGGAGTGGGCTAGTTGTAGTGATTTCATGACTTCTGCACCGAAATAAGTCCCACTTGGAAAATGTTGGCTACAATACCTCAGTTACAAATCACATTTGATATCATTTAAGGTATAAAATTGCTTCTAAGTGAGAAACACAGATCTTTAAGAAAAGTCTCATGAGCTATAATTTGAGCCAAAATTTCCTTCTGAAAATAAGTCATTTATCAATGCTGATATTCTATTTTTTTAATTTATTTTGATTTATTACAATTTATTCACTTTGTAGCCCAGCTGTAGCCCCTTCCCTCACCCTCTGCTCCCAGTCCTACCTTTCTTACCTCTTCTCCTCCCATGCCTCTCCCCAAGTCCACTGATAGGGAAGGTCCTCCTCCCCTTTCTTCTGACAGTAGTCTATCAGGTCTCATCAGGACTGGCTGCATTGTCTTCCTCTGTGGCCTGGTAAGGCCGCCCCTCTCCCCACTTAGGAGAAGGTGATCAAAAAGCCAGCCACTGAGTTCATGTCAGACAGCCCCTGTTCCCCTTATTAGGAAACCCACTTGGAGATCATGGATGTAGAAATTTTCCTCACTCCTTGCCAGAACAAAGAGTTCTAAGTTACAGTAGGCAAGTACAATACCTTTGCTAGAAATAGTGGCTGGCTGTCTAAACATGCATCAGTTAATTCCCAAGAAAGTGCTGTTGAGGTACAAGCACGTGTACCTCATTTTATACCTAGGGAGTAAAAGAGGAAGAGATATCAGCAACCCTCCAGAACACTCGCCAAGATACGGTTCTTGAATCCAGGGTTCTCAGCCTTCCTAATGTTGCAACCATTCAACACAGTTGTCGTGACCCCTAACAATAAAATCATTTCTGTTGCTACTTCCTATGTATAATTTTGCTACTGTTATGAATCTTAATGTAAATATCTTATATGGAAGAAAGCTGATACGTGAATCGTTTGAAAAAGCCTGTTGACCTTCAAAGAAGTTGCGACTCCCAGGTTGAGAACTACTGCTCTAACGCTATATGAAAATACCGCAGTGGAAGTGACATGGGCATTTTCCTAGGCTGCTTCCTTCTCTCCATCGTTCCTTCCTTCTTACCTCCTTTTTTTTTTTCGCTTTTTCACCCTCATTATCCATGTCACTCTTGAAATATAATTATATTATATTATAATTCTATTTAAATTATTTTCTAGTATCATATATATTTTCCCATAGCCATGTAATAAAGATGAAAAATGCCATAACATTTCTTTCCATTACTTGATTGAAAATTTGCGTGATTTTAAGATACTTCTGAATTTTTCTCCCATTTTCTCAATTTAAAATGATTTGGGTAGTTTCATATATATATATATATATATATATATATATATATATATATATATATATATAATCACAGATCTGAACTATCCTTTTCTTACATTATGTTAAATTCTAAATCTATATAACAGGAGCTCATTCACCACAATCCACAAATACAGTAAAATTCTGTGAAATGTACCTACATAAAGCATATGAAGCAACTCGGGCATATTATGTCATTACAATTACACAGCTCATTCCACATTCATTTTGTTTCCAGAAAGGAATCATGAGTCTAGAGGAGGAAATCTTTTGCTAAAACTTCAGAGTACATATTTTCATCATAGTTTTGTAACTTTATCATGACAATTTTTTTTTTTTTTTTTTTAGAAACAAGGTATAGCTTTTACTTATAGAGTGACTGTTTCTTTGTTTGCTTCACTGAGACTTTTTTATATATGTAAATCATTGATGTATTTTTCTTTGCTTCAGGATCTAGAAAACATTTAGAAGAACATGAAACCTGTACTCTAGTTTAAATAGAAGAAGAAATCACTCAGCATTTCATATCAATGTGATCATTTGATGAATACTTATATTTTATTTTTTTTTTTTACTTTTTTTTATTTTATTTTTCTTTTTAGTTACATTTTGTTAACTCTGTGTCCCAGCTGTATCCCGCTCCCTCATTCCCTCCCCAACCCCACACTCCCTCCCTGGTCTCCTCCCTGCCCTTTTCCAAGTCCACTGATAGGGGAGGACCTCCTCCCCTTTCATCTGACCCTGTTTTATCAGGTATCTTCAGGGCTGGCTGCAAAGTCCTCCTCTGTGGCCTAACAGACTGCTCCTCCCCTGGGGGGGGGGGGGTCAAACAGCCTGCCCTTGAGATCCTGTTAGAAATATTCCGTGTTCCCCTTACTTTGGAGAACTACTTGGTTACTGAGCTACCACGGGCCACATCCGAGCAGAAGTTCTAGGTTATATCCATAGATGGTCCTTGGTTGAGTGTCAGTCTCAGAAAAGACCCTGTGCCCAGATATATTTGGTCCTTGTAGAGCTCCTATCCTTTCCATATCATACTAACTTCCCTTCTTTCATATGATTCCCTGCACTCTGCCGAGGGTTTGGTTATGAGTCTTAGTGTCTGCTTTGAAACACTGCTAGGTAGAGTCTTTCAGATGCCTTTTGTGGTAGACTCCTGTCATACGTTCAATGCACATCCCATTTGTCTTTCTAAATGAGGATTAATCACCTTCGCCTGTGTCCACTTTCTTGATTATCTTCCTTAGGTGTGTAGATTTCATTATGTTTATCATATCTTGTAGGTCTATATAAGCGAGTATATACCAAGTTTGTCTTTCTCCTTCTGGGATACTTCACTCAGAATGATCTTTTCTAGACCCCACCACTTGCCTGCAAATTTCATGATTTCCTCCTTTTTGATTGCTGAGTAGTATTCCATTGTGTAAAAATACCACAATTTCTGTATCCATTCCTCCGTTGATGGACATCTGGGTTGTTTCCAAGTTCTGGCTATTACAAATAAAGCTGCTACGAACATGGTTGAACAAATGTTCTTGTTGATTACTTGAGCAAATTTTGGGTATATACCTAGGAGTGGTATAGCTGGGTCTTGAGGTAGCACTACTCCTAGTTGTCTGAGAAAGCTCCAGATTGACTTCCAAACTGGTTGAACCAGTTTACATTCCCACCAGCAATGGAGGAGGGTTCCCTTTTCTCCACAACCTCTCCAGCATGTGCTATCACTTGAGTTTTTTATCTTGGCCATTCTGATGGTTTTAATCTGAGGCTGGAGAAAAATTTGAAGAACTTCCCGTTTTTGAGGGTTTGCTTCCTATCCTAGCATCTTTTTCTTTTAAACTCTATTAACAATACAGGCCTTTTGTTCCCATTCCTGTTGTTTGTGAGTTTGTTTGTAAAGTGGTTCTCCAATGAAGCTTACTTGAGTTATTCCTGGAACTCTAATCCATGCAACCAGAAACACTTACAGAAATCACAATTCATTGTACTGTCATATTATCAACACAGAAACTATTTACAATAGGAATTACTTATGGTTGATTTTTCTATGTATAGTAAGGTAAGAATCTGAGAGGACATATGGTTCTGAAATTGTTACTATTTTAAAATAGTATTACACTTAGAAAACTGATATTAATCAAAAGGCTTGCATCACTCTGACATGTGTACTTTACTATCTTGATTTCTCCAGCTAAAATGTTCCAGATCATTTTCAATCTCAAAGCCACACGGGCCCTTTAAACATCATGCTGTGATACCGGTTCTAAAATGTCAAATTGTATTTGTTTGGTGTTTTCTCACTAACAATGAATTCTCCACTGCAGATATCATTTAAGCAGATGACCTTCGATTAAGCTATCTTTCTCTATTGCTTTCACTTCAGTGCTGCCATAATGACAGCACTATAAAGATTTCAGCAGCATTGCCTCCCATGCGATAAAACAGTCTGTAAATATTAGCTTTCTCTCGGTACTGACTGGACTATATAGCTTTAAAAAAATCCCTAAAAGTGTTCTGCACAAAAGTTACCTGGAAGGAAAGTATATATTCACACACTGAGAAAGACAAACACAGACTCCTGTAATGAGATGGTAGTGAAGATGGAAGCAACACATTTAGAAAATTAACACCAGCCTCTAACCAAACCTAGTGATGTTGATTCTGATAATAGCTTAGGACTGTCTATGTTTAACATAACTTTTTAGTGTATTAGCCTATTTAGGAACACTATTACCTTCTTGGTAGATGTTTTTATTATTCCTTTCTAAGTTTAAAACTGATTTTCTGAGTCATTGGGTGGAAATTGGCATCGAAGGTCCATCACACCCAGGTCTTTATGTTCCTTGTCCCTATGCTACAGGTCGTTTAAAGAGGTAAGTTTATCTTAGACACAGGATGGGAGGATTTATTTCCTATTCTTTTCTGTAAGGTTTTATTTCATGTGAATATGAGTCACCACCGTTATGATCAAGGCAAGATAATACTATCATACTGATGTATTCTTATTTTCTTATCTTCATGTGATATTTTGGATACCACAAATATTGTCCAATGAGCCTTGATTTTTTTTTTTCTTTCCACCTATGTTATCAAAGTCACTTAGCACAGATAACATTTTTTTCACTGCCCTAATGCAGTGGAAATCCAAACTGTTCCAATGTAGAGACTGATTCTGAAAATCAGTCTGGGCAGTTTTTTGTTGTTGTTGTTGTTGTTTGTTTGTTTGCTTGTTTTAATATTTTTTATTATTATAATTTATTACAATTTATTCAATTTGTATTCAGGCTGTGTCCCCCTCCCTTGTCTCCTTTCAAACCTCCCTTCCTACCTCTTCTCCCCCTATGTCCTTCCCTTAGTCCACTGTTAGTTGAGGTCTTTCTCCCCTTCTATTGCCCCTAGTCTATCAGGTCTCAGCAGGACTGGTTGCATTTTCTTCCTCTGTGGTCTGGCAAGGCTGTACTCCCCAGGGGAAGTTGATCGGAGAGCCTGTCACAGAGCTCAGATTATAGTATTTGCCTTAATGAGCTTAATATTTTAGAATTTTCTTAGATCTATAACAAAATTGTGCAAAAATGTAGAGTTAAAATTTACCTTCTGCATTCAGACAACCTCTTGTACCATTTTCCCTACCCATCTCAATCTATATTAATACATCAGTACTCCAGTTCATGCTAGCATCCATATATGCTCCTGGTATGTGCTTGAGGAAGAAAATGCTGCCATCATTATGGTATCTGGTTAAGCAGGAAACTGCTGTAGAAGGCCACTATAGCCCCTTATTTTACCCCTTGCTCTGATAACTATGTTAACCATACACTCTCACTACCTGTGTAGGAATTTTTATTCCATAATATTATAGGGGTGGAATCAGAGGGAATATAGCTAATGCATGTGGGTTTTCAGCGCTGTGTATATGTTTCCACCATGAATTTTTGTTGTTTGATAGCACACTTCTTGTGAGCACTGAATTATAAATCTACAAGTATGTGTTCACTTCTACTGGAGGACATTTCAGGTGGTTACAAATCTGGGCAATCATGAATAAATGTGATAATTCATCTGTGTGCAGGTTTGTGGGGTTTTTTTTGTTGTTGTTGTTGTTGTTTTGTTTTTTTGTCTATTGGGGATAATTCACAAAAGAGAAATTACTAATTATTGCATCATGTGGCAGAGGTTAATGCAATATATCTTTATTTTTATCTGAGAACTTCATAAAATAACCTGTTGTTTCTAATTGCTTCCTTCACCTCTCCCAGCCTAGAGAGGCTTATATCTCTGTCCTCTTCAGCAGCCCAGATTACAACAATAGATTGGTGGTTCTTTTATGAAGAGACAATGGTCCTCACTTTCATGTGCTTTCTCTTTATTTTTTGACAATAGATGACTTTAAATGTCCCCCAAAGTTTAAGGGTTGAAGTTCGCTGTCCACCAATTGCAACACTGAGGGGTGAGTGATGTTTGGGAAGTAGAGCCAGTTGAAAGGAAATTACGTCATTGGGAAAGCACACTGGATTTGAAACTGTTCTGCTACTACTGTGTTTGTTTACTTCTTTGCTTCTTTTCCTTTCCATTTATCTATCTATCTATCTATCTATCTATCTATCTATCTATCTATCTATTTATTTATTTTTGAAACAGAAGCTCTCTATGGAGCCCTGACTGTCCTGAAACTCCCTTTATAGATTAGGCTTGTCTCAATTTCCTCTCTGTATTTCTTTACTCCTCCCTATCATGAAGGAAACAGACTCACTGTGACACATTATTTCCACGGTGATATTTTGCCTTACCACAAAACACAAAGCAAAAGAGAAATGCACCTACAGTTTGAAGCCATGATATAAAAATAAATCTTTCTTTCATATAAATGGATAATATCTTGTATTCAGTTACAGCAATATAAGCCAACAAAAACACAAATAGTCGGTATCAGTTCTTTTTAACATATTGGTTTTATTATCATATATAAAATCATTGTTGTATAAAAACAAAAATAAAAATTTAAAGATAACATATTGCATGAGTATTGAACTGCTTTGCAATATAAGAGTATTTTAAATATAATACCTTTAGGGAAAGGAAGGGCAATGATGCTATCATTTTTGTTCCCTGAAGAAGTTAAATAACAAGTAGGGCCCAAAGAAGGTTGCTTGAATGTCACTCCGAAGGGGAAATAGAATAGATAATGAAAGTAGATGAAGAGAGGGAACTGGGTAGCAGATGGTGTGGGGAGGGAAAGAAGAGAAGGGATCAGATGTAGGGAGAGCAGGAGTGGGAGGTGAGAGGGTTAGGAGAGAGAAGAGAAACCAAGGAAGGTCACATCTGAGACAAGCTGGAGACCTGTAACACAGCAGGATCCTGGCAGGATACAGGGATGACTTTAGCTGAGACTCCTAGTAACAGGAGATATGAAGACTGAAGTGCCACCTCCTATAGCCAGGCAGATCTTCCAGTGGAGGAAGGGGTATACCAACACACCCACAAAACCATTGACCCAAAATGTACCCTTCCTACAGGAAGTGTATGAATAAAGATGGAGCAGAAATTATGGAACTGCCCAACCAATGATTGACTCAACCTGAGACTCACCCTGTGGGACAGAGCTAACCCCTGAAACTACTAATAATATTCCCCTGTGCTTTCAGGCAGAAGCCTAGAATAACTAGGTCAGCATAACTACTCTTCTAAGAGGCTTCACCCAGCAGTGGATCTAAAAAGGTATTAAGATTTGCAGGTAAACATTAAGCAGAGCTTAGGAGTCTTGTGGAAATGTGACAGAAAAAAATTAAAGGACCGGAGGGGACAAAAACTCCACAAGTGGACCAACAGAGTCAAATAACCTAGGCCCATGGGAGCTTACAGAGACTGAAACAACAAACAAAGAGTGCTTTGTTTATATGTGTATAGGCCCCCTAAGCACATGTACCTGATGGGCAGCTTGGTCTTCATGTGGAGCAGGTCCTCGCCTGGACTCAGTAGAAGAGAGTGCACTGGGATGGATTGATGGGGGTGGGGGAGACTTTTCCTTTTTTTGAGAAGAAGGAGAGGGGAAAAGGGAAGTAGTTGGGAGGGGTGGACTGGGATAGAGGAGGGAGGGAGCTTTACTGGATATGTGGAGTGAATAAATAAATAAATAAACATAAAAAATACAAATCTTTAGGCTTGTAGACAAAACCTAGAGCTCTCCAAAAGTCACACAATCTCTCATTAGTCCCATGCTTCTATCTCATCTCTATATGAGAGAGGTGACCATTGTGTGCCCAAGGTGCTCATACCCTTTGCTCTTTATTCTCCAACATGGCCATCTAGAGAAACATGAAGTTCTAGCTCTCAGCCTTCTGCTCCACAGAAGGCTCAAAATCTACACCCTTTTTTTTTTTTTTTTCAGGTAGCCATATCCTAAGAGCAAGATTAACAATTTGACTCTAATCTTGTAGATCAGTAGTTCTCAACCCTTCTAATGCTCTGACTTGCAGCTGGTCTTTATTCTTTGGTTTTTGCCTCCTTTTCCCATCCTTTATGCCCCCAGTTTTGCTCCTTGTCCCGGGAAAGGAATGAAAGGAGGATAGAGCAGAGGGAGAGTTCCTTAAATCTAACTTTTTTTTCTGAAATACACGAGGTTCTCTTTTTTCTTTTTTTATTTTAATTATATTTTTTTCTTATCAGTTACATTTTATTAACTCTGTACCCCAGCTGTATCCCACTCCCTCATTCCCTCCCTTATCTCCACCCTGCCCCTTTCCAAGTCCACTGATGGGGGGGACATGAGGTTCTTTTTATTGTAAATCATTACAAGCTGCAGCTTGGGCCCACACCCCCCACCTCCGAAGCGGTGGGCGTGCTTAGGTTAGTTGAGTGATTTAAAGATTCTCTTCCCTCTCAGCATGCCCAAGGCAAGGGTGATTCCTGCCTGGCAAGCATCTATTGGTCAAAATACTACATTTTGAATTGATTGGCTATAGAAAGGTCCCCAAACCATTAATGGTGTCCCTCCCTAGAGGGATGGGCCAGTTTCCTAGAAACTGTATCTCGAGTGGGTGGGGAAAGAATGCAGTGAGGTGGCTCTTCCCCTCAGGGCATTACTAGACTTCTCCACCCACCTAGTTCAGGCCTTAATTAATAATAGCTGCTAATTTTTAATCTCTTGTTCTCTTATTTCCCCCTTTCCCTAGAGAGACACTAGAGGAAAAAGATAATAGTTCTCTTTGGCTTACTATCCCTATATCCACCCTAAAGGGATCCCTACTCATTTTGATTTTTATCTTTGGGCCTTGTATTTTAAATTGCTTGATGGCTTTCATAAAAAAAAAAAAAAAATGCTTGAGAGCAATACACTAATGGTACTCAGATCCCATTATAAAAAGGTAAATCTATAGGATACAAGGGGTCATATCTGGACGACCCAAGATTGGGTCTTCAAATAAACCTAACTTTTTTTCTTGTTTCTTCTTTGAGCATAACTACTAACAAACTTCACCACTGCCTCTGAACCACCACCAACTACCAACCACCAACCATACCAAGTGGGGCCCTCACATTTATATACCATCTAAAATGTTCCCATAATTATAAATAACATAATAACAGCAACTGTCTGCAGCTAACAAAACCACTCTAACAAAAACATGGACTCAGTTGCTTCCTGTTGCATCATTTCCCCCATCAGGGCTGTCTTGCTTAGCCGCAGTGGAAGAAGCTGTGCTGGGGTTGGTTGATGGGAGGACTTCCTTTTTCTGAAAAGCAACTGCTGGGGCATGAGAGAAATCATCATCAGCTGCTGCAGAGTGGCCCCATAGGTCTACACTTAGGGTTAAAAAAAAAATATCTCGTAATATTTGTATGTTTTTTAAAGGAAACCGAAATTCCAGAATTCTCCTGTGAAAAGTTCATTTGACCTCCAAATGGGTCATAACCCACAGGCTTAGAAACAGCACTGTGGATGGAAGACACATTACTTAAGAGAAAAGTAGATCAGGTGTTTCAACAATATTTAACTAAATGGAAATACAGTGGAAAGACTGAAAAGAAACATAAAGTTGCCTATAGTCAGTAAATGGCACTCATGATATATTTTTGAAAACAAAAGTATTTCAGAGTCACACTGAGGACTTAACAGTATAGTACAAAATGATAAGAACAAAATGAATAAAGTGTAATTAACAATAATAATAATAATAAGATAGAATAAAACTGTGGAAATCACTAAAAAAAAGATGATTAAAAATGCCATTAGAGAATATGAGAAGCCATTTATATCTGGAAAGTTACCTATATTAAATTTTCTTCTGATTTGCTGAGTATTTAAATTCTTTTTACATTTGATTTCTCACTTATATCTGAACACAAACGTTAGCTAGGTAAACATGTATAGAATTCTAATACTTCAGGCCAATTTTTGAAAGATTTGTGGCTGATAAGCAATTACTTTGCCTGATTGCTGCAAAAATAAAAGCATGATATTTGTCATATTTTCTCATCCTTAGTTTTCTAATGACTAGGTTCTACTTTCAAACCAAGCAGTGATAAACTTGAGAAGCACAGTTATTAAGCATGTGAGGGATGCTTATAAACAAAACACAGAGCATCATAAGAGGGAAATGGGAACTAACGTTTTGGGGACTAGAAGTCAAGACATTTCATTTAATTTGTAATTGCTGTATGCAGTTAGGAAAGAAAACCCCAGAAGAGAAACAGGACAAGGTGAAACAGCATAATTAAATCCAGCTGTGGACAAATGGGTCTTAGTTGAGATTGTATTCTGATGTTCAAATCAATTGTAGTATCATGAATTTATTTGAGGTCATGCCATGAAGGACTGTAGTTACTAGCCTTGATTGAAGAAGATACCAAATCTGTATTCTGATATCATCGAACAAGCTCTTTCAATTACACCATGATTTCATGCAGACATTGCCTAATATTAGCTCATAAAGAGCCAGCAACTTCTTTGACTTATGTTACACCTCAGACTTGTGATACTCATCAGAAATTTTAGTTTAAGGGACAGCTGGCTCAATATTAACATGTAGGGAAGAGCCAAACACTGGTTTCAATCAACTAACCATAAACTTAAATACCAATAAAACAGTAATTCATATTACAAAGATTTACTGGGTCTTTCTTCTAAATGAATTTTCATGTGTGGAATAAAATGATTCTAGTCTGCACTTCTTAGATTCCTACTATTAACTGAATAAAAAGTTATTCTTTATTTGTCTTCTAAGGTCAGGTGGTATGAGGCCTCCTCTTTGGAAAACAATAAAAGCATCTTATACATAACAAGGAAAGGTGACATTCTTATGTGATAATATTTACATTTTATCCTAACCCTCAGTCATAAATAAACCACTTTAAAGTTTTGTGCTCTGTTGGACTGATAAAAAAACAAAACAAAAAACAAACAAACAAACAAAAACAATGCTTTTGAAAAACAATGTTTTCTATAGGTGACGTATTCTGGATTTTTTTCCATCTCTGATTTAAAAAATGCTTAAACACCATAAAGACACAACAAAAATTCACTGATCTTCAGACTAACTTGCAAATTACCATAGCTTAATGTCTGTAGTCTCTGCATTATTTTATAAAAATGCCTACATTTTCTGTTGATACAATGACATTGGATTTTATGAATCTTATAACTCTATGTTATGTCCTACTTACAACTAACATAACTAGTTTGTTAGGTGATTTTCATGACAAGAAAACATGTAATAAAATTATTTTGAAGTTGTAAGTCTTCAGTAAATAGCAAACAATGTAGTAATTAGATATAGAATAAAATTTGCTCTATGTATTTATTATTTTATGTGGCATATACTTATGCATATTTGTTCTTGTACATGTGTGGTGTCGAGTGTGTGTGTGTGTGTGTGTGTGTGTACAAGCATAGAGACCAGAGTTCAACTTTAGGTGCTGTTCCTACTCAGGTACCGCTATTTTGTTCTGTGGGACAGGTCTCTTAGTGGCCTCGAGCTTGCCCATAATGCAAAAAATGTTTCCAGGTCATTCCAGTGCAGAGCTCTAGAATATTGTAATGACTGTTTTTATTCCCATTCCTTTTGACATCAGACTACATTTTCAAACTTCTAAAGTTACACTGTCCACAACAACCTTTTTTACATATCAATGTTCTTTTCACCAAAAGTAGCTTAAATATTTAGCTAAAAAGAAGTTTATCCAAGAAAACCTGCATTAGTATAAAGACTTCAACCAGATCTTCAGAACTCAGGTTAAAAGAAAAATAAAAGGTACATAAAAGTAAACTCTCCATGGCTATACAGAAGGATATTACATAGACAGGTAATACATGTTAATATAATCATTGACTATATACAATAAATATTAGCTATAGTTACTTTAATATGGTACATTAGTTAGCAGTGTACACTCATCAGGAAACCAAATCCATACACCCGGGGGAAAAATGCTTAAAAGTGATTAGGCAGTAAGCAAAGGCATAGGTACATCAAATAATGAAAACTGTTACCCGAATTTGACAGGGAACCAGATGAGTGCTAATCTATAACACTCAGTAGCTGCCAACTGGGCAAGCTGTGTAAGTTCAAGTTATCATGGGCCTCTGCATGAAATGAACCAAGTGACATGAATTTGTAAAGATCATGGATGTGGTGAAAACGTGGCATAGTGGATCATGCTAGTACAGTTAGCCAATGCAGCAAAACAAGAGTAGATAAGCAAGGTCAACATCTTTCAAGAACATCCATGCTCTTTACACTCTGTTATTTAATTACAGTCCATCTATAATAAAGCTAGGAACAAATTATACCTGGGAGTAACATGACCTAATATGATCTTTCTGCTACCCTAGAAAAAGAGGTATTGAGAGTTATAGACAATATAGTGGTTCCTGTATGTGATATTAGTGCTTGGAAGAGTATGCAGAGCACTCAATAGCTCCTGGGCAGCATAAGAAGCAGGGTGAATCTATCGGCAACGTGAACTATGTTGCAAGACCATGGGGGTCTGTGTGCAGCTGAGTAGTCAAGGATTTGCCTAGTATGTCATTCAAAGTACCTGAGTGCAACCCATAGTATATGATCATCTTCATAACAACAAAATATCCATTGTTCAGAGTTCAGGTCAGGGGATGTGGGAAACCAAAATAAACTGATGCTATGCTAACTGAATACATACCTGGTGACACCTGGGTTTTAGAAAGGAGATAGGAGAAATTATGAATCGGGGTTGCTGATTAAGCAAATAGTAAAACAACATTGCCACAAACAGAAACACAAAAATAAACTCTTACGTTCCAGGGGGAAAGCAACATGCACCAGTGAAACTTAGACAAGACAAGAGAAGAGAAATGCCAAGTGAACAACTGAATATGTGCTTTTTGAGGACCGGGCTAACAAAAGTCATTCAGAAATCCTAGCCCAGATTTAATGTGAACAAGTTAGATGTTCTAGAGCAGTGGTTCTGAACCTGTCTAATGCTGAGACTCTTTAATGCAGTTCCTCATGTGGCTGGGACCCCAACCATAAAATGATTTTCATTGCTACTTCATAGTGTAATTTTGCTGCTATTATGAATCATAATGTACATATCTGATGTGCAGGATATCAGATATGTGACACTGTGAAGGGGTTGTTCTATCCATAACAGAGTCACATCCCACAAGTTGAGAAGCACTGGTCTATAGGAAGTGTATAAAGTGAACCTTGCACACCCATGTTCATCCACACTTTACCCAAAATATTTACAATAGCAAAACAACCTATATGTCCATCAACTGATAAGTGTGTGATGTGATAGGCACACAATGGATTATCACTTACCTGTAAAAAATGGCATCATGAAAATTGCAGGACAATCTTTAGAGCTTTAAAAATTATACTAAGTGAAATGAGGGATACCACCCTCCAAGAGAAATTCTTATTATCTCTTATATGAAAGCCTTAGCTTCAAACCTTTTGTGTAAGTAACACTGAGCAAATGTAGCATCCGGGGAGCTAGAAAGAGGCCATTGGTTGAAGGGATACGTTTAGAGACTAGTATAGTATAATACTGGTGAAATGGAGGTACAGAGAAACACTCTTAGGAGGTGTGGCATTGGGGTAGGTGTGGCATTGCTGGAGAAAATGTGTCACTGGCTTTGAGGTCACAGGTGCTCAAATCAAGGCTGGTGTCTTTCTCCCTTCCTACTGCCTACCAATCCAGATGTAAAACTCTCAGCGACCTCTCCATTACCGATCTGCCTGCATGCCACTATGCTTCACACCATGAGGATAGTAGAATAAGCTTCTGATTTGAAGGTCAGCCCCAAATAAATGCTTTTGTTTTAAAAGTTACCATGTATTCACAGAAATAAAGCACTAAACCTAATGGGGAAGCCATCAAATATCTTGTGGCAGTTGTACAAAAAAAGAAAAAAAAATGCTTGTCCATCATGCTTCATTTCTATATGACTGATAATCATAAATGAAGGATATTCAAATATTAATGCAATTGAAGAAGAATCTACTAGCCCAATGAGACTGAAGTAATAAATTTTTAACCAGACATTCATTTTATTTCCTTTCTAAATTAAAGGCATATTTGGTTGCGTAGTATGTACTTTGTTCCAATTGAACAGCATTGCTCACATAAAGACTGTGAATATCTGATAATCTTATAGTAATCTATAAACCTATGCATTTATTGAATTTATACTATATAGGTTTATATATTTTATAGATACCTAGAATATATTCACATATTCATAGTCTATATAAAAATTTATCTGACATATACACCTATGGATAAAACAAATTAACCTTTGTGTTTCAATAAGAAACTCCACGCTTAAAACTTAATGACATATTTAATAAAGAAGAATAAATGTATGTAAATGAGCACCCAGAATATGGAAAATATACAAAATAAGTAATCATTACATGGACATAAATTAAATTGATAAAACAATGCTCACATTACAGTAGCAAAAGGCAGCTCAAAAGATTAATAATAGCAACTTCTGACAAAGAAGTGGTGAGTTGAATTCATCATATATTGCTGTAGGAAAGACAAAATCAAGCAGTCACCTTGGAAAACTATTTGATAAATAGTTTAAAAGTAAGCACTCATTTATAACATGACCCAGCATTTTTTCTTATTTATCAAAAAGAAAGAGCCTATGTGCGTAAGAAGATTTGTTAAACAAAGTCTGCATGTGCACTTGTGATTGCATCCAGATGGACAGAATCCACACACTTGCCCTCTGGTGAATGGATTAAAAGGAATTGTCCCATTAATACAATGGGATGTACTCAGTAGGGAAGAGAAATATAAGTTTATATATGAGACAATATGGATGTGTTTCAAAAAACAATGATTATATAAAGAAAAATTCTATTCACAAGAAATTTTCTAGAATGCAAAAACAAAGACTTATGGAGTAGGATTTTAAAGTATTGAAGACAGTATAAAGTATTATTCACTGTTGTTTCACAACTATGCAGACTTGATCAGAGTGCATCAAACTGGACAAACTTAAAGGGATAAACTTTACTGTAAACTGCTTCGGTAGTTGTGTGCAACATACAATGCTCATTTACTGAAAGAAGGTGATTAGACAGCCTCTGTATAGGTTAATTCACCTCCTTCATACTCACCATCTTCATATACTGGGTAAAATCTAGACTATCTCCTCTAATTTTAGTCTGTGAATTATGAAGAATGTACCCACAGTGGATGCGAGGCATTTTTTAAAGATTCCCAGCTACGCATCTCATGCTGGCTTAAGCTTGGACATTTACTCTCCAGCAATAAACAAACAGAAATGTGCCTCCAGCTGAGCACATTCCATCTGGATCTCTGTTGCTTTTATTTGTAAAAAGGTGTGAAGAAGAGACCAGATATCATCAGATAAAAGCTCTACTAGCTTAATGTGTGTATCTCCATCTATTTTCTTATGCCTATTAATTATTCTATCAGTCTATCATCAATTTGTTTATCAACTGTGTAGCTTAACCTGAAGAATAACATAAAAATCTTTGATTCATGAGTTTTTATTGTGACTGTATTTTAAAATGACCACATAAAACAATTTCTTTAACGATATTGGATTCTAATTGGCATGGTATACTCAGAGATATATGACATTTTATTTAGAAGGTGAGTCCACATTTTAATGTGTGTCATCTTGTATTATTATATATTGGCAGGACTATTTAAGATACCAAACTGCAAATAATACTTTTTGTAAACCAGATAGAAAATGGCATGCAAGCAATGACTGCACTGTAATATTTGTAATATATTTTTTCCAATACCCAATATTAAGAAACACATATGGTCAGTGTTGCATAGTAGAAAGTATTCACAAATTCATTTTAATAACTTCAAGAAAATAATGACAGAGTATATAGACTCTCCAAAGGATTTTTGATGACTCATTTTCCCTTTAATTTATAAAAAATTACATTATTAATTAAAGGACCCGGGAAGTAGAATGTAAGAATATTTTTAAGTGTTAGGAGCAATTAATATGCCTAAGAATCAGAGGAGAATATTTTTGCTATAACCCAGTCATCCCTCTACAAGGAGATACTACGCCTCTGTTTTGTTCTAACTTGTGTTTCTATATCTATTTTTTTCGTTCACATTTCCACCTTCTGGTGATATTATCTTGTTCATCATGCCCTCCATGTGTTTAGACATTACAAATATCTACATCATATATTCATTTCCTATTTCATAGGGCTATTCCTGTAATCTACTCTATATTACCATGTCCCCTCTTTCATGTTGTGAACAATATTTATTTACATGTAAAAAGAGCATAAGCGTATTGAATTCAATGCCAGGTCTCTCCCAGTATTAGTATTCATAGAATCAGTTATTGTGTTTAAAATATTCTTGGGGTGCAAGAAATGCTTGTTAAATTCAAAATGACAAAGGAATTTTGTTGTAAAAAAAAATTTTGAGAAAAAGACTAGACACACAAATGGCCATTGCTGATAACTTTGGGCAATGTGAAATTTTGTAAAGATCTTCCCCAGAACAAAGTCAATGGGCTGCAGGCACTGGATACGAATGTTCAATTTCATTTTTCTTAGAGTAAAGGGCACATTTCTATCTTTCACACAAATTGGTGCAATTACTGGAACGAGATAGAATTATCCTGGTTGCTATTGTATGTGCTCAGTTTCCCAGAATATGGAAGATACCTTCAGGGATTTATTATCAACTTTCTAGTGTAAGACTGTTTTAATGTTGTGAATGCCCTGGGTACAGAATCTTCAAATTATAAAAAGAGTTTTATTTCCACAAGTTTTTGCATAGTACTCTTATAATTGTGCTGGGAATAATATAAATTTTAACCCATAAATGTTCACTGGTTTCATTTTCTCGCCTCAAGACCTATAACGAATATGCTGGCATAGTCTCATTTGTCTTCAAATAGTCACCCAAGCACACAGGGATAATATATTATAAGTAGTGGGACAGGGGAAATCCTGGTTAGAAAAGTGAAAGCACAGATGGATTTTATATCCTTATGGTCAGAAAATAAATGACAGAGATAAACAGTAAAGATGCTATAGAGAGAGTGAGTGGAAATAGATGGTGAACAAAGAAAAGCTAGGCAGAATTGCAAACATGTGATGGAAATTATAAGTAGGCTTTGTCTTCTCAGCAAACTGTGTAAATACTGAGTCTGTAGCAATGGGAAAGGTGATAAAAATATACTGGAGAGTAATAGGTATACTTTTGCAGATTTTTAAAAATGCATATTTATTCTTGTTTATTCTTCTCACATATTCTTCTCACACATATCTTGACTGCAGTTTCCACCCCCTACCCAGTCTCTCTATCCTATCCTCCATCTCTCCTGGATCCAACCCCAAATTCTTCTCAAACAAGAGAAAGCCTCCCAGGAACGTCAACCAAACATGATATTTAAAAAGGTCCAATAAAGCTAGGTACATACCATCACATCAAGATGCTACAAGACAGCCAAGTAGGAGGAGAAGGTTTTCTTAAAAAGGCAAAAGTGTCAGAGAAAGCCTCTGCTTCCAAACTTACGAATCTCACAAGAAGATCAAACTACTCAGCCGTAACACCTATGCAGAGGACCTGGGTCAGACCCCTTTGTACTCCCTGAGTCCTGATCAGTTAGTTCTATGGGCCATGTCCCTGTGATATTACTGAACTCTCTGGTTCTCTCTAACCTTCCTTCTCCCTCCACAGGACTCCTGGAGTTCTGCCTAAAGTTTGAATGCGGGATTTTGCATCTGCTCCCATCAATTGTTGGGTAAAGTCTGTCTTGTATCTCTGATGACAATTCTGCTAGGCTCAGATCCCAGAATACTCTGCTGGCAGGCCAAACTGTAGGTTTGGTGGCTGGTTTTAGGAGCCAAGTGGCCTTGCCTGGTTACGGAAGCTGGCTGGTCCATCTGCCTCCATTACTATGGGGTTTTGCTAGGGTTACTCTCGTAGATACATGGAGTTTCCTTTGCACTGGGTTTCTACCTAACCCTTGAAATGTCCCCCGAATCTAGCCTTTTCTCTGAGTATTTACTTCCTCACCTAATTCCTCCTGTTCCCAACCATATCTGCCCCCAGTACGCAGGCATAATCTATTCTATTTTTCTTCCCAGGGATGTTCTTGCATTTTCTCTTAAGCCGTTGTTGTTATGTTGCTTCTCTGTGTCTGTGGATCGTAGCTTTGTAGCTGTGGATGACACAGCTAATATCCATATATAAGTGAGGACACACCATGTTTGTCTTTCTGGGTCTGGATGATTATTTTCCTAGTTCCTTCCATTTTCGTGCAAATCTCATGATATCATTGTTTCTAACAACTGGGTAATACTCCATCATTTAACCCACCACATTTTCACTATCCATTCTTCGGTTAAGTGTCACCTAGGTTGTTTGCAGTTCCTGGCTAATATGAATAGAGCTGTTATGAACAGAGTTGAGCAAGTATCCTTATGTTAGGATGGAGTGTCCTTTGAGTGTTATAGCTGGGTCTTGAGGTAGATTGGTTCCCAATTTTCTAAGGAACTGCTATATTGATTTTCATAGTGGCTGCACTAGTTTTCAGCCCGACCGTCAATGGAGAAGCGTTTTCTTTGCTCCACATTCTTTGATAAAACAAATAGATTTTGGAAATATGTGTTCAACAATTAATAATGTTCTTGTTACTTAAGTAAAACAAAAATGTCTTCAAAATAACCATAAGCAACTTAGTTACCTATAGTCTGTAGTGATATCTGAAACATATTAGAAGAATTAAATAACTAAACCAGTTTACTGTCAATGTTGAAAGCCTTCCTCCAAGTGTATTTTACACGACAGAAAAAATTTCCATATCCTATTTCAGCATTGCTTTATAATTTGTTATATTTTAAAAAACAAATCACTTTTTTATTTAATTTTATTTTTTTCTTATCAGTTACATTTTATTAACTCTGTATCCCAGCCGTGTCCCGCTCCCTCATTCCCTCCCAATCCCACCCTCCCTCCCTCATCTCCACTGTGCCACTTTCCAAGTCCATTGATAGGGGGGGACCTCCTCCCCATTCATCCGATCCTGTTTTATCAGGTATGTTCAGGACTGCCTGCAAAGCCCTCCTCTGTGGCCTAACAGGACCACTCCTCCCTTGGGGGGTGGGGAGGTCAAAGAGCCAGTCATTGAGTTCCTATTAGAAATAGTCCTTGTTCCCCTCACTTTGGGAAACCAATTGGTTACTGAGCTACCACAGGCTACATCTGAGCAGAGGTTCTAGGTTATATCCATACATGGTCCTTGGTTGAATGTCAGTCTCAGAAAAGACCCTGTGCCCAGATATATTTGGTCCTTGTGGAGCTCCTATCCTTTCCCCATCATACTAACTCCCCGTCTTTCATATGATTCCGTGTACTCTGCTGAAGATTTGGTCATGAGTCTTTGTATCTGCTTTGAAAACACTGCTAGTTAGTCTTTCAGATGAGCTCAGTAGACTCCTGTCATACGTTCAATGCACATCCCATCTGTCTTTCTAAAGGAGGATTGATTGATCATCTTACCCCTTGTCCGCTCTCAAATCACTTTTTAGTTTAATAAATTGAAAAACATATTTATGCCTTCTATATTTCTTTAGGAAAAAATATCAATTCTCAAAGAAATATCATTATTATTTGAAAACTTCTTGTGGAATTTTCCAAGGAACTCATTTGAACATTTTTTTTTTTTTTTTTTTTTTTTTTTTGGTTCAGCTACTTCTTTGAAGGAGTTTATTAGCTGTTGTTGTCCACTGGTAGAATGTTTTGGATTGCTTATGTATTACATCATCTGCAAATAGCTATACTTTGACTTCTCTTTTATAATTCTTATCCACTTGATCTCATTTGGTTGTTTTATTGCTCTAGCTATAACTTCAAGCACTATATTGCATAGATATGAAGAGAGTGCATAACTGGTTTTTGTTCCTTATGATAGTGGAATTGATCTGAGTTTCTCTTCATTTAATTTGATGTTGGCCATAGGCTTGCTGTAAATTGTCATTATTATGTTTAGGTATATTTTTTTTAACCTCTGATCGCTCCAAGAGTTTTATTATAAAGGGTATTAGATTAGGTGAAAGCCTGAAAGCATCTAATGAGATGATCATGGAATTTTTTCTTTCTGCTTGTTCTCACTTTGAACTATCCCTTCATCTCTGGGATAAAATCTACTTAATTATGATGGATGATATTTTTGATGTGCTCTTAGAGTATGCTTGTGAGTATTTTATTGTATATTTTTGCATCAATGTTCATGAGTGAAATTCGTCTGTAATTCTTTTTTTTTTTTTTTTTTTTTGCTTAATCTTTTTGTGTTTTGGGTATCAGAATGACTGTGGTCACATAAAGTAAATTTGTCAATGTTCTTTCATTTCTTATTTTGTGGAATAATTTGGTGAGTGTTGGCATTAGCTCTTCTTTGAAAGTCTGGTGGGAGAATTAGTCAATCAAAATGTCTGGCCGAATGATTTTTTTGTTACGAGATTTTAAATGACTGTTTCTATTTCCTTAGGAGTTATAGGCATATGTAAGCTGTTTACCTGATCTTGATTTAACTTTGATAAGTGGTACTTATAAAAAAAAAATGTACTTTTCTTTTAGGTTTTCCAGTTTGTAGAATGCAGGTTTTTGAAGTATGACCTAATGATTCCTTGGATTTCCTTTGTGTTTCTTCTTATGTTACCTGTTTGTTTCTGATTTTGTTGATATTTATTTATTTATTTATTTATTTATTTATTTATTTAATTCTCATTAGTTACATTTTGTTAATTCTGTATCCCAGCTGTATCCCTCATTCCCTCCCCAATCCCACCCTCCCTTCCTCATCTCCTCCCTACCCCTTTCCAAGTCCACTGGTAGGGGAGGACCTCCTCGCCTTTCATATGACTCCGTTTTGTCAGGTATTTTCAGGACTAGCTGCAAAGTCCTCCTCTGTGGCCTAACAGTACTGCTCCTCCCTTGGGAGGTGGGGAGGTCAAAGAGCCAGTCATTGAGTTCCTGTTAGAAATAGTCCTTGTTCCCCTTACTATGGGAAACCAATTGATTACTGAGCTATCATGGGTCACATCCGAGCAGAGGTTCTAGGTTTTATCCTCTCATGGTCTTTCGTTGAGTGTCCATCTCAGAAAAGACCCTGTGCCCAGATATGTTTGGTCCTTATGGAGCTCCTATCCTTTCCACATCAAACTTCCCTTCTTTCATATGATTCCCTACACTCTGCAGAAGGTTTGGTTATGAGTCTTAGTATCTACTTTGGAACACTGCTAGGTAGAGTCTTTCAGATGCTTTCTGCAGTAGACTTCTGTCATATGTTCAATGCATATCCCATTTGTCTTTCTAAATGAGGATTGATCATCATACCTCTTGTCCACTTTCTTGATTATCTTCTTTAGGTGTATAGATTTCATTATGTTTATCATATCTTTTAGGTCTATATAAGTGAGTATATTCCATGTTTGTCTTTCTCCTTCTGGGATACTTCACTCAGAATGATCTTTTCTAGATCCCATCATTTGCCTGCAAATTTTATGATTTCCTCGTTTTGATTGCTGAGTAGTATTCCATTGTGTAAAAATACCACAATTTCTGTACCCATTTCTCCGTTGATGGACATCTGTATTGTTTCCAGGTTCTGGCTATTACAAATAAAGCTGCTACAAACGTGGTTGAGCAACGTCCTTATTGTGTACTTGAGCAAATTTTGGGTATATGCCTAGCAGTGGTATAGGTGGATCTTCAGGAAGCACTATTCCTAGTTGTCTGAGAAAGCGCCAGATTGACTTCCAAAGTGGTTGTACCAGTTTACACTCCCACCAGCAGTGGAGAAGGGTTCTCCTTTCTCCACAACCTTTCCACCATGTGTTGTCCCTTGAGTTTTTCATCTTGGCCATTCTGATGGGTGTAAGGTGAAATCTCAGGGTCTTTTTCATTTGCATTTCCCTAATGGCTAATGACATTGAGCATTTCTTTAAGTGTTTCTCTGCCATTCTATATTCCTCTACAGAGAATTCTCTGTTTAGCTCTGTTCCCCATTTCTTAATTGGATTACTTGGATTGTTGCTTTTCAGCTTCTTTATTTCTTTATATATACTGGATATTAGCCTTCTGTCAGATATTTATATTCTTTCTCATCCTTTTAGTTTGGATAAGGGTTTGTCTGTTTTGTTGATTTTCTATAAGAACCAACTCTTTAGTTTCATTGATTCTTTAATACTGTTCACTATCAGCCCTCAGTTTGACTGTTTTTCTGCCACCTACTCCTCTTGGGTGTGTTTGCTTCTTTTTGCTCTACAAATTTCAGGTGTGCTGTATGACAACTCTCCAATTTTTTTATGTTTAATTATACTTTATTTACTTTATATGTCCCCTCTAGTTCTCTTCCTCCTCCCCTCCCAATCCCTCCCTTTTTCCCCTTCTCCACACACTCCCCTCCCCAAGTCCACTGGTGGGGAAGGGTTTTTTTTTCTTCTTTCTGATCCTAGTCTGTTAGGTCTCATCAGGCTGCATTGTCTTCCTCTGTGGCCTGGAAGACACTTATTGCTTTGAACTTCCCTCTTGGCAACACATTTATTTATTTTATCATTTAAGTTTGAGTATGTTGAGCCATCATTTTTGTTGAATTCTAGAAAGACTTTAATTAATTTATTTAGTTCTACCTTGAGCCAGTAGTTGATATATATGAGTATCCTGTTAGGGAGCAACTCTCCACAATCTCTTGTTCTTTCACAAAGACGATGTGTGAAATTTTTATGTTAATTTCAATCTATGGAAAAAAAAAAGGCTTCTTTGATGACGGTTGAGTAATAAAGAGAAATATAAGAATAACAATAAGCCATTGGGCATAATTTTAAGATTATGCTAATCTAGCAGAATGATAGTATTGGGTTATCTGCATAGCACCTTTCTAACCTCATGGTCTGGGCCCTTATTTATTTATTTATTTTATTAATTACACTTTATTCACTTTGTATGCCCCCATAAGCCCCTCCTTCCTCCCCTCCCAATCCTACCCTCCCTCCCTCATCTTCACACATGCCCCTCTCCAAGTCCACTGATAGGGGAGGTTCTCCTCTCCTTCCTTCTGATCTTAGTCTATCAGATCTCATCAGGAGTGGCTGCATTGTCATCTTCTATGATATGGTAAGGCTGCTCTCCCCTCAGGGGGAGGTGATCAAAGAGAAGGCCAATCAGATTATAACAGAGGCAGTCCCTCTTCAGATTACTATGCAACCCACTTGAACACTAAACTGCCATGGGCTACATCTGTGCAGGGGTTCTAGGTTATCTCCATGTATGGTACTTGATTGAAGTATGAGTCTCTGGGAAGATCCCTGTGTTCAAATTTCTGATTCTGTTGCTCTCCTTGTGGAGTTCCTGTCATCTCCAGATCTTACTATTTCCCACTTCTTACATAAGATTCCATGAACACTGTGGCCATAAGTCTCAGCATCTGCTCTGATAGTCTGCAGGGTAGAGCCTTTCAGAGGCCCTCTGTGGCAGGTTTCTACCTTCTTTTCTGTTTTCTTCTTCTTCTGATGTCCTTCCTCTATGCCTTTTGGAATGGGAATTGAGCATTTTAGTCAGGGTCCTCTCTCTTGATTAATTTCTTTAGATGTACAGATTTTAGTAGGTTTATCCTATATTACATGTCTATATGAGTGAACATATACCATGTGTGTATTTCTGCTTCTGGGACAGCTCACTAAGGATGATCCTTTCCAGGTCCCACCATTGACCTGCAAATTTCATGATTTCCTTATTTTTCATTGCTGAGTAGTATTCCATTGTGTAGATGTACCACAATTTCTGCATCCATTCTTCAGTTGAGGGGCATCTGGGCTGTTTCCAGCTTCTGGCTATTACAAAAAAAGATGCTACAAATATGGTTGAGCAAATGTCCTTGTTTTGTACTCGAGTCTCTTTTGGATATATGCCTAGGAGTTGTATGGTTGGATCTTGAGGAAGTGCTATTCCTTGTCTGAGACAGCACCAGATTGACTTCCAGAGTGGTTGTACAAGTTTACATTCCCACCAGCAGTGGAAGTGGGTTCCCCTTTCTCCACAGCCTCTCCAACATGTGCTGTCACTTCAGTTTTTGATCTTGGCTATTCTGATGGGTGCAAGGTTTAATCTCAGGGTCGTTTTCATTTGCATTTCCCTAATGGCTAATGATGTTGAGCATTTCTTTAAGTGTTTCTCTGCTATTAAATATTCCTCTATCGAGAATTCTCTGTTTAGCTCTGTTCCTCATTTCTTAATTGGATTACTTGGTTTGCTGCTTTTCAGCTGTTTTAGTTCTTTATATATACTGGATATTAGCTCTCTAGCAGATAAGGGGTTGGTGAAGATTCCTTACCAATCTGTAGGTAGTAGTTTTGTTTTGATGACAGTGTCCTTTGCTTTACAGAATCTTTCAGTTTCACAAGGTCCCATTTATTTATTGTTGCTTTTAGAGGCTGTGCTGTTAGAGTTCTGTTCAGGAAGTTGTCTCCTGTGCCAATGAGTTCTAAGATCTTCCCCATTTTTTCTTCTAAAAGATTTAATGTGTCTGGTTTTATGTTGAGGTCTTTGATCCACTTGGACTTCAGTTTTGTGCAGGGTGATAAGTATGAATCTATTTGCATTTTTCTACATGTAAACATCCAGTTAGACCAGCACCATTTGTTGAAGATACTGTCTTTTTTCCATGGTATGGTTTTGGCATCTTTGTCAAAGATCAGGTGTCCATAAGTGTGTGGGTTTATTTCTGGGTCTTCTGTTTGGTTCCATTGTTTCACATTCTGTTTCAATGACAGTAACATGCAGTTTTTATTACTGTTGCTCTATAGTACAGCTTGAGATAAGGGATGGAGATACCTCCAGAAGATCTTTTATTGTAGAGGATTGTTTTAGCAATTCTGGGTTTCTTATTATTCCATATGAAGTTGAGAATTTTTTCTTTCCAGGTCTGTAAAGAATTGTGTTGGTAACTTGATGGGAATTGCATTGAATCTGTAGATAGCTTTTGGTAAGATGGCCATTTTTACTATGTTCATCGTGCCAAGCCATGAACATGGGAGATCTTTCCATCTTCTGATATCTTCTAATTCTTTCTTCAGAGAATTGAATTTTTTTTTCCTTTTCATACAAGTCTTTGACTTGTTTGGTTAGGGTTACACCAAGGTACTTTATGTCATTTGTGGCTATCGTGAAGGGTGTTGTTTCCCTAATTTTTTTCTCAGCCCTTTTGTCTTTTGTATACAACAGTGCTACTGATTTTTTTGAGTTAATTTTGTATCAGGCCACTTTGCTGAAGGTGTTTATCAGATGTAGGAGTTCCCTGGCAGAGTTTTTGGGGTCACTCATGTATACTATCATATCATCTGCAAATAGTGATAATTTGACCTCTTCCTTTCCAATTTGTATCCCCTTGATCTCCTTCAACTGTCTTATTACTATAGGAAGGATTTTCAGCACTATGTTGAAGAGATATGGAGAGAGTGGGCAGCCTTGCCTTGTCCCTGATTTCAGTGGGATTTCTTTAAGTTTGAGTTTGATGTTGGCTATAGGCTTGCTGTATATCGCCTTTACTATGTTTAGATATGTGCCTTGTATCCCTGATCTCTCCAGTACTTTAAACATGAATGGACATTGGATTTTGTCAAATGCTTTTTCAGCATCTAAGGAGATTATCATGTGTTGTTGTTTTTTTTTTTTTTTCTTTCAGTTTGTTAATATGGTGGATCACATTGTTGGATTTCTGTATTTTGAACCAACCCTGCATACCTCAGATGAAGCCTACTTGGTCATAGTGGATGATATCTTTGATGTGTTCTTGTATTCGGTTTGCAAGTATTTTGTTGAGTATTTTTATATCAATGTTCATAATGAAGATTGCTCTGAAATTCTCTTTCTTTTTTGGGTCTTTGTGAGGTTTAGGTACCAAGGTGACTGTGGCTTCATAGAATGAATTTGGTAATCTTCCTTCTATTTCTATTTTGTGGAATAGTTTGAAGAGAATTGGAATTAGCTCTTCTTTGAAGGACTGGTAGAATTCTACACTGAAACCATCTGGTTCTGGGCCTGGGCTTTTTTTTTTTTTTTGGATGGGAGAATTTCGATGACTGCTTCTATTTCCTTGGAGTTTAGAGGACTGTTTAATTGATTTACTGGTCCTGATTCAGCTTTGGTAAGTAGAATTGATCAAGAAAATTGTCCATTTAATTTAGATTTTCAAATTTTGTTGCATATAGACTTTTGAAGTAAGTAATAATGATTGTTTGGATTTCCTCAGTGTCTGTAGTTATGTTCCCCTTTTCATTTCTGATTTTGTTGATTTGGATCGTGCCTCTCTGCCTTTTAGTTAGCTTGTCTAAGGGTTTGTCTATCTTGTTGATTTTCTCAAAGAATCAGTTCTTGGTTTCATTGATTCTTTGAATTGGTTTATTTGTTTCTATTTGATTGATTTCAGCCCTGAGTTTGATTATTTCCAGCCATCTTCTCCTTTTTGGTGTGTCTGCTTCTTCTTTTTCTAGGGTTTTTAGGTGAGCCATTAAGTTGCTTGAATGAGCTGTCTTGAATTTCTTCTTGAAGGCACTTAGTGCTATGAACTTTCCTCTTAGCACTGCTTTCCTTGTTTCCCATAAGTTTGTGTATGTTTTGCCTTCATTTTCATTGAATTCTAGAAAGACTTTAATTTCTTTCTTTATTTCTTCCCAGACCCAGTGGTCATATAGTAGCAAGTTGTTCAGTTTCCATGTGTGTGTAGGCTTTTTGCTATTTCTGTTGTTGTTGAAGTCCAGCTTTATTCCATAGTGATCAGACAGGTTACAAGGGAATATTTCAATCTTCTTGTATCTGTGGAGGCTCGCTTTGTGATCCACTATATGGTCTATTTTGGAGATGTTTCCATGAGGTACTGAGAAGAAGGTAAATTCTTTTGTGTTAAGGTGTAAAGTTCTGTAAATTTCTGTTAGATCCATTTGATTCATGACCTCTGTTAGAGACATTGTTTCTTTGTTTGATTTCTGTTTTGTTGACCTGTTCAACAAAACAGAGTGGGGTGTTGAGGTCTCCCACTATTAATATGTGGGGATCTATGTGTTGTTTAAATTTTAGCAATGTTTCTTTTACAAATGTGGGTGCCGTTGAATTTGGGGCATAGATGTTCAGGATTGTGATGTCTTCTTGGTGGAATTTTCCCTTAATGAGTATGAAGTGTCCTTTCCCATCTCTTTTGATTAATTTTGGTTGAAGGCCTATTTTATCAGATATTAGAATGGCTACTTCTGCTTACTTCTTGTGTTCATTTGCTTGGAAAGCCATCGTCTAGCCCTGTACCCTCAGGTAATGTCAATCGTTGTGACTTAGGTGTGTTTCTTGTATGCAACAGATTGCTGGGTCTTGTTTAAATATCCATTATGTTAGTCTGTGTCTTTATATTGGAGAATTGAGTACACTGATGTTGAGAGAGATTAATGACCAGTGGCTGTGAGATCCTTTGATTTTGATGTTGGCTGTGGTCATAAGATGTGTGCTTGATTTCCTTTTTGTTCTACTGTAGTGAGGCTAATTATTTTCTGTGTTTCCTTGAAAGTAGCTAGTTTTCTTGGGTTGTATTTTCCCTTCTAGTGTCTTCTGTAACGCTGGATTTGTGTGTAGGTATTGTTGAAATTTGCTTTTATCATTGAATATCTTGTTTTCTTTGTCTATGAGGATTGAGAGTTTTGCTGGGTATAGTAGCCTGGGCTGACATCTGTGTTCTCTTAGGGTCTGCATGATATCCGTCCAGGCCCTTCTGGCTTTCATAGTCTCTGTTGAAAAGTCAGGTGTGATTCTAATTGGTTTGCCATTATATGTTACTTGGTCTTTTTCCCTTGCAGCTTTTAGTATTTTTTCTTTGTTCTTTATACTTATTGTTTTGATTATTATGTGGCAGGAGAATTTTATTTTCTGGTCTAATATATTGGGTGTTCTGTAGGTCTCTTGTATTCTTATTGGCCTCTCCTTTAAGTTGGGGAAATTTTCTTTGATGATTTTGTTGAAAATATTTTCTGGGCCTTGTAGCAGGGAATCTTCTTTTTCAAAACTCTATTCCTATTATTCTTAGGTTTTGTCTTTTTATGTTGTCCTGAATTTCTTGGACGGTCTGTGTCAGTAATATTTTAGATTTAACATTTTCTTTGACATATACATCGATTACTTCCATTGTATCATCCACACCTGAGATTCTTTCTTCCATCTCTTGTAGTCTGTTGGTTATGCTTACCTCTGTAGTTCCTGTTTTCTTCCCTAAGTTCTTTCTCTCCCCAATTTCCTCCATCTGTGTTTTCTTTAATTTTTCCAATTCTATCTTCAGGTCTTGAGACACTTTTTTGATTTCCTTTACCTGTCTGACTGTATTTTCCTGTTTTTCCTTCAATTCCTTCAGCTGTTCATTTGAACAATCCTCTGTTTCTTTTATTTCTTTCAGTTATTTAAGTATTTCCTCTTTAAAGGCCACAAACTGTTTGGCTGCAACTTCCTGTATTTCTTCATGGATGGCCATAATCTGTTTTTCTTTATCTTCTTCTATTTCTTTAGGAATGGCCATAATCTGTTTGTTTTTATCTTCCTCTATTTCTTTATGGATGGCCATAATCTGTTTCAGTTTATCTTCCTCTAGGTCTTTACACATTTTATTGGTTTCCTCTGTTATCCTCTTTGTGAGCATAGATGTTAGGTCATCTTAAATTTCAATTATGCTGGGGTGTCCAGGGCTACTTGCCCCTAGATAACTGGGTTCTGGAGATGCCATATTGCTCTGTCTTTTGTTGCTTGAGCTTTTACGCTGGCCTCTACCCATTGGGCTATCTTAGGTGTTTGGAGTTAGTTTCTGGTGGTTCCTGGAATCCTGTGGTGGAGAGAATCCCCTTGGTAGGAAGATGGTTTTTCCTGAAGGAAGCCTTCTCAGCTTTTTGGGTATAGTCACTGGATGGCTGGTGTTTTTCAGGAGTTGCCACAGCTCACCTCACACATAGAGGCCTGAGTGGTATCTGTGGTCCTTGTTAGACAAGAGGGCTCTCCTCCCACCTGGAGAAGTCCTGTAGACAGCTGCCCTGCTTTTTGGTTTCTTGCTGTAAATTTAGTGAGCTGCTGCTGTAACCTGTGTGTCCCTTGGTTTGGTCAGTTTTGTTAGGGATAACTGGTTGCCCCTTGGAGCAGTATCTGGGGGTTGATCTCGGGGATCCTGGGCTATTGTAAGTCTGAGGTTGGGGCTCTGTGCCCCAGTACCCAAGAGGTAATCTGTGTCGGGTGAGTACTGCTCTCCTGGTAACAGCAGGCTATCTGGTGCACAGCAGGTCCCTGGGTTGGGCCAGTCTGTGGGACCTTTTTCAGGGATAAACTGGGTGACCTAAGCTCGTCCTCTTATTTTTTCCCTGTGAGGATTTCTCCTGACAGTGACTCCAAGTCTCTGGTGTCTTGGGGCACACAGTTCTGTCTGTGAGGTACAAAGCAGGTCTCTGGGATAGAGAAATGTCCTGCCCACTAGTCTGCGGGACCTTTCCCAGGGATATACTGGATGACCTAATTCGGGTCCTGTTTCCTTCCTACCCTGTGGGGTTTACTCCCGACAGGGACTCTCAGTCTCTGTTGCCTTGGGGCACACAGTTTTGTCTGTGGTGGAGAGCTGGGCACCCAGCAATTCTCTGTGCTCCCGACTTGGGCTTATGACAGTGCAATTTTGGAGGTTTAGCTCATGAACTAAGACTTAGATCTAATCATTAAGTGATTTGTTTCTCCCAAACATTCATATCAAATCATAAAAATAATCAGTTTAAATATAAATAACAAAACTTGGCAAAATATAGTAGTTTAAATATAGAGATTTAATACATTGTATTTGATATGTTTAGTGCATAATAATTTTCTCCTAATTGCATTTATTAAATAAGATATACAGATGTAAAAAATATAGGTATGCCATAATGTATACAAGCATACATGCCTTTGTTTTATAATTAGAATAATAGCATTTTTAGTTCTCAAATCGAAAAATGCTCAATCACTCTCACTCTCTAGATAAAAGTTTTAAAGTCTGGGCCTCCAAATTACTCATATTAACAACCCATCACATTTTTAGCTAATCTTTGTCTTTTATTACATATTTTAGGACTAAGTCCGGATACTTCTTTATGACACAACTTCAAATGTAATGAGTCCTTCTGGTGAAATCTCATATCATTTTTAAACTTCCCTTTACTGTAATCAAGAAAAGACTGTTTCTATTCATACATACACTCAGCAGCATTATCTTCTAAGCAAAATTACAGATTTATTCAAGAACATAATTTTCTTTACACACTGACAATAATTAAATGATTTACAGATTGTAGACATTTATTGAAAAAAATTAGGACATATCTAAACTTATTCTATTTTTCATCTTTCAAATTTAATTAGTTAAAAAATGTCTGGTCACTTTCATTTATCCAATATCTGTCAAATGTTATTCTGCATCTTTTTGCCGTTGCCAGTGTGTTAGAGTTTATGTTGTCATTATTTACAACGGCTATTTCTATATGTCTAATTGGATGGTCTACCTTTTTCTAGTCAGTCAACCACAGTTTTCCTGAGAATGTTAGTGATATCATTATAGAATATAAATGTTTTTATATCTCTACCTTAAATATTCCTAACTATGTCCCTTTCATTAAGTACATTAAAAATAAGAGTGTCATCTTCCTTTTCACAAAAGAGTTAAGATAGGTAAGTTCCTCAGCTTGCAGGTAACCTGTTAGGACATTCTTCTACGTGCTCACCATTCAGTACAATGAATTTTTTATTAGTTTTTCATGAAAGGGTTTCTCCCTGTAGGCTTGGCTGGCATTTATAGACAAGGCTGGACTCAAACTCAGAGATTCTCCTGCCTCTGCCTTCGTGAGTGTTGGGATTACAGGTGTGCAATACCACTGCTGACTAAATTTCCTCATCACCATGTCTATGTTTCTGATATGTGAAAGGGAGAAACAGTTCATAGAAATGAAGCATCATTCCTTAAAGATGTGACTTATTATTTACACAAACATTCTCTATTTAATTCTCATTCACCATCTGGATAGCTTGTCAATATTCTCCATCTTTTATTTTCTGTTTCTACAAGATAATGTATCTGATATTTTGAGTATATGTTTCCCTCTTCTCATGTACAGCTTGTTTTCTCTCAGTTACACACCAACTCTTGGGATACATAAAAATATCCATTGAGTTTCTGCATCCCTCAATGACTAATTCTTTAAAATTCCTTGAGGAAAATGATCTATAGCTTCAAATGGGCCTCCTTATCATGTAAAGATATATATATTAAAATCTGTATACAATTGTAGCCTGTATGTTTATTTGCTAATTAAGTAATTGCTTCAAGTTCTAAGTTCATTTTGATTTCCCTGTAGTATTTACTTCAATCTGCTTGGGGGAAAATATGAGGAATTATTAGTGTGTAAATACAAACTTAATTCCTGCTCCTTGAAAAAAACTGCCTTTGCTTTGGATTCATGGACACAACATTCTGTGTTTTGTCCTATAGAAAGAATTTCTTCTAATCTTTTTCTGTGATCTCATCTTATTTGACAATGGAAGTATATGCTATTAAATTATATTAGCATAAATATAATTTGATTGCCTCAATTTTTCTTTGTTGCTTGACATTTAGTAGGCTTTGGTTAGTGTTCATGTGCTTTCTTTGACCACAAATATCAACTCTGGTTTTCAACATGGTGTGACTCCCCTCCCAGCATTCCCTTGTCTACCTCCTTTAAGGCAAAACACTTCATACAAGTAGGCAGTGTGTTCCAGATAATTAAGATGCTTGATATGGTCGTACTTCTCATAACAATCACAGACTAACAAAACCACAGTTTCAAGTACAAGAAACCTTTTTCCAGTGGTTTCCACACAACTCAAAAAACCATGTGCACTACCTTTGCAGCATTTGGTAGCCTCTCAGGGATTAAAGGTACGTTTCTAGGGCTGAAGGCACCATGCACTTAGGATATCAGACTCAGACGGTTGAACTGGATTATTACTTGAAAGCCTGTTTCCTACAATCCAGCCTCCATGGTACCAGCAAACACTAACCTGTAGCCTGTGGTAGCTCAGTAACCAATTGGTTTCCCATAGTAAGGAGAACAAGGACTAGTTCTAACAGGAACTCAATGGCTGGTTCTTTGACCTCCCCACCCCCAAGGGAGGAGCAGTCCTGTTAGGCCACAGAGGAGGACTTTGCAGCCAGTCCTGAAGATACCTGATAAAACAGGATCAGATGAATGGGGAGGAGGTCCCCCCTATCAGTGGACTTGGAAAGGGGCAGGGTGGAGATGAGGAAGGGAGGGGGCGATTGGGAGGGAATGAGGGAGCGGGATACAGCTGAGATACACAGTTATTAAAATGTAACTGATAAGAAAAAAAAATAAAATAAAATAAAATAAAGAGGAGGAAAAAAAATAGCCTGTCTAGCTGCAACACCTATGAATAGCAACAATGTCTATCTTGGCAAGATCTCTGTAAAGATGCTGTAGTGACAATCACTTGTTACTGGTAACCAAGAGTTGACTAATTGGACTTCAGGTCTCATAAGCAGGAGAGAAACCCTGCCTGTACTAAAAGCCTACCTGGCTTCATGCGGGTATTAAGGACAAGGTCACAGAAAAGTATCTATTATCATCAATTTGCCAAAACAGCATAATTCCTTACTACATTGTAAACCGTATCCTTATACCCATATAGAAGTATAGCTATCAGTCCTCATCAAAGAAGTTTGTATTTACACCAATGTGGACCTTGAGAGAAAAATACAACTAGATAAAATGAAGACAATCAATGGATTGTGCATAGTTTACACCAAAACAATATATTTCAGTTACTGAGTCTAAGTCTAAAAACAAACAAACAAAACAAAACAGTAGAAGATGGCGAGCAAAGAATTCAGAGCTAGAACACCAGAAGGTGCAGTGAGAAACTCTCTTCTCCAAAAACGCTGTGTAAATGCCAGTGGAATAAAAGCAAAATTGTGAGACATGACAACTCTGTAGATGGAAGTTTCCATGGGGTTCCATGCCTAGATAAAAAGGTAAAGATAACAGTTGCAAGAAGAAGGGAAATTTACATCACCTAGGGCTAAGCACCCGTTTTTGTTGTTTGAGGCAGACTGTTCTACACCAAAACCATATACACACAAACAACTAAACCTGAATAGTTATGTCAGAGTCATGTATTCAAAGAGAAAGAGTCCTTCAGTTTGAGGGCAAGAGGGAATGGAAGTGTCTGAAGGGAGGAAGCTTTGGAGCAGACAGAGGGGAAAGAGGGGTGTGGTAAAGTGGTGTAATTCTATTTAAACAAAAACATTAAACAAATGAAGTAGTTGCTTATACCCATACTGCATGGTAGAAGCCCAGTCCATTTACAACATTTGATATGCAGAATGAACCCACTGTGGCAGAAATGGAGCCTTTGTCATTTCTAGTTGAAATAATTTAATTCTTTCTACACTCATATTTTTTTATGGAACTTTACTAAGAGCTAAGGGACAAAAAACAAAGCAAAGAAAAATATTATTTTAACAATTTAACAAGAGAAGGCTGGACACTTTAGCAATCAACAACTGCATCACAGAAAACAGTATGTGGGCTAATTATTATTTGTCCTCAAATATTGAAGGTAGGGAATGCTTTAAAGGTAGCATGGGTTTTAATCATGCACAAGGATTGTGAGGTTTTCATTATAAATCATTTTATCTGATTTCTGACTCTCTAGAATAAAGAGTGAAAAACAACATGTGTAATTTTCCTTCTAATTAATTTTCATTTTGCATGAGCATTTGTATGTATTTAAATGCAAATGTTTTTAAAAGCTGGTAGTAGAAAACAGCATTACTCCTGCTTTCCATTCTATTTCACATGTAAATCAATTTGTTCTGTCCTTCAGTCATTTTCTTTCAATCCTTTTTAAAAATGGGGTAGGGGAGGCTGACATTTTTTACCCTATTAATTTACAATTATATGTACTTATGGCCACTCATAATGCCTTATATTATCTATTCTCTTATTATGTTCTTTCAAATTATTTTCTGGAAGCTGGTTACTCTTCTTGATTAGCTTATTTCCTTACTTTGATTAATAACATATTTTTTTTATGTATTCCTAAGTCAATGAGGAAAAAGGTATTGATCTTTGATTTTCATAATCATTTTTTTGTCTTTATTTGTGTTTTTCATCATTTCAACAACTTAAATTAAAAGTGTCTGTACCCAGAGCATTCCAAAGCAGCTCTCCACTGGAATTGGCATTCGGGTATTGGGGAATTCAAAGCTATTCTCCTCTAGTTAAGACATGTTCTCTCTCACGTAACCTTTTGCTTCACTTCACCAATTGCTTTCTTATTGTCTCAGTCTCACAAATGCTGAGATCAAAGATAGGTGCTGTACACAGAGCTGTGATGCATTTTATTATGTTTATTTGTAATTCATTATTATTATTTGCAAAGTATATGATAAAAGGTTTAATCAATTCATAACACTAAAATGTTTCAATATTTAATAAGATAAGAAAAATGAGACAAATTTTTATTTCATGATATTTCTTTTTCAAATTCTTCTTCATCTGTTTCTTCTTCTTCTTCCTTACAATTTATTTGCTTTGTATTCCAGTTTTACCCCCTCCCTCATCTCCTTCTGGTCCCACCCAACCTCCTTCTTCTTCCCCAGTCCCTCTCCCCTATGCACTAATAAGGGAAGGAGCTTCTTCCCTACTGTCTCACCATAGTCTATCAGTTCCCATCACGGTTGCCTGGATCCTCTTCCTCTGTGGGTTGGCTAGGTCACCCCACCAGGGAGATATGTTCAAGGAGCAAACAACTAAGTTCATGTCAGAAACTGTCTCTTCTCCCCTAACTAGGGAAGCCATATGGAGACTGAGCTGTCTGTGGGCTACATCTGAGCAGGGGGTCTAAGTATTCTCTATGTATGGTCTTTGGTTGCTGCATCAGTCTCTGCAGTCCCCCTTGGGCCCTGCTTCTTTGGGCTTTTTTGGTTTCCTCCTGTGGCCTCTGTCCCCTCAGGGTCCTTTTATTTCCCCCTTCTTAAATAAGATTCCCTGCCCACTGTACAGAGTTTCTCTGTGAGTCTCTGTATCTGCATCGATCCCCTGCTATCTAAAGACTTTTAGAGAACATTTATTGTAGGCTCCTGTCCTGTTCCCTCTCTTCTATAGAGCCTGTGTCTATCTTGTTTGCCCTTCTGAATGAGAAGTAAACATCCTTCCTAGGGTCCTCCTTGTAGTTTAGTTACTTTAGGAGGTGACTTGAGTATGGCTATTCTATATTATATGGCTAATATCTGCTTATAAGTGTGTATATAGCATACTTGTCTTTCTGCTTCTCAGATACCTCATTCAGGATGATCTTTTCCAGTTCTATCCATTTGTCTGCAAATTTCATGATTTCCTTGTTTTTAATTGCTGAGCAGTATTCCATTGTGTAAATGTACCATAATTTCTGTATCCATTCCTCAGTTGAGGGAAATCCCGTTTTTTTTCCAGATTCTGGCTCTTACGAACAAAGTTGCTATGAGCATGGCTGAGCAAATGTCTTGCTATATACTGGAGCATATTTTGGATATATGCCTAGGAGTAGTACAGGTGGATCTTCAGGTAGCAATATTACTAATTTTCTGAGAAAGTGCCAGACTGATTTCCAAAGAGGTTGTACAACATTTCCAACAGCAATGGAAGAGCCTTTCCCTCTCTTCACATGCTCTCTAGCATGTGTGGTTACTTCAGTTTTTGCTCTTTGCCATTCTAATGGTTGTGAGATGGAATCTCAGAATTGTTTTGATTTGCATTTTTCTGATGACTAGGTACTTTGAACACTTTTTAAAGTGCTTCTCAGCCATTCTGTATTTCTCTGTTGTGAATTCTCAGTTTACTTCTGTACCCTATTTTAATCAGATTATTTGGTTTGTTAATGTTTAATTATTTTGAGTTCTTTTCATATTCTGGATATTAGCCCTCTGTCAGACATAGGGTTAGTGAAGAACTCCAACAGGATTGAATCAATGACTCAGAAATAAGCCCATGCATCAATGGAAACCTGATTTTTGGCAAAGCAGCCTAAACCATATAATGGACAAAAGACAGCATCTTCAAAATAATGATGCTGTTCTAACTGGATGTCTACATGTAGAAAACTGCAAATAGATCCATACTTATCACCCTGCACAAAAGTAAAGTCCAAGTAGATCAAAGCCCTCAACATAAAACTGATTGGCCTGCTCTTTAATTACCTCCCCCTGAGGAGGAAGCAGTATTACAAGGCCACAGAAGAAGACATACAGCCAACTCCTGATGAGACCTAATTGACTAGGATCAGAAGAAAGGAAAAGAAGGCCTCCCCTATTAGTGGACTTGGGGAGGGGCATGCATGCAGAGGGTGGAGGAAGGGAAGGATTGAGACTGGAGGAGGGAGGGAACCACAGGAGGGATACAAAGTGAATAAAGTGTAGTTAATAAAGAATTTTAAAAAAAAGTCACACTTAATCACTTAGAAGAAAAACTGGGAAAGAACCTTGAACCATTGCCACAGGAGACAACTTTCTGAACAGAACACTAAAAGCTCAGGACCTAAGATCAGCAGTCAATAAATGGGATCTCCTGGAACTGAAAAGCAAAGGACACAGCCAAGAGAACAAAACCACAGCCTACATTCTGGGAAAAAATTTCATAACATTTCTAACAATATATTTGTTTTTTTATAAGTTTACTCTAGCCTTATAAAATTCTAATATTTCTCCGGTGATCAGAAGTTTTAAAATCTATTTTACACATTTTATATTTGGATGAGGTAGATCATTTCTAACTAGATACTTAAGTTCTATAGTTCTTATAAATGTTCTTCAACATTTCACTGATAAATTCTTTCCTCACATATTCGTAGAATTTCTTTAATACTCCACACTTTCTTTTATCTCTCCACTCATTCTTTTATATTTGCTCTTTGGAAATCAGCTTGACCTGGTAACATTTTTTTAAAAGTTCATACAGTTCATCCTTCATAATTTTAATCTATTAATGGCATTTCTCTATTCCTTTAATTTTTTTTCAGAGATTCACATTTGGTTTTGTTTTTCACATAACTAAACTTTCACTAAATGGCTCTTTCTGTTGAATATTTCACATGGATAGTTCTATCTGCCCCACTTCTGCCCATTTACAAATTTATCTGGAAAAGCATGATATTGTTATTAACATTAATATCCTAGTTAACCTTCAGTACCTTTAGGTGGGAAGGTTGTTGTGACTCAACCCTAATTCTTGCATTGTCCTTTACACTGTTCCTTTATTTAATTTTTATTTTTTTTATTTTTACAATTTATTATTTATTACAATTCATTCAATTTTTATCTTTGCTGTGGCCCCTTCCCTCATCTCTTCCCACTCCCACCCCAACTCCTTCTTCTCTCCCTATATCCTTCCCCTCACCCAATGATAGTTGAGGTCCTGCTCCCCTTCTATCTTACCCTAGCCTATCAGGTCTCATCAGGACAGGTTGCATTGCCTTCCTCTGTGGCCTGGCAAGACTGCACCCCCCAGGGATAGGTGATCAGAGACCCTCCACGGAGGTCATGCCAGAGAAAGTCCCTGCTCCCCTTATTAGGGTCCCTACTTGGAGACGGAGTCTATGGGATACATCTGAGCTGCAGTTTAGGTCCTCTCCATGCATTGTCTTTAGTTGGGGTATAATTCTTTTCAGGGCCCCCAGGACTCAGTTTTTATGGTTCCATTGGTCTCTTTTGGAGTTCCTGTCCCCTCCAGATCTTTCTATCTTCCCTTTCTTTCATGAAATCTGTGCACTCAGCCTCTGCTTCAATACTTCCAACAGTAGAGCCTTTCAGAGCCCCTCTGTGGTAGGCTCCTGTTTGTTCCCTGTCTTCTCCTACTTCTGATGCCTCTCGCATATGTCCTTCTGAATCCTCGTTGAGCATCTTCCCTATGGTCTTCCTTGTTATTTAGCATGTTAAGGTGTATAGATTTTTGTATGTTTATCCTATGTATATATCTAATAACCACTTATGTGTGAGTATATATCATAACTCATTGGCACAGGAGACAACTTCCTGAACAGAACACTAACAGCACAGGCTCTAAGAGTAACAACCAATAAATGGAACCTCATGAAACTCAAACACTTCTGTGAAGCAAAGGACAATGTCATCAGAACAAAATGACAGCCTGCAGACTGGGAAAAGATCTTCACCAACCCTATATCTGACAGAGGGCTAGTATCCAGAATATATAAAGAACTTAAAAATTTATACATGAACAAACCAAGTAATCTAATTAAAAAATGGGGTACAGAGCTAAACAGAGATTTCTCTGTAGAGGAATATCAAATGGCAGAGAAACAATTAAAGGAATGTTCAACATCCTTAGTAATCAGGGAGATGCAAATCAAAACACCTCTGAGATTTCAGCTTATACCCATCAGAATGGCTAAGATCAAAAGCTCATGTGACAACACATGCTAGAGAGGATATGGAGAAAGGGGAACCCTCCTCCAGTGCTGGTGGGAATATAAACTTGTACAACCACTCTGGAAATCAATCTGGTGCTTTCTCAGAAAATTAGGAATAGTGCTTCCTCAAGATCCAGCCATACCACTCCAAGGCATATAACCAAAATATGTTCAACTATACAACAAGGACATTATATCAACCATCTTTTTAACAATTTTACAGTGTTTTTATATAAGGCTTTACTTCTGCCCCTCTTTAAAAGTTCTAAGCTCTGTGCTTTCAAAAACAAATGTTTGTGGGTGACACCTGTGGCATCCATTAAAATTTCATTTTATTTTAATTTGTTTTGTTTACCTACTTTGTGAACTTTTTAATATTTTTATATCATTTATTACAGTCTATTCAACTTGTATCCTGGCATGTCCCTCTCCCTTGTCTCCTCCCAATCCCACTCTTCTTCTCCCCGTATGCCCCTTCAATATTCCACTGTTAGGTGATGTCTTCCTCCCTTTGTGTTATGCAAAGTCAACAAGACTCGAAAGAGTAATTATTTCTCTTATTTGTACAGTCTGTTTTTGTAATATATGCATATGTATGTCTACATATACACCTATATGTGTATGCACACACATGCATACACACACACACACACACACACACACACACACACACACATATATATATATATACACACACACACAACCAAAAGAATGATTGTTGAGAAAAGGAATTGAGTATAAAGATGGACAAATGAGATATCAGGAAGTGACTATAAGCAAAACAAAATATATAAGAAAATATCAATGAAACTCATTAAGTAAAATATTTAAAACGACAGTTATTTGGACAGTACTATTTATTTACATACTCCTCGCTACCACATCCTGATCTTCCATGGAAATTTTTCTTCTAATTTATGACAATTTCTAAATTAAAATGTGAAAACTGTAATTAATATCGTGGTGTTTTTTGAGGCATTTGTTTCTCCACTTTTGCTCTTTTTCTTATATTTATCTTATGAATGCTCACTGAGCTCATTTAGTTTGCATATTATAATTAATTTTATATTTGTGAGTTATATCTATTACAGATATATTTACAGTATGATTTTTGAGTCTAAGAATAATTTTCAGTAATAAACCAGGATCATTGAGTTAAAGAAGAATGGTCAATAAGGCTATTTTAACTTATTCTCACATTTTTCTAAAGAAGTAAAGAAAAATACTACATTCAACTCAAGAGTTTGCTTTTTTTAAAAATAAGAAAGTCAAAATTTATAATGAATCTTTTCTTTAATTAGACTGTTGCTGTTTTTATTTACTATGATGGCAGGCACTCTTCTATTACCTGGAGATTCAAAGGTGAAAAGGTATTTCACCATCTGGTAAGGTGAATTAAACACATAATTACTCATGAGTGTAAAAGTGGATCTATTCCATGAGACATCTTAGGTACAACATCTGTCTCAGAATTATGAGGTCAGGCAAGGGTGAGACTGAACATGATGTCTAAGCTGACATCTGAGCCATTTGTAAGAATTCACCAGGTTAATTTCAGGAGGAACAAAGGTCATGTCAGAAATAAAGGAAGACCCAAAGGACAGGGATATAATCATGAATATAAAGAGATGAAAGTTTGTTTGGACATGTGGGGACTCTTATTAAAGATGAAGTGGGGTTAAAAGCATGAAAACGTGTAGATTTCAAATATTAGTGCCATAAAATTAAGGTGAATGTATTTAAGTAGTTATTAGGTCATGGACTACTCCTCCAAACTGAAAGGTGAAGTTTAAGTTGAATAAAGTATTAATAAAGATAAAGGATGGGAGAAGGTGATTGATATAATCAAAGGTAAATTCATTGGCAGAGTAGAAGAACTACTCTGAATAGCTTCATTTCCACAAGACATAATTAGAAAACTGGGTAAAAAAGAGAGTACTTTTCCGTATTTAGGTTTGTCATTTATCTTTATGATAAAAATTCAGCAAACCTCTGTCTATTGTATTTTGCCAGCAGCTAAGAAAGAATACTTTCACATGGTTAATGAAATTTTTAGGAATCCATAGCATAAACAATTAATTATCTTGATTTCATTATTGGCAGAACAACTGTGAATGTCATTGCTATATGACAACCAGTATGCAGTTACTTGTGGCCAAATTTTCTAAGTTTGCATATGAAGAGATTGGTTCATTGAGAACAGCAGTCAATGAAACCAGCACCTAGTGAAATACTGTGCATAAGTTGTGAAGTTAAAATTAGAAACATTTCATGGATTTAGTGTATCAAAACATCACCATGTCACAGTATGTAGAATTCAATTTCCTTTTTATAAAATTATACTCACTTTAGTAATTTTTTCCATTTCTTTTATTCTTTATTAATTATACTTTATTCACTTTGTATCACCCCTATAATTCCTGCCCTGCTTCTGTCCCAATCCCTCCCTTCCTCCACCTTCTGCACAAATGCCCCTCCCCACATCCACTGATAAGGGAGGCCTTCTTTTCTTTCCTTCTGATCCTAGTCAATTAGGTCTTATCAGGAGTGGCTGCATTGTCTTCTTCTGTGGCCTGGTAATGCTGCTTCCCCCTCAGGGGAGGTAATTAAGGAACAGGCCAATCAGTTCATGTCAGAGAAAGTCCCTGTTCCTATTATTATGGAATTCACTTGGACCGTCAACTGCCATGGGCTACATCTGTGCAGGGGTCTTCAGTTATCTCCATGCATGGTCCTTGGATGGAATATCAGTCTGAGGAAAGACTATTGAGCTCCAATATTTGGTTCTGTTGCTCTCCTTGTGGAGTTCCTGTTCTCTTCAGATCTTACTGTTTCCCACTTCTTTCATAAGATTCCATGCACTCTGCCCAACAGTTGGCCATGAGTCTCAGCATCTGCTTTGATATTATGCAAAGCAGACCCTTTCAGAGGCCCTTTGTGGGAGGCTCCTAACTTGTTTCTTGTTTACTTCTTCTTCTGATGTCCATCCTTTTTGTTTTTCTGGGTAGGGATTGAGCATTTTAGCAAGAGTCCTCCCTCTTGATTACTTTCTTTAGGTGTACAGATTTTAGTAGGTTTATCCAATATGATAGGTCTGTATGAGTGAGTATATATCGTGTGTGTCTTTCTGCTTCCAGTATAGCTCACTCAGTATGATCTTTTCGAGATCCCATTTACCTGCAAATTTCATGATTTTCTTGTTTTTTATTGCTGAGCAATATTCCATTGTGTATATGTACCATTATTTCTTTCTTTTATTTTTCCTTCTTTTTTTAAATTTTTTTATTTTTTGGTATTTTATTTTTTCCTTATCAGTTACATTTTATTAACTCTGTACCCCAGCTGTGTCCCGATCCCTCATTCCCTCCCAGTCCCTCCCTCCCTCCCTCCTCTCCACCATGCCCCTTGCCAAGTCCACTGATAGGGGGGATCTCCTCCCAATTCATCTGATCCTGTTTTATCAGGTATCTTCAGGACTGGCTGCAAAGCTCTCCTCTGTGGCCTAACAGGACTGCTCCTCCCTTGGGGGGTGGGGAGGCCAAAGAGCCAGTCATTGAGTTCCTGTTAGAAATAGTCCTTGTTCCCCTCACTATGGGAAACCAATTGGTTACTGAGCTACCACAGGCTACATCTGAGCAGAGGTTCTAGGTTACATTCATACATGGTCCTTGGTTGCATGTCAGTCTCAGAAAAGACCCTGTGCCCAGATATGTTTGGTCCTTGTGGAGCTCCTATCCTTTCCTCATCAGACTAACTCCCCTTCTTTCTTATGATTCCCTGTACTCTGCCAAAGGTTTGGTCATGAGTCTTTGCTTTGAAAACACTGCTAGTTAGAGTCTTTCCAATGCACTCAGTAGACTCCTGTCATACGTTCAATGCACATCCCATCTGTCATTCTAAACGAGGATTGATCATCTTACCCCATGTCCACTCTCTTGATTATCTTTTTTAGGAGTACAGAATTCATTATGTTTATTATATCTTATAGGTCTATATAAGTGAGTATATACCGTGTTTGTCTTTCTCCTTCTGGGATATTTCACTCAGGATGATCTTTTCTAGGTCCCACCATTTGCCTGCAAATTTCATGATTTCCTCCTTTTTGATTGCTGAATAGTATTCCATTGTGTAAAAATACCACAATTTCTGTATCCATTCCTCCGTTGATGGACATCTGGGTTGTTTCCAGGTTCTGACTATTACAAATAAAGCTGCTATAAACATGGTTGAGCAAATATTCCTTTTCTGTACTTGAGCAAACTTTGGGTATATACCTAGCAGTGGTATAGCTGGGTCTTGAGGAAGCACTATTCCTAATTGTCTTAGAAAGTGCCAGATAGATTTCCAGAGTGGTTGTACCAGTTTACATTCCCACCAGCAGTGGAGGAGGGTTCCCCTTTCTCCACAACCTCTCCAGCATGTGTTGTCCCTTGAGTTTTTCATTTTGGCCATTCTGATGGGTGTAAGGTGATATCTCAGGGTCATTTTGATTTGCATTTCCCTGATGGCTAATGAGGATGAGCATTTCTTTAAGTGTTTCTCTGCTATTCGATATTCCTCTGTCAAGAATTCTCTGTTTAGCTCTGTTCCCCATTTTTTAATTGGATCACTTGGTTTGCTGCTTTTCAGCTTCTTTAGTTCTTTGTATATACTCGATATTATTCCTCTGTCAGATAAAGGGTTAGTGAAGATTCTTTCCCAATCTGTAGGCAGGCGTTTTGTTTTGTTGACAGTGTCCTTTGCTTTACAGAAGCTGTTCAGTTTCATGAGGTCCCATTTATTGATTGTTGCTCTTAGAGCCTGTGCTGTTGGTGTTCTGTTCAGGAAGTTGTCTCCTGTGCCAAGGAGTTCTAGGCTGTTCCCCACTTTTTTTTCTGACAGATTTAGAGTATCTGGTTTTATGTTGAGGTCTTTGATCCACTTTGTACCACAATTTCTGTATCCATTCCTCAACTGAGGGACATCTGGGCTGTTTCCAGCTTCTGACTATTACAAATAAAGCTGCTATAAACATGGTTGAGCAAATATCCTTATTGTATACTTGAGTCTCTTTTGGGTATATATCCAGTGGTATAGCAGGATCTTGAGGAAGTGCTATTCTTAGTTGTTTGAGGAAGCGCCAGATTGATTTCCAGAGTGGTTGTACAAGTTTACATTCCCACCAGCAATGGAGGAAGGTTCCCCTTTCTCCACAACCTCTCCAGCATGTGTTGTCACTTGAGTTTTTGAACTTAGCCATTCTGATGGGTGTAAGGTCAAATCTTAGGGTCATTTGATTTGCATTTCCCTTATGACTAAGGACATTGAACATTTCTTTAAGTGTTTCTCTGCCATTTGATATTCCTCTATTGAGAATTCTCTGTTTAGCTCTGTACTCCATTTTTTAATTGGATTACTTGATTTGTTGCTGTTTAACTTTTTGAGTTCTTTATATATACTGCAAATTAGTCCTCTGTCAGATATAGGGTTGGTGAAGATCCTTTCCTAATCTGTAGGCTGTTGTTTTGTTCTGATGACTTTGCTTTACAGAAGCTTTTCAGTTTCATGAGGTCCCACTTATTGATAGTTGCTCTTAGAGCTTGTGCTGTTGGTGTTCTGTTCAGGAAGTTGTCTCCTGTACCAATGAGGTCAAGTCTCTTCCCCATTTTTTCTTCTAAGTGGTTTAGTGTGTCTGGTTTTATGTTGAGGTCTATGATCCACTTGGACTTTAGTTTTGTACAGGGTGATAACTATGGAACTATTTGCATTTTTCTTCATGTAAACATCCAGTTAGAGAAGCACCATTTGTTGAAGATGCTACCTTTCTTCCATTGTATGGTTTTGGCATCTTTGTCAAAGATCAGGTGTCCATAAGTGTGTGGATTGATTTCAGGGTCTTTGATTCAATTCCATTGATTCACCAGTCTGTTTCTATGCCAGTACCATGCAATTTTTAGTATTGTTGCTCTATAGTACAGCTTGAGATCAGGGATGGAGATACTTCCTGAAGATCTTTTACTGTAGAGAATTGTTTTAGCAATTCTGGGTTTTTTGTTGTTCCTTACAAAGGTGAGAATTTTTCTTTCAAGGTCTTTAAGGAATTGTGTCTGTTATTTGATGGGAGTTGCATTGAATCTGTAGATTGTTTTTGGTAAGATGGACATTTTTACTATGTTAATCCTGCCAAGCCATGAGCATGGGAGATCTTTCCATTTTCTGATATCTTCTTCTAATTCTTTCTTCAGAGACTGGAAATTTTTTTCATACAAGTCTTTGACTTTCTTGGTTAGGGTCACACCAAGGTACTTTATGTCCTTTGTGGCTATTGTGAAGGGTGTTGTTTCCCTAATTTCTTTCTCAGCCCTTTTGTCTTTTGCATACAGTAGGTCTACTGTTTTTTTTGAGTTAATTTTATATCTAGTCACTTTGCTGAAGGTTTTAATAGCTGTTCACTTTAGTAATTTTACTTGACAAAAAAATGCACAGCCTGAACATGTATTTGTGAGGAACAAACAGTAGAAAATACTGTTACATGTACAGATTAATTTGATAGTGAAAATATATTTAAGATAAATACAGTAAACATATTCAGTTAAAGTTCCATTGTGATAAAATAAAGTAATTCCCAAACATTCCTTCAATCAATTTTTAAACTGAAAGCCAGAGACTGACAAATAGAAGACTCAAAGGTTTAAATTATGTACATTCAGACATAATTTTGAAATAATTTCTTGTATTTTTTTTATAAAACCAATCTTTACTAAACAAAACTGAAGTCTATACTATACTGACATCTTACAATGATATAATTGACAAATTCTAAAGACTCGGTACCTACTCAGATACCAAACAGTTAGAAAGTGGCCATGACATGGCTTGGAATCAGGTCTAATTGCCCTCATCACAGATTGTTTTTTTCAGTTTTTTACTATCCTTAGATGTTTCTTGAGCTAAAAAAAAAAAGATACTTAACTAAACAAAATTCACAGGAACAATGACTTTTTTCTAAAGATTTATTATTTATACAATATTCTGCTTACAGGTATGCCTGTATATCAGAAGAGGCACCAGATCTCATTACAGGTAGCTGTAATACACCATTTGGTTGCTGGGAATTGAACTTGGGACTTTTGGAGGAACAGCCAGTGCTCTTAACCTCTGAGCTATCTCTCCATCTCCGCGTTAATAAATTTTTAATTTAATCTTTTATTAACTTCAACTTCCATGTTTCATTATTTGCATATTCCTTATCCATTTATTTAATACTTATTCAAAAATAATATTGGACAAATCAATAGCATTTATATGAATGTAAAAATCTTTATATAAAATATCGAATGTAGTAATGGAATCTAAATTCCAGCACACAGAAACTCTATTTCTGATTGAAAGCTAATTGACATTGAGAGACAAGAATAAGAGCATTATCATAGGGGCATATATTTTAACAGCTAATGACTATGTTCATGTGGAAATGTTTTTAGAGTCAAGGAAAGGGTACGATAACTTTCTTGAATCAGGTATTGTAAGATAACATTTTGGAGCATAAATTTCACAGTGATAAACCTCACCCAATCTTTCTCAAATCTACTTTTATTGGTTATAGTTCTGAACTTACTTACTTTTTACCTTATCTATCTTTACTTTCTCATTCATACTACCTGTTATAAAAGTTCATGTCATTGTTGTCAAAGTTCACGTCATTATTGTCATCATGTCAAATTGTAAAACTAGATTCTAGCATCTTGGGATGACACCCCTGAAAGGCTCCTTTAAAGTCAAGTCTCAATAAAACATGTTATTTACTTCCAAAAAAATAGCCAGAACTCTTACTACAGTCATGTAGTAGTACATGTCTCAGCATCACCCGGTCATCCTCATGGGTAAGGCTGGCTGTAATCTCTGGCTGCCAAGAACAGCGTAAGCTCTCTACACAGTCTCATAGCAAAGAAAAAGCACGTAGGCTTAATGTCCATATTTGCCAATGATAGGTGTGTATGTTCAGTGCTGAATTCATAATGTTGTCATAGAAAAGAGTCTTCTTCCCCTTCTTTTGTTATTATTTAAATTACAAAGCAAATTTAATTTAAATATTTAAATCCTTAAATCTTATTTTCATGAAATAATCAGGAGGAAGGATCTGGAGAGCTGGCTAAATAAGTTCATTTATTATTATACTTCTATATTTCTATAAGACATTGGCATAATTCTTAGCATCCACATTACACGGTTCACAACAATTTGCAACCCTAGATCCAGGGCATCTTCTGGCCTCCAAAGGCACTGCATGTATGCGCAGACACACAGACAGACAAGGATATATACATTTTTTTTTTAAATTTTAAAAGTAATTATAGTGTACTGGTAACTGAGATGACTCCTGGGTAGATACTTTTCTCTTTATAACATATTTACACTGAACAGGCTTTCTGCCTAAGATTCTTTCAAATAATAATTTTATTGATTATTTAGGAATCTCACATTATGAACCCCCAACACACTCAATTCTTAGTCTCCCCAGGTCACCCCCTGTCACCTTCTACCACCACTGCTTCCCAGAAAAGAATATTTTAAAAAAGGCCAATTTGTGTTGCCCGTATACTCACTGAAGCACAGTCAAACTCCTGGTGGCCAGCCCCTTTTAGAAAGCTGTCTTTCCCCACCCACACCCCCTCGAAAAGCCATCAGTCTTAGCTGTAGGAGCTGTGCTGCAGCATCCTTATCACAATGTTTACTTCACATTCTCTTTGACGACTCTCTGGCTGGGATGTTACATTTTTAGGTGGTGACTGGGATGGAGGGAAGGGTTGTCACAGAACCATTCTATGTCCCTCTTTCACAGCTGTGAGCCTGCAGTCATTAATACTGTATCAAAAGTAGCTGCTTTGCCCTTTCTGCCAGCAGGAACACATTCCTAGCAACAGCATGGACCATGGATATCCACATGGTCCCCTGTGTCAGCACAAGCCACAAACCTCAGTGTGGTCTCTGTTGGCAGTACAGGGCACAGATATCAACATGGCCCTCTGTTACAGCACTGGCCATGGTCAGGATCATAGCCCTTGGTATAGCACAGGCCAAGGCCATAAACATGGCCTCAAGGGCAACACAGGCCCTGGACACCAATTTTATCCCTAGAGGCAGACCAGCTCATAGACATCAACATAGCAGTTCAGGCTATGCTCATTAACATGGCCCATGGAGCCAGCACGACCCACGGACATCGACCTGCTTCAGGCAGCAGCACAAAGCACAGACTTCTGCACGGCCTTTGGTGGTAACTCAGGCCCTGCACATCAACAGGGCCCAAGGCTGCTGAAGGACCCTGGGTATCTATAAGAACCTCTGGCTTCAACAAGGCCTGGGGCAGGGGACCACAGATAGCAGAGTGGCTTCCGGGATAGCATGGATAGTAGCTGTATTTCAAGAAGGTCCAATCAGGAAAATAAACTGTTCTATTATTCAGATATCCTGTCATTGACCAAAACCCAGGGTGCTCAGGCAGCTGGGCAGCATGTTTCAGGGCTGAGTCTAGCAAATGCCAGAGTGCAATGTATTCCTAGTTCAGCCACGACGTGTTCAACATGATCCACTGTAGCCTTCTTTGAAACCCGACACTGCAGTCCCTAATTCTGCCTCTCTCCATCTTATTTTTGCCATCTCTCCACTGAAACAAGTCATTGGTCTGATTCAAGGTTTTTGGTTTCTTAAGCACCATAAATATTGCCGAGACACATCATGGATATTCTGCTGTTAAAGTGTCATGGTGATGATGCAGCTAGGCGGGGAGTACAGGGAGCAGGTTTTGTGTTAGCTCCTGGCTGCCACACACCTCCCCATCCTTGATGAGGCTCTCCAGGCTTGACCTCTGTGCTTGTAGCCCTTACCAGCTGCCCTGTGCTCTCTATTTTCCAGCCTGGCAAGCATCATGGGCTACTGCTGGTGGCTCCATGCTGGGAGTGGACACTGGACTTAGCACAGGCTCTGTTCAGTAATGACCTATTTCTCTGGGAGCTCCAGGTTGCTGCACATCTCCAGGTCCTCAGTGCCAGCAGCCCCAAAGTGATCTGGCAAAACCTTTGTGCTTTCAGGCTGCTGGCTAACAAGGCTGCAGCAAAGGATATAAATTCGTTATTATCTAAAGCATAAGTTTGGTTGAACCATCTTTCTAATCTCACAAGTCCACTTTTTTCGTAAATTATTTTTTATACATTTTTTCACTTTACATCCTGATCATAGCCCCCTCCTTCCTCTCCTCTCAGTCCACCCTACCTCCCTCTTCCATGGGTCTCCTTACCCTCTTCCTGAAATGAGGGACCCCCCTCCCTCGCCACCAAACTAAAAATAATGTTCGTCTTCTTGTGGTTGATGGAGTTTGGAGCTATTTTTGAGGGCTCTGTGGACTCCTTTCCTGTCAGCATTAGTTGCTTCCATCAGTCTCTCAGACTTCTCAGAGCTCAGCAGTAGGCACCGGTGGTTTCCACCATATTTGTTTTTCCCTAGAGATTCTTTAGATTAAAATTTTTCTCTACTGCCATACTCCTGAGCGTGCCTATTCTCATCTTATCATTTTTTTTTTTTTTTTTTTTTTTTTTTTACACTTCAGACTCCACATAGAGAGCTTGGGGCTTCTTCCACCACAGGGGAAAAAAAAATCGTCACACTGACAAAATTATACTACATGAGCAGGAACAATAGGAAGAACGGTCTGAATGTGCTGCTTCTGTGCGTGGAAGCATGATTTCATCTAGTGTTTTGCCTTGCAGTGTTTTAAGGCTTGATGGACTTAGGCAGACAGTAGAGATCTGCCGTACTGTTGATATCTGGGTGCCTATAGTTCTGCTCATCAGTTAAACAATTTTATTCCATATGGAACTTCTATGGATGCATGCATTTTGTTCTTTCTCTTTTCTTTTAAACAGGATCTCCCTATTTATCTCAAGTTGACCTGTGGCATTCTGTGATCTTCCTGCCCCTGCATCAATACTGCTATGATTACATAAGCCTCCAATGCTCCCAAATAATTAGCCAATTTATCACATTTACAAAATATCTTGGAGAAACCATCCTGCGAAAAGGAATACAAAATCCTAGTTTTACAAGGAAACACAGGACAGAATTAACATTTTATGCAATTTCTTCTTTCTTTCTTTCTTTCTTTCTTTCTTTCTTTCTTTCTTTCTTTCATGAAAGATTAAAAATGCACAGGCATTTTTGCTAAACCATACACTGCCCTGAGATGCTAATATGGGGTATATTTTATTGACAGATTATATTGTCTGTCTTCATCTACTTACTGGAGTTGGTAAATATTTGTTTTTATTTTTAGTTGTATGTTGGCACATGTGAGTGTAGTTGGCTAGGGAAACTAAAAGGTGATATGAGACACTCATTTGCTGGGCTTAAACTGTAACCCACCTGAATAGAGTACTGCAAACTGAACTTGGCTTCATTGCTAGAGCAGAATGTAATCAAAGATTTTAAGGCTTCTATCAATCCTTAGTTAAATAACTAATAGATATATATGTGGGGATCACTACCAGAAAATACATGCTAATGCTTTTTTTTCTACCCTGCTATAAATACAAGGCAAGAACACAGTTAAGGTACCACAATACTGAAAATGTGGAGCTGTTTTAGTGGACTCAGATTTTAAATTACATTTTTAAGAAGTTTTAAAGAAGGTGTTAACTTCTGTAATTAAAGTTCTTATGTAATCTTACCAAAAACAATCTACAGATTCAATGAAATTCCCGTCAAATTACCAACACAATTGTTTTCAGACCTTGAAAGAAAAATTCTCAACTTCACATGGAATAACAAGAAACTCAGAATTGCTGAAACAATCCTCTACAAAAAAAGATATGGATGTATCTCCATCCCCGATCTCAAGCTGTACCATAGAGCAACAGTAATAAACTGCATGGTACTGGCATTGAAATAGACTGGAGGATAAACGGAATTGAACAGAAGATGCAGAAATAAACCCACACAATTATGGACACCTGATTTTTGACAAAGATGCTAAAACCATACAATGGATAAAAGATAGCATCTTCAACAAATGGTGCTGGTCTAACTGGATGTCTACATGTACAAAAATGCAAACAGATCCATACTTATCATTCTGCATAAAACAAAGTCCAAGTGGATCAAAGACCTCAACATAGAACCAAACACATTAAATTGGTTAGAAGAAAAAGTGGGGAAGAGCCTTGAACTCATTGGCATAGGAGACAACTTCCTGAACAGAACAACAACAACACAGGCTCTAAGAGCAAAAGTCAATAAATAGAAGCAGTCCCTGTTCCCATTACTATGGAGCCCACTTGGACACTGAACTGCCATGGGCTACATCTGTGCAAGGGTTCTAGGTTATCTCCTGCTCTTTGATCACCTCCCTCTGAGGGAGAAGCAGCCTTACCAGGCCACACAGGAAGACAATGCAGCCACTGCTGATGAGACCTAACAGACTAGGATCAGAAGGAAGAAAAAGAAACCCTCCCCTACCAGTGGACTTGGAGAGGGGAGTGTGTGGAGAAGGCAGAGGGGGGAGGGTTTGGGAGGGGAAGAGGGAGGGAACTAGAGGGGGATACAAAGTAAATAAAGTATAATTGAAAAATAAAAATAATAAAAAGAAAAAACTAATAAATATGACCTCATGAAAGTGAAAAGCTTCTGTAAAGCAAAGAACACTATTGTGAAAACAAAATGACAGCTTACAGATTGGGAAAGAATCTTCATCAATCCTATATCTGACAGAGGGCTAATATCCAGTATATATAAAGAAATAAAGAAGTTAAACAGCAACAAATCAAGTAATCCAATTAAAAAATGGGGTACAGAGCTAAACAGAGAATTCTCAAAAGAGGAATATCAAATGGCAGAGAAACAGTTAAAGATATGTTCAACTTCCTTAGTCATCAGGGAAATGCAAATCAAAACAACCCTGAGATTTCACCTTATACCCATCAGAATGGCTAAGATGAATAACTCAAGTGACAACACCTGCTAGAGAGGATGTGGAGAAATGGGAACCCTCCTCCACTGCTGGTGGGAGTGTAAACTTGTACAACCACTTTAGAAGTCAATCTGGCAGCTTTCTCAGACAATTAGGAGTAGCGCTTCCTCAATATTCAGATATGCCCTTCCTAGGAGTATATCCAAAAGATGCTCAAGTATACAACAAGGACATCTCCTCAACCATGTTTGTAGCAGCTTTATTTGTAATAACCAGAAGCTGAAAACAGACCAGATGCCCCTCAGTTGAGGAATGGATACAGAAATTGTGGTATATCTACACAATGGAATATTACTCAGTGATTAGAAACAAGGAAATCATGAAATTTCCAGGTGAACGGTGGGAACTGGAAAAGATCATCCTGAGTGAGGTATCCCAGAAGTAGAAAGACACACAGGGTACATACTCACTCATAAGTGGATATTAGACATATAATATAGGGTAAGCATACTAAAATCTGTATACTTAAGGAAACTAATCAGGAAGGAAGACTCTGGCTAAGATGCTTAATCCCCATTCAGAAAGGCAAAGAGGATGGTAAAAATCAGGGAACAGGACAGGAGCCTACCAAGAGGGCCTCTCAAAGGCTCTACCATGCAGGGTATTGAGGCAGATGCTGAGACTCGTAGCCAAACTTTGGGCAGAGTGGAGGAAATCTTATGAAAGAAGTGGGAGATAGTAAGACCTGAAAGGGACAGGAGCTCCACAAGGACAGCAACAGATCCCAAAGTCTGAGTACAGGGGTCTTTTCTGAGACTGATAATCCAGCCAAGGACCACCCATGGAGATGGCCTGAAACCCCTGCACAGATGTAGCCCATAGAAGTTCAGTATCCAAGTGGGCTCCATAGTAATGGGAACAGAGACTGTCTCAGACAGGAATTGATTGGCCTGCTTTTTGATCACCTCCCCTGATGTGGGAGCAGCCTTGCCATGCCACAGAAGAAGACAATGCAGCCACTTCTGATGAGTCCTGATAGACTAGGATCAGAGGGAAGGGGAGGAGGATCTCCCTTATCAGTAGAAAATAGGGAGGATGGGATTGGGAGGGGAGGAGTGAGGGAGGTACAGGGGAGATACAAAGTGAATAAACTGTAATTAATAAAAATATTTAAAAAGGTCTTATGTATTAGTTGAAAATTATAGTTCATGGCTTGATGTTTTAATATTTCAGCAAACTCATTTTTCATCTGACCAAAACTAGTGAATTTATACCATTATTTTTAAATTTATTTATATTTAACTCTGTTTTTCTGAACATATGCTGGCATTTGGGCACAAGCATAGCTACCTGCAATATGAATATTTTTGTGTCTCTGAACTTGAATTGCAGCCAGAGTCTTAGTTGAAGTTGCCTGTTATATTTTAAACATTCATCTATTGATCTACTCAGAACTCTTTCAGACAACACAGAGATTAGTTATGCTTCAATGTAGGCTGCCAATTATCCTCATTTAATAAATGTTTCCAATTTGTTGAGATGAACAAAACTTGTGTCAGAGGACTGTCTGGATGGGTCAACATTCATGTACTGGACTTAACAGTTCCCTGAGCACAAACTCAGTAATGTTAAAGTAATTCCAACTGTCACATTCATTAATAGAAGGTATTTTCTATTTATTTTTTTAATTAATTACAGTTTATTCACTTTATATCCCACCTGTAGCCCCCACCTTAATTCCCTCCAAATCCTACCATCCTTCCCTCTTCTCCTCCCATGCCACTCTCCAAGTCCACTGATAGGTGAGGTCCTCATCCCCTTTCATCTGATCCTAGCTTAAGAGGTCTCATCAGGACTGGCTACATTGTCTTCTTCTGTGGCCTGGTGAAGCTCTTTATCACCTCTTTATCACCTCTCCAGGAGGTGATATCACCTCTCCTGGAGAGGTGATAAAGGAGCCAGCCACTGAGTTCATGTCAGAAACAGTCCCTGTACACCTTACTAGAGTACCCATTTGGAGAGTGAGTTGCCATGGGATACATCTGTGCAGGGATTCTAGGTTATATCCATGCATGGTGCTGGGTTGGAGTATCAGTCTCAGAAAAGACTCCTGTACCCAGATATTTTGGTTCTGTTGCTCTCCTTGTGGAGCTCTTGTCCATTCCAGGTTTTTCATCTCCCCCTTCTTTCATAAGATTCACTGCACTCTGCCCAAAGTTTGGCTATGAGTCTCAGTATCTGCTTTGATACCCTGCTGGGTTGAGTCTTTCAGAGGCCCTCTGTGATAGGCTCCTGTTTTGTTCCCTGTTTTCTCCCTCTTCTGAGGTCCATCCAGTTTGCTTTTGTGAGTGAGGATTGATTATCTTACCCATGGTCTTCCTTCTTTCTTAGCTTCTTTAGGTCTATAGATTTTAATATATTTATCCTACAGTATAAGTCTTTGTACAAACACTTTGGAAATCAATCTGGTGCTTTTTATGATTAGGAATAATGCTTCCTCAAGATCCAGTTATACCACTCCTAGGCATATATCCAAAATATGCTTAAGTACACAAGAAGGACATTCACTCAACCGTTTTCAAAGCAGCTTTATTCATAATAACCAGAATATGGAAACAACCCAGATGTCCCTCAATGGAAGAATGGATATAAAAATTGTGGCACATTTACACAATAGAATGCTACACAGCAAATAAAAACACAGAACCATTAAAATTGCAGGCAAATGGTGGGAACTAGAAAAAATCATATTGAGTGAGGTATCCCAGAAGCAGAAAGAAATACGAGGTACTTTCAAAGTGTCAATGAATTTAGCACTTTTTTCTGTGTGTTCACTTTCTACTACATCATATAAATAATAGAAAGTTTAATTTTTCATTCTTCTCTGTTTCACTAGAACACAGTGCTTCTCTACTTCTGCTTCAGTCCCCTGCTGGTTGGACTCTTTTAGAGAAAATCGGTGGAGGGTTCCAGTCCTGTTCCTTCTCTTCTACTTCTTCTAGTGTTTAACCTGTTTCACCTTCTGAATCAGACCAGGTAGAAAGATTGAACAGCCCTATATCCCCCAAGGAAATTAAAGCAGCCATCAACAGCCTCCCTTCCAAAAAAAGCCCATGACCAGATGGATTCAGTGCAGAACTCTACCAGACCTTCAAAGAAGTGATAACGCCAATTCTCTCTAAATTATTCCACAAAATAGAAACAGAAGGAACATTACCAAACTCATTCCATGAAGCCATAGTCACCTTATTACCTAAACCACGCAAAGATCCAACAAAAAAAGAGAACTTCAGACCAATCTCTCTTATGAACATTGATGCAAAGATACTCAACAAAATACTTGCAAATTGAATCCAAGAACACATCAAAGATATCATCCACTGTGACCAAGTAGGCTTCATCCCAGGCATGCAAGGGTGGTTCGTTATACAGAAATCCATCAATGTAATCCACCATATAAACAAACCAAAGGAGAAAAATCACATGGTCATCTCCCTAGATGCCGAAAAAGCATTTGACAAAATCCAACACCCATTCAGGTCTAAAGTCTTGGAGAGATCAGGGATAAAAAGAACATACTTAAACATAGTAAAGGCAATATACAGCAAGCCTATAGCCAACATCAAACTAATTGGAGAGAAACTTAAATCATTCCCACTGAAATCAGGGACAAGGCAAAGCTGCCCATTGTCTCCATATCTCATCAACATAGTACTTGAAGTCCTAGCTAGAGCAATAAGACAAGTAAGGGAGATCAAGGGGATACAAATCGGAAAGGAAGAAGTCAAAGTCTCACTATTCGCAAATGATAAGATAGTATACCTGAGTGACCCCCAAAACTCAACCAGATAACTCCTTCAGCTGATAAACACCTTCAGCAAAGTAGCTGGATACAAAATTAACTCAAAAAAATCAGTAGCCCTCCTGTATACCCAAGACAAAAGGACCGAGAAAGAAATCAGTAAAACAACACCCATCACAATAGCCACTATAACATAAAGTACCTTGGGGTGACTCTAACCAAGCAGGTGAAAGACACGTTTGAAAAAAACTTTAAGTGTCTGAAGAAAGAAATCGAAGAGGACCTCAGAAGATGGAAAGATCTCCTGTGCTCATGGATCAGTAGGATTAACATAGTGAAAATGGCCATCCTGCCAAAAGCAATCTATAGATTCAATGCAATTCCCATCAAAATACCAATAAAACTCTTTATAGATCTTGAAAGAAAAATTCTCAACTTCATATGGAGGAACAAAAAATCCATAATTTCCAAAAGAATCCTGTACAACAACAGATCCTCTGGAGGTATCTCCATCACTGATCTCAAGTTGTACTACAGAACAATAATAATAAAAACTGAGATTTCACCTTACACCCATCAGAATGGCTGATATCAAAAACTCAAGAGACAATGCATGCTGCAGAGGTTGTAGAGAAAGGAAAACCCTCCTCTATTGCTGATGGGAATTTCAATTGGTACAACCACTATGGAAATCAATCTGATGCTTTCTCAGACAATTAGGAATAGTGCTACCTCAAGATCCATCTATACCACTCTTTGACATATATCCAAAAGATGTTCAAGTACACACAAGGACATTTGCTCAGCCATGTTTGTAGCTGCTTTATTCATAATAGCCAGAATCTGGAAACAGCCCAGATGTCCATCAACAGAAGAATGGATACAGAAGTTGTGGTACTTTTCCACAATGGAATACTACTCAGCAATTAAAAACAAGGAAATCATTAATTTTGCAGACAAATGGTGGGATCTGGAAAAAAATCATCCTGAGTGAGGTGACGAAGATGCAGAAAGACACATATGTATATACTCATTTAAGTATATAAATATATACTCACACATAAGTATATACTCACTTACCTATAAGATAGGATAACCATACTAAAATATGTACATCTAAAGAAGATAAACAAGAAAGAGGTCCAGGAGTAAGATGATCAATCTTCATCTAGAAAGACAAAGGGGATGGACATTGGAAATAGGAGAAAACAAATAACAGGACAGGAGCCTACCACAGAAGGCACCTGAAAGACTCTACCGAGCAGTGTATCAAAGCATATGTTGAGATCCATAACCAAGCCTTCAGCAGTGTGTAGGGAATCATATGAAGGATGGAGGAATTAGTATATCCTAGAGGAGACAGGGAGCCCCACAAGGTCCAAATATATCTGAGCACAGGGGTCTTCTATGAGACTGTTTATCCAACCAAGGACCATGCATGGATATAACCTACAACCCCTACTCAGACATAGCCCATGGTAGCTCAGTATCCAACTGGGTTCCCTAGTAAGAGGGACAGGAATTGTTTCTGACATGAACTCATAAGCTTCCCCTCTCTCCTGAGGGAGGAGCAGCCTTGCTAAGCCACAGATAAGGACATTGCACATACTGAAGATACCTGATAAGCTAGGGCCAGACGGAAGGAGAGGAGGACACCCCTTCTTAGTGTACTCGGAAGGGGGCAGGGAGGAGATGAGGGAGGGAGGGGAGGATTGGAAGAGAAAGAGGGAGAGGGTTACAGCTGGGATACAAGTGAATGTATAAAATTATTTTAAAATAAAAAATATTTAAAAAATTTAAAAAGGCAAAAAAAAAATAGAATTTCCTAGGACTGCTAAAATAGTCTGAGATATACAACACTGAACTATCTAAACAAAGATTTTGAGAGAAAATAACTAAACATAAAGGATACAAGGGCTGAAAACTAGCTCCAGTAAGTGGTCATGTACCCCTGCACATATAAACAAGGCTTAGTAGACTCTGTGTTTGAAAGAAGAGCGCATGGCTTTAGAAAGCAAATTGGTGGGGGTAGTTAGGTAAGAAAGGACAGGAAAAAATGAAATCATGAGTGGAGGTGGAGGTCACTGTTTCCACCAGGGCCAGTACAATAATGACCCTTGTGAAGCAAGAAGAAAATGCAGTTCAAACACAACTCATTAGCTCCATGATGGTTCAAACTTCTAAAGTTTAACCCCAGACACTCCATTGTAAGCATATGTAAGCACAGTGATATTTGGAAAAAGATTTTCCTGGTCTAACATCTGGGAACAAGGAGGTATAATTACATCAAAACTCTTCTCAAAGTATATGGCACTTCTTCCATGAGGGTTATTCAAGAGATAAGATACACGTGTTACTTTGAGGGCCCGGGGGAGGAAAAACAGGTTATACAGCTCTCTCTTGAAGAGCAAATGCTTATGTTTAACATTCACAGTATCCTTTATGATTATCTGTGAGATCAAGGACCTTTGTGCTTCCAGTAAGTGGATTTGATTAAACACAATATATGCATGAATGAAGTTCTCAAACAACAGTAATAATACAGACAAAAACAGAGAGTGAATAAAATAAAAGAACGGAAAGCATGAAGGACATGCCTGGGCTTTGTGTTAGTGTTCTATTGCTGTGAGGAGACACCATGGTTCCTGCCAGCTCTTCTAACAGAAAGCATTTGATTGAGGCTGGTTTAAAATTTCAGCATCTTACTCCATTTTTACCATGGCAAGGAGCATGGTGGCACACAGGCAGACATGGTGCCTGGAAGAGTAGCTGAGGAATTTACATTTTGACTCTCAGGCAGCTGGCAGAGAGGATTACTTGGAGTACTGGGAGTTTTTGAAATCCCTAACCCACCTCCAAAGACAGACCTCTGAATCCTTCCAAACTGTTCACAGACTAGGGACTAAGCACGAAAATATACTAGCGTATGGGAAGCATTATCACATCCTCATTAAAACAACCACGGTCACAATCGTGTGTATGCATGTGTGTATGAACATGTGTATGTGTTTCAGAAAGGAAGATGACAATAAAACATCCTGAGTTACTTCATACCATTATTCTTAAAGGTTCCCTACCTTGCTTCATATTCTTCACATAAGACAAATCACATTTCCATGATATGAATGCTAAAAAGTGCTCAAGTTACCTCATATAAAATGTTCTAAATTAAAATCTCAGGAAGGGAGCTCATTACCTGTTTTCCCATAACTAAATCGGCTCTCTTCTATATTCCACTTTGGTACTTCACATTTTAGTTTATATATATATATATATATATATATATATATATATATAAACTTTGCTTTCCTCTAACATCCCTGAAGATCTGTTAAAGAGAAACAAGGATAAAATTAAATGCAGGTTATAGGATCTCAGCCTAACACGTTTGGAGAAAGAATGGTACAAAACCAGAGGGCTAACAGGAAAGACAGGGATACAGAAAAAGTGACTCTACACTGGTAATGATGTGGTGTCCAGTCTTTGTTAAATGAATTCACTTATTTCAAATTAAAAAAAAAAAAAGATGAGGAATCATTTACCATTTATACAGTTTATACATGGTCTCTGGTTGATGATTCAGTCTCAGCAAGCCACTCTGGGCCCTGGTTAGTTGGCTCTGTTGGTCTTCTTCTGGAGCTCCTGTCACTGCCAGGTCCTTTTGTCTTTCCTCCCACTTTTCCGCAAAACTCCCTATGCATTGCCCAATGCTTGGCTTTAGCCAGAATCTGGAAATAATCTAGATGTCTGTCAACGGAAGAATGGGTAAAGAAACTGGTACATTTACACAACTGAATACTATTCCGCTATTAAAAACAAAGAAATCATGGAATTTTCAGGTAAGGGTATGAAATTAGAAAATACCATTCGTAATGAACCCGTAAGTGGATTTTAGCCATGTAGCACAGGATAAGCATACCTTCTTGAGCCACAAACCCAAAGAAGATAAGTAACAAGGAAGATTCAAGAGAGGATGAAGAACTCTCACTTAGAAGGGGAGATAAAATATACAGAGGCGGTGGCTGAAGAGAGTAAACAAGGTAGGAGAGGGAGGTGTAGAGAGTTAATAGAGTGGAGGTTTCCATATGTTTTGAAGAAGTCACTGGACCAGAAGTCTTATCTGATAGGCTATCTAAAGCTCAATTCCAACATTTTTTCTAAGCTTTATGCATTGAAGTGGTATTTGTTTCCTTGTTTTTAGCTAAAATTTTCAATTTTCTTGTGAAATGGAAACACAGATTTACATCTTAAAAATTAAAGTCATGAAATCTTAGAATATAACACTTAGGGAAACACTTAGAAAAAAATACTAGAAGTAAATAAGCTAATAACTTATATTAATAGAAGTGACCTACACAATGTACTTCACTGATATTGTTTTAAATGTCTGCATGAGAAAGTGCCACAAAGTGGTTTAAAATTCTACAGTTTTAAATGTTAAACTTTTAATTTTTATACAAAGACTGTATTTACATCACTTCTGTCCTTTCCCTTCAGCACATCTTCTTTCCTCACCTCAAATTCATGCTGTTCTTTTCTTTTTTTTTCTTTTCTTTTTTTTATTATTATTATTTTCTTTTTAGTTACATTTTGTTAACTCTGTGTCCCAGCTGTATCCCGCTCCCTCATTCCCTCCCCAACCCCACACTCCCTCCCTGGTCTCCTCCCTGCCCCTTTCCAAGTCCACTGATAGGGGAGGACCTCCTCCCCTTTCATCTGACCCTGTTTTATCAGGTATCTTCAGGGCTGGCTGCAAAGTCCTCCTCTGTGGCCTAACAGACTGCTCCTCCCTGGGGGGGGGGGGGTCAAACAGCCTGCCCTTGAGATCCTGTTAGAAATAGTCCGTGTTCCCCTTACTTTGGAAAACTACTTGGTTACTGAGCTACCACGGGCCACATCCGAGCAGAAGTTCTAGGTTATATCCATAGATGGTCCTTGGTTGAGTGTCAGTCTCAGAAAAGACCCTGTACCCAGATATGTTTGGTCCTTGTAGAGCTCCTATCCTTTCCATATCATAGTAACTTCCCTTCTTTCATATGATTCCCTGCACTCTGCCGAGGGTTTGGTTATGAGTCTTAGTGTCTGCTTTGAAACACTGCTACGTAGAGTCTTTCAGATGCCTTTTGTGGTAGACTCCTGTCATACGTTCAATGCACATCCCATTTGTCTTTCTAAATGAGGATTAATCACCTTCGCCTGTGTCCACTTTCTTGATTATCTTCTTTAGGTGTGTAGATTTCATTATGTTTATCAGATCTTGTAGGTCTATATAAGCGAGTATATACCAAGTTTGTCTTTCTCCTTCTGGGATACTTCACTCAGAATGATCTTTTCTAGATCCCACCACTTGCCTGCAAATTTCATGATTTCCTCCTTTTTGATTGCTGAGTAGTATTCCATTGTGTAAAAATACCACAATTTCTGTATCCATTCCTCCGTTGATGGACATCTGGGCTGTTTCCAAGTTCTGGCTATTACAAATAAAGCTGCTACAAACATGATTGAGCAAATGTCCTTGTTGTGTATTTGAGCAAATTTTGGGTATATACCTAGGAGTGGTATAGCTGGGTCTTGAGGTAGCACTACTCCTAGTTCTCTGAGAAAGCGCCAGATTGACTTCCAAAGTGGTTGAACCAGTTTACATTCCCACCAGCAATGGAGGAGGGTTCCCTTTTCTCCACAACCTCTCCAGCATGTGCTATCACTTGAGTTTTTCATCTTGGCCATTCTGATGGGTGTAAGGTGAAATCTCAGGGTCGTTTTGATTTGCATTTCCCTAATGGCTAATGAGGTTGAGCATTTCTTTAAGTGTTTCTCTGCCATTCGATGTTCCTCTTTCGAGAATTCTCTGTTTAGCTCTGTTCCCCATTTTTTAAGTGGATTGCTTGGTTTGTTGCTTTTCTGCTTCTTTAGTTCTTTATATATACTGGATATTAGCCCTCTGTCAGATAAAGGGTTGGTGAAGATTCTTTCCCAATCTGTAGGCTGTCTATTTGTTTTGATGACAGTGTCTTTTGCTTTACAGAAGCTTTTCAGTTTCATGAGGTCCCATTTATTGATTGTTGCTCTTAGAGCCTGTGCTGTTGGTGTTCTGTTCAGAAAGTTGTCTCCTGTGCCAATGAGTTCTAGGCTGTTTCCCACTTTTTTTCCAACTGATTGAGAGTATCTGGTTTTATGTTGAGGTCCTTGATCCACTTGGACTTTAGTTTTGTGCAGGGTGATAAATATGGATCTATTTTCATTTTTCTGCATGTAGACATCCAGTTGGTCCAGCACCATTTGTTGAAGATGCTGTCTTTTTTCCATTGAATGGATTTGGCTTCTTTGTCAAATATTGAGTATTCATAGGTGTGTGGGTTTATTTCTGGGTCTTCTATGCGATTCCATTGATTCTCCTTTCTGTTTCTATTCCAATACCATGCAGTTTTTATTACTGTTGCCCTGTAGTAGAGCTTGAGATCGGGAATGGAGATACCTCCAGATGATCTGTTGTTGTACAGGATCATTTTGGAGATTCTGGGTGTTTTGTTTCTCCATATGAAGCTGAGAATCTTTTTTTCAAGGTCTGTAAAGAATTGAGTTGGTATTTTGATGGGAATTGCATTGAATCTGTAGATTGCTTTTGGCAGGATGGCCATTTTCACAATGTTAATCCTACCAATCCATGAGCACGGGAGATCTTTCCATCTTCTGAGATCTTCTTCAATTTCTTTCTTCAAAGACTTGAAGTTTTTCTCAAACAGGTCTTTCACTTGCTTGGTTAGAGTCACACCAAGGTACTTTATGTTATTAGTGGCTATTGTGAAGGGTGTTGTTTCCCTAATTTCTTTCTCAGCCTTTTTGTCTTTGGTATACAAGAGGGCTTCTGATTTTTTTGAGTTGATTTTGTATCCTGCCACTTTGCTGAAGGTATTAATCAGCTGAAGAAGTTCTCTGGTTGAATCTTTGGGGTCGCTCATGTATACTATCATATCATCTGCAAATAGTGACACTTTGACCTCTTCCTTTCTGATTTCTATCCCCTTGATCTCCTTTAGTTGTCTTATTGCTCTGGCTAGGACTTCAAGTACAATGTTAAAGAGATATGGAGAGAGTGGGCTGCCTTGTCTTGTCCCTGATTTCAGTGGGATTGATTTAAGTTTCTCTCCATTGAGTTTGATGTTGGCTATAGGCTTGCTGTATATTGCCTTTACTATCTTTAGGTATGTGCCTTGTATCCCTGATCTCTCCAAGACTTTAAACATAAATGGGTGTTGGACTTTGTCAAATGCTTTTTCAGCATCTAAGGAGATGATCATGTGGTTTTTCTCCTTCATTTTGTTTATGTGGTGGATTACATTGATGGATTTCAGTATGTTGAACCACCCTTGCATTCCTGGGATGAAGCCTACTTGGTCATGGTGTATGATATCTTTGATGTGTTCTTGGATTCAGTTTGCAAGTATTTTATTGAGTATTTTTGCATCAATGTTCATAAGAGAGATAGGTCTGAAGTTCTCTTTTTTTGTTGGATCTTTGTGTGGTTTAGGTATCAAAGTGACTATGGCTTCATAGAATGAGTTTGGTAGTGTTCCTTCTATTTCTATTTTGTGGAATAGTTTGAGGAGAATTGGTGTTAGTACTTCTTTGAAGGTCTTGTAGAATTCTGCGCTGAAGCCATCTGGTCCAGGGCTTTTTTTGGAGGGGAGACTGTTAATGACTGCTTCAATTTCCTTGGGAGATATAGGGCTATTCAGTCTTTCTACCTGATCTTGACTTAATTTTGGTAGATGGAATCTGTCAAGAAAGTTATCCATTTCATTTAGATTTTCAAATTTTGTACCATATAGGCTTTTGTAGTATGACCTAATAATCGTTTGGATTTCCTCAGTGTCTGTAGTTATGTCCCCATTTTCCTTTCTGATTTTGCTGATTTGTATGGTTTCTCTCTGCTTTTTAGTTAGTTTGGCTAAGGGTTTGTCTATCTTGTTGATTTTCTCAAAGAACCAGCTTTTTGTTTCATTGATTCTTTGGATAATTTTATTTGTTTCCAATTGATTGATTTCTGCCCTTACTTTGATTATTTCCAGCCTTCTGCTCCTCTTGGGTGTATCTGCTTCTTTTTTTTCTAGGTTTTTCAGTTGGGCCATTAAGTTGTTTGTATGTGATGTTACGGATTTCTTCTTGTAGGCACTTAGTGCTATAAATTTTCCTCTGAGCACTGCTTTCAATGTGTCCCATAAATTTGGGTATGTTGTGCCTTCATTTTCATTGAATTCTAGAAAGTCTTTAATTTCTTTCTTTATTTCTTCCTTGACCCAGCTGTCATTGAGTAGTAAGTTGTTCAGTTTCCATGTGCGTGTCGGCTTTTTGTTGTTTCTGTTGTTGTTGATGTCCAGCTTTAGTCCATGGTGGTCAGATAGTATACAAGGGATTATTTCAATCCTTTTGTATCTGTTGAGGCTTGCTTTGTGACCAACTATATGGTCTATTTTGGAGAAGGTTCCATGTGGTGCTGAAAGAAGGTGTACTCTTTTGAGTTTGGGTGAAAAGATCTGTAGACGTCTATTAGGTCCATTTGATTTAGGGATTCTGTGAGTACTTTTATTTCCCTATTTGGTGTCTGTCTGGTTGATCTGTCCCTTGATGAGAGTGGGGTGTTGAAGTCTCCCACTATTAAGGTATTAGGATCAATGTATGATTTAAGCTTTAATATTGTTTCATTTACGAATGTAGGTGCTCTTGTATTTGGGGCATAGATATTCAAAATTGTGATGTCCTCTTGGTGGATTTTTCCTTTGATGAGAATATAGTGGCCCTCCTTATCTTTTTTGATTAACTTCGGATGAAAGTCTATTTTATTAGATATTAGGATGGCTACTCCAGCTTGTTTTCTGGAACCATTTGCTTGAAAAACATTTTTCCAGCCCTTTACTCTGAGGTAGTGTTTATCTTTGTTGCATAGGTGTGTTTCTTGGATGCAACAGAATGTTGGGTCTTGTTTCCGTAACCATTCTGTTAGCCTGTGTCTTTTTATTGGTGAGTTGAGTCCATTAATATTGATAGATAATATTGACCAATGCATGTTAGTTCCTTTTGTAGTGGAGTCGATGATCTTACCTTGTTTCATTGCTTGTTTTCTTTTCATTTTTGTTGGGATATTATCTGTATGCCCTGTTTTCTTGGGTGAACTCGTTTTCGTTGGATTGGAGTTTTCCTTCTAGTATCTTCTGTAGGGTTGGTTTGCTGTATAGATATTGCGTAAATTTAGTTTTGTCATGGAATATTTTGTTTTCTCCATCTATGTTGATTGAAAGCTTTGCAGGGTATAGTAGTCTGGGTTGACATTTGTGATCTCTTAGAGTCTCCATGATGCTTGCCCAGGCCCTTCTGGCTTTCATAGTTTCTGATGAGAAGTCTGGTGTGATTCTGATAGGTCTACCTTCATATGTTACTTGGCCTTTTTCCCTTGCTGCTTTTAATATCTTTTCTTTGTTCTGTAGATTTAGTGTTTTGACTATGATGTGACGTGATGTGTTTCTTTTCTGGTCTAGTCTAGTTGGTGTTCTGTAGGCCTCTTGTATATTTATGGACATCTCTTTCTTTAAGTTGGGAAAATTTTCTTCTATGATTTTCTTGAAAATATTTTCTGGACCTTGGAGCCTGGAGTCTTCTTTTTCATCAATTCCTATTATTCTTAGATTTTGTCTTTTCATAGCATCCTTGATTTCTTGGATATTTTGTGATTGGAATTTTTCTGATTTTACTTTTTCTTTGAGAGAAGTATCAATTTCTGCAAGTGTGTCTTCAGCTCCAGAGATTCTCTCTTCCATCTCTTGTATTCTGTTGGTGATGCTTACTTTTGTGGTTCCTGATCTTTTCTCAAAGTTCTCCAGCTCAAGAGTTTTCTCATTTTGTGTTTTCTTTATTGATTCTAATTCTGTTTTCATGCCTTGCACCATTTCTTCCATGTGTTTGAATTTGGATTCCTGTCTCTCTACGATGGACTCTATTTCTTTGTTCATTTCCTTTTTGTATGCCACTAATTTTTTCTCTACTTGTGCCTCTATTTGTTTGGCTATGTTTGCCTGTGTTTCTTTAAGGGTTTTGTCTATTTCTTCTTTCTTTATCTCCAATTGACTGGCCAACTCTTTGAAAGATTTGTTCATTTCCTCCTTATGAGCCTCAAATAATTGAGGAAGCATGGCTTTAAGGTCATTTTCCTGTGCTTCTGATGAATTGGAGTATCCATCGATTTTGGGGTTTGCTGGTGAAGTCATGATGTCCTGATTTATGTTGGAAGTGTTCTTTTGCCTACCCCTGGCCATTGGCTTATCTGAGACCTTCCCTGTTTGTTTTTGGATTCTGCCGATCAGACTGGTACTGTCTCTCTCTCGAGTCTGGAGAATTCTTCAGGAAGTTGAGAGAGGTCCCGTGTCCTTAGCGTGTGCTGAGGACTAGCTGTACCTGTGGGAGGAAAGTACGCAGGCGCAAACAGAGGCAAATGCAAGTGTGCGTGTGTGTGTGTATATATGTGTGTGTGTGTGTGTAAGTGGGCGTGGGCATGTGTCTCAAGGGACAGAGTGATGGCTAATGTTGAACCCTTAGTGTGTGGGAGGGGCTCTGCAATGTATATGTCGCAGGCGCTAGTGATGATAGCAGCGCGATTTCTGGCATTAACTGCCTTAACTCCTCAATTAGACCCACAGAGCAGGAACTTCAATGTTCCAAGTGCCCCTCTGTTTCCCAAAGTGGGTATATGGGTGGGAGGGGGTTCGATACCTGGCTTCTGTTTTAGCAGGACCCAGGATCAGTGGAGCTGCAGATTCTCAAGGGTTCACTCACTTACAGGCAGGTCACTTGGCAGAGAACGGGGTATCTGGGCTCTCTGCTCTCTGGTTTGGCCCTGCTTCTTTGATGTGCTCCGCCAGTTCCGTGCTGTTGTCACTGCCAGGTTATGAGGTCTTGCTGCAGCTGGAGATTTCAGGGTGGTCACGTCAGTGGGAATCGGGGTAACCAGCCTTTCTGTTCTCTGGTTTGGCCCTGGTTAGTCTTAAACTGGAGGGCTGATGTGCCCCACCAGCTCAGTGCTGCTCCTCCGCCAGGTTAGATATTCCCGCTGTAACTGGAGACTGGGTTGCTAGTCCAGATGCTTTCTGGGAAGTCCTGGGGTCTCTTCACTGTGCTCTCCAAGCTTCGGAGGCCCAGCGCCTGGTGTGTCTAGCTTGTATGGCGTTTCTGTCTGATTTTGATGAGTATATAGCGTATTCTCTGTCACTGTGGGATTGGGCGGGCCGTACCGTCAGTGATCGCGATCCTGTGGAGCTAGTATGGCATCTAGCAGACTTGGGCCCTGGGAGGATGGTGCTGCCACCTCGCGAATCTGGGGCTCCAAGACACAGTACTGCTGGCCTTTGCCGATCGCTGTTCTTTTCTTTATTATTATGGTTACACACACACACACACACACACACACACACACACACACGCGCGCACACACACACACACGCACACGCACACGCACACACATACTTATTCATACATAGAAGCAAACATACAATGGAATATGTAACCATACAGTACATTTTAAAATCTCATTTTCCTGGCATTACAAGTCCACGTGCGGCATAGCTGAATCCTACTTCAGGGGCTTTGCAGGCTGATACAGTTTTGGAATTTGTACAAGGAAGATATTCTTCCCAAACTAATTCTAGTTGTTGATAGAATTTATGTCCTTGCAGCTGTTCTAGGAGCCTGGTTTTACTATGATACCAGGAGGCTGTTTGTGATTCTGTGCTACATGGAAGTCTTCAACTTCAACAAGGCAAGTAACTTTCACGATATGAGTAGGCTCTCTGATTCCAGGTTGTTAGAAGGATATCTTGTGTATTTTAACAAGATCAGAAAATGTAACATCCTGTAACCTTTGTCAAAAGGAAGTTACTAAAAAGGGAGAAGATTGCCAAAGGAGATGGAAATCATTATCTGTCCCACTAAGTTATCCTTCACATTCTTTTAAAGTCACAGAACAAGGTGAAGAAAAAACTTGAAAGAAACATAGCACTCTCTTCTCCAATTTCTTGCTTATCTCCAAGCTCCCAGTTGTTCCTGTGGCTCCCTACCTAGGATTTATAATGGGTGGTAAGTAAAAATTCTCCTCATATGTTTTTTGGAATAGAAAAAAAATAAACAAAAAGCAAAACAACAATCATAGATAGATAGATAGATAGATAGATAGATAGATAGATAGATATGCATACACACATACATATATACAATCATATTACATACATATTATATACATACAGGGTCATAACAAAATATGCTGCTTTCTATTTTTTTTCCTCAAAAGTATATTTTGAAAGAGTAGTAACTCCTTGAATTCATATTATAATATGAAAAAATAGTAAGGTAGAAAAAAATCAAACAAATTTAAAGGTGTGTTTTTAATTAACATCAACAAAAATTATCATGAATAGGAGTTAAAAAATCACTGACTTTTTCCCAATCTGTAGATGGCCAATTCATTTTACTGATAGTGTTCTTTGCTTTACAGAAGCTTTTCAGTTTCAAGAGGTCCTATTTATTATTTGTATATTTTAGAGCCTGAGCTGTCAGTGTTCTGTTCAGGAAGTTGTCCCCTGTGCCAAAGAGTTCAAGGCTCTTCCTCACTTTCTCCTCTAGCTGATTTAGTGTTTCTATTTTTTTTTAATGTTTGCTTGTTTTTGTTTTTTGTTGTTGTTGTTGTTGTTGTTGAGATCTTTGATTCACATGGACTTGAATTTTCTGCAGGGTAATAAATATAGCTCAGTTTGCATTTTTCTACATGTAGAAATACAGTTAGACCAGCACAATTTGTTGAAGATTCTGTCTTTTTTACCATTATATGATTTCAGCTTCTTTGTCACAAATCAAGTGTGCAGTTTATTTCTAGCTCTTTGATTCAATTCCATTGATCAACCAGCCTGTTTCTATTACAGTACCATATGGTTTTTATTACTATTGCTCTGTAGTATAGCTTGAGGTCAAGTATGAAGATACCTCTAGAAGTTCTCTTATTGCATAGTATTATTTTCAATATTTTGTATTGTTTTTGTTTTTCATATGAAGTTTAGGATTGTTAGTTCAAGGTCTGTAAAAAATTGTATTAGTATCTTGATGGGGATTGCACTGAATCTGTAGATTGCCTTTGGTAAGATGGCCATTTTTACTATGTTCATCCTACTGATCCATGAGCATGGGAGATCTTTCCATCTTCTGGTATCTTCTTCAATTGATTTATTCAGAGAATTGAAGTTATTGTCATACAGGTCTTTGACTTGCTTGCTTAGAGTTACTCCTAGATACTTTATATTATTTGTGGCTATTGTGAAGGTTCTGGTTTTCCAAAGCTCTTCTACATTGAACAAGGGGCAAATAACCAGATTATATAAACAACTCAAGAAATTAAATACCAAAAAACCCAAATAATCCAATAAAAAAATAGGATACACTTTTAAACAGAGAATCCTCAACAGAGGAATCTTGAATGGTGGAGAATCACTTAAACAATTGCTCAACACCCTTAGTCATCATAGAAATACAAATCAAAATGTCTCTGAGATTCCATTTTCATATCTGGCAGAATAGCTACAATTAAAACCTCAAGTGAAAGCACATGCTGGAAAGGATGTGGAGAAAGGGGAACCTTCCTTCATTCCTGGTGGAAATGAAAACTTGTGCAACTGCTGTGGAAATAAAGCTGGTGCTTTCTCAGAAAACTAGGAATAGCAATACATCAAGACCCAGCTATACCACTCCTGGTATCAGAAAGATGCCTTACCATACAACCAGGACATTTGCTTAACAATATTCATAGCAGCATTATTAGTAATATCCAGAAACTGGAAACAACCTAGATGTCTCTCAACCAAGGAATGGATAAAGAAACTGTTGTACATTTACACAGTGGAATACTGCTCAGCCATTAAAAACAAGGAAATCATAAAATTAGCAGGTAAATGGATGGAACTAGAAAAGATCATCCTGAGTGAGGTAACCTAGACCCAGAAAGGCACACATGCCATGCACACACTTATAAGTGGATTTTAGTCATGTGGTACAGGATAAACATACTACAATGCATAGACCCCAAGAAGATAAGTCTGATTGGAATCTTAGGCTTCATGTGACCCCACAGTTAGGGGAGTAAGGGATATCTCTGACATGGACTATGTTGCCTGCTTTTTGACCGTTTCTCTCAGATGAGACTTTCGTACCAGGTCACAGGTGAGGAAGACATCCTCCTGTGAATAGATGAGCTGAGGTGTCTGTGTCGAGGGTGGAGAGCTCTCCTATTTTTAGCAATAGGGGAGATGGGATGCAGAAAGGAGGGTGGAACTGGGAGTAGCAGCGTATGGAGAGGTCTGTGACCAAGATATAAATAGAATTAATTAATAATAAATCATTGAAATGCAGAACCTACATAAAAGCCAGATAAGTAGCTTTTCATATTTGTAATCCAGTAACCTGTCTTTGTTGGGGAGACTCCAGGAGGACACAGGGAAATTGATCACAGTTCATAGCCCTCACACAGAAGCCCAAAGCAAACAAAGCTGGTGACAGCCAGCACCCAAGCTTGTCTTTGAACTTCCCATGAGGATCAAAGCAGATGTGTCTGAGTATCCACCAAAATACTAATAACCTCAGAAAACCCATTCTGTGATAAATTCTGGGCAGTGGGGCCTTTGCTCTTCTTCCTTAAGTTGGGTGGCTCCTCCCCTCCCCCTTTTATTTACTCTTCTTTTATATATTACATCTCAACTGCACTTTTCCCTCCTTCCCCTCCCACCAGTTTCTCACTCTCACATCTTCTTTCCCACAGATGCAAACCCCCTCCTCTCACAAAAGAGCATGACTCCCCAGAACATCAAGCAAATATGTCATAAGAAGCTACAATAAGACCAAGAATGTATTCTCATATTAAGGCTGGACAAGATAACGCAGTAGGAGTAAAAGGTTCCCAAAGACAGCCAAAGGTGTTAGAGACAGCCACTGATCCCACTCTTAGGAATTGCACAAGAACAGCAAGCTACAAAATCCATAACGTACATGAGAACATAGGTCAGACCCACAGAAGCTCCCTGATTTTTTGTGAGCCCACTTGAGTGCTTGGTCAGTTGTTTCTTATTCCTTTATCGTAGGCTCCTCAATACTTCCTCCCCAGCCTCCAGACTTGAGTGGTAAAAGTTATACTTTTTGAGTCATCTCCTCATCCACTCTTTGCTCTGATTTCTGTAACAAGTTTTGTGGTAATGCCTGAGAGCTAAAATTATCTTTTAAGTTTAAATTATTGTTCTTAAGGGATCTATAAAACAAAAATGTCTCTAAACTTGTAAGCCCCACTTACCCAAAGACAGATAACTTCCAAGAATACTGGGGAATGTTGTTAATATGAGATAACAAGCTATGTATTTTCACTTCTGTAAACAACATTTGTTGCCCTAACTGCATAGGATATGTTTAGTCACACATAGGCAGGACAATATGTCAAGATATATTTGGCCATTCTCTGGGAATTCCTGGTATAGACTTGGCCACTATTTAATAAAGCTTGCTTCATATTTGGCTAAAAATGTATTGATCTGTAAGTGTTTCAGCCACCCGTCCACTTTTATCTTAAGTCGCTCTGGTATTGAAGATGTCATGCCCTATTATTAAGCTTGGATTTAAAGACTTTTTAGCATTTGTCGTAATGAAGAACCTATGGTAATCTCGTTAATTGTTTTGAAATTCATAGTTTGTCAACATAATGAATGAGTGTATGCAGTACATTGTTCATTTAAAGATCAAGATCTATTGCTGTAACATTTTTTCTCTAGTAAGCATAGTTTTTATTTTAATGTAATGAGAAGCAAAATGGCTTTAATGCTATCTTTCAACTTAAATTTCCTGTAATTGTATAGGAATAAAGATTGGTGTGGGGCTACAGTTCATATTGGCAAAAATATGGTGAAATTAGCAGCTGTGTCCACAGAACCTGAATAGGGTCAGAATAAGGCTGTGTCGTTTTTCATATAATACACAGAGTTAATACTATTCAGAAATAATAAGTTATTTCCATGCTTGAATTTGTTCATATACACAAGTCTAAAAATTTTGAACTGATAGACTAAGATCAGAAAGAAGGAGAGGAGGACCTCCCTTATCAGTGGACTTGGGGAGGGGCATGCATGCAGAAACAGGGAAGGGTGGAAACGGGAGGGGAGAAGGGAGGGGCTTATGGGGGGATACAAAATGAATAGAGTGTAATTAATAAAAGTTAAAAAAATTCTTAAGTTGTATAATTAGTAGAATAGTATAATTTCTAGATTTTCATCTTTTATGTTCAACACTATATTAGTTGATTATAGCATGTGGGAAATGTGTCTATTTTTATTTGAAATGCTCAAAATATTTTCGTAATTGTTATAAAGAATATTTAATAACATTTTTTAAGTATGTGTATTTTTTACATGCATGACCTTTCTACCTGTTCATTTTTAAACTACTTGAACTTTTGTAGATACTAGCACAAATCTCGAAGCTTTGGCTACTTCAACTCCCCTCCAGCCTAATCTTTTGTAGTCCATTTTTTTCTTAGTTTTCTGATGATTCTGCTGCCATTAGACATCTGGAAGATTTCCTGAAAATAAAATCTTAAGAGCTATGGTTTAAAGTAATGGAAATTTTCTTTGAGTATGATACCTCATCCCTATTAAATCCCTTAAAATCCATTTGCAGGTTTTCTTTTGTCAACTGTGTTTTGCCTGAAAGGAAGAAAGTAATTACTATGAACAGGATTAGCTTAGTTTGGGAAATGTTTTCACGGAACCCCTGTAAGCCTTTGAGTTGACTTTGAAACTAAAGCTAAAATGAATGAGCTTTATTTTCATTCTCAGTTTTGTAGCTCTCTTGCTCCCAGATAGTTTTGACACAGTCACTGTGGTTGCTTACAAGAATATTGGATTTCACTGGGCACCAGATTATAACATTTTTTCTGAACCATGCTACTTTCATAGATGATTTGCACGACTGTAAAATCATTAAGAGTATTCATTAAATATGTCAGTCTTTTGCAGAGGATCAATAATTCCAAAATAAAAAGCATAGTTTTTTTTTTTTCCATTTAATTTCAATCATGTTTTCTTTTAGGCTTTTTGTTTTTTGTTTTTAATATGCTACAGTAGCTTGTTGTATAATGAGATGAAACGGTGTGTAATGAGCTACTGTTTACTGTTATTCCTGGCAATGAACTATCTAGAGACAAGGCCTGTTAATACAAGTGGATACAGGAGATATGTCTTCACCTCCAGGCAGGGCATATTTGAGCAGAGGAAGGAAAATAGTTTGCCTTCTGTTTAGTCTCCCAGTAGATTAGTGTGGCTCCATCCTTGCTTTCAAGAAAGCTAGATATGCTATGCCTGTTGATTCTCCTTTCTGCAAGTTCACTGTTTTGCAAACCCAACACCTTAAAATCACAAGGCAGAAAATATTTACTTTTTTATGTTAAGTAAAAAAAATAGTACAATCAGACTTAAAACAGCTTAGCCCAATCTACCATGAACTGAGCTTACTCTACCTTAGAGTTGCTTAGGATTTTTAGTTAAACAGCTTATGGTCATAGCTAACCAACCCGTGGCATTCACTTTGCCTTTTTCAGACAGTATATTTTGTCTTTGATTTGAGCTTTGTGGAATAAGAATATTTTAAAAAATCTATTAGAAACCATGTCAAATGACTAGATCTCAAAAAGGATAAATGTATTCAATTTATTTTACCCATCAATAATTGGCCGTGTACTAATTACTCTACAGAAATAAATGGGTCTTTGTTTAATTTAAATATATATCACAAAAGGCATCAAAAAAGCTATGGAAAAATGAGCTACCATGAATTTAGACTGAAAGGAAATTGCGCATGCAATATAGGAATCAGTTCCATTAAACATAATAAAATCCTCAGGAAAACCTGTAATTCTGACATTTAATCATTTATAAAGTACTATGTTATATATTTAGGATCTCATGAAATGATTATTGTTATTTTTTTGGCCAGATAGAAAGGTAAATGTGAGAAAACAGGATCTTTTAGTCACAAATTTCTGATATTTATAAATATTGTACCATTTTAACTATAGCTATAATTTGGGAGAAGGAAAGCACAGCCAGGGAGATAGAACTGTTTGTAAAATGCTCACTACACAAGCATAAAGGAGTTCAAAATCCTAGATCCGACTAACGAACTTGTGTTGCCAGGCACACAACTGTAATTCCAGTGCAATAGGGACAGTCAAAAGAAGATTCTGCTTCTTCCCCTCTCCCAGCCCTAGGACTTTCAGGTGTGCCGTTAAGTTGCGTAATTACGCGTCTCAAACTTCTTCCTGAAGGCGCTTAGTGCTATGAACTTTCCTACTTTCCTCTTAGCACTGCTTTCGTTGTGTCCCATAAGTTGGGGTAAGTTTTGCTTTCATTTTCATTGAATTTTAGGAAGTCTCTAATTTCTTTATTTCTTCCCTTACCAGTTGTGGTTGAATAGAGAGTTGTTTAGTTTCTATGAGTGTATAGGCTTTTTATTATCTCTGCTGTTGTTGAGGTCTAGTTTTAAACCATGGTGGCCTAATAGAATACAAAAGATTATTTCAATTTTCTTATATCTGTTGAGGCATGCTTTGTGCCTAATGACACGGTCAATTTTGGAGAAGATTCCATGGGATGCTGAGAAGAAGATATACTCTTTTGTGTTTGGGTAAAAAGTTCTGTACACATCTTTTATGTCCATTTGATTTAGGGCTTTTGTAAGTGTCATTATTTCTCTATTTGGCTTCTATCCCTTGGTGAGAGTGAGGTGTTAAAGTCTCCCACTATTAAAGTGTTGGGATCAATGTGTGATTTAAGCTTTAATAATGTTTCTTTGACAAATTCAGATGCCCTTGTATTTGGGGTATAGACTTTCAGGACTGTGATGTCCTCATGGTGAATTTTTCCTATGATGAGATTGAAGTGTCCCTTCCCATCTCTTTTGAGAGCTATTGAAAGACTCTTCCCAGAAGGATATTGATTATTTTGTTAATAATAATAATAATAATAATAATAATTTAAATTAAATGCTAAAAAACAAGGAAGATTCTGAGTACTTGCTGGCCAGTCATTCTTGCCTAATCAAGCTTTGGGTTTACTGAGAGACCTAGTCCCAAACAGTAAGATGAAGGACTCTCAAGGAGGACGCCTAGTATCAGGACACCGAATAACAACTTATGGCCTCCACATGAATGTAGGAACACTCTGACACACACACACACACACACACACACACACACACACACACACACACACAGAGAGAGAGAGAGAGAGAGAGAGAGAGAGAGAGAGAGAGGGATGTGGTATTCAGCTTGTACTATAAGAAGTATTTAGAACATTGTCTTGACTAGAGGCTGATATTTTCTAAGATGCACTATAAATGGATGTGAATTTATGTTGATATTATCCACTTATAAGTGAGTATTTACCGTGTGTGTCTTTCTGCTTCTGGGATACCTCACTCAGGATGATCTCTTCTAGTTCCCACGATTTGCCTGCAAATTTCATGATTTCCTTGTTTTTTTAATTGCTGAATAATCCATTGTGTAAATGTACTACATTTCTGTATCCATTCCTCCTTTGAAGGACATCTAGGTTATTTCCAGATTCCAACTATTACAAATAAAACTGCTATGAACATAGTTGAGCAAATGTCCTTATTGAATAGTGGGACATCTTTGGGTATATGTCCAGGAGTAGTACAGCTGTATCTTGAGGTAGTACTGTTCTTAATTTTCTGAGAAAGAGCCAGATTGATTTCCAAAGTGGTTGTACAAGTTGACATTCCCACCAGCAATGGAGGAGAATTCCTCTTTCTCCATAATCTCTCCAACATGTGTCATCCCTTCATCTTTTGATCTTAGCCATTCTGATGGGTGTGAGGTGGAATCTCAATGGAAGAGTACCCAGTCCATTGTGGGTGATGCTATCTGTGAGCTGATGTTCTAGAATTCTATAAAAAGCATGTTGAGTGAGCCATGAAATCCAGCCTTTATGCATCCTCTCTTCATGACTTCTGCATAGATACTGCCTCCAGGTATCAGCTCTATTTGAATTCCTGTCTTGACTTTAAGAATAAAGGGTAAACCAACTAATCTCTTTTCTCTTCAACTTTTTTTTTTTTTTTTTTTTTTTGGTTGTGGTCACAGGGTTTTGTTGAAGCAGCAGAAATCTTATCTAAAACAGAAAACCAACAATCTAATTGAGAAAGTGGTAAGTTCATAAGAACAAGAAAAGGTGTCGTAAAGGAATTCACAAGGCGAGAAACTATGAAAACAAGTTCTGTTCCATCAGAGATAATGGATTGTTAATTAACCAAATTTTATATTTTCATATTCTGTTTTTATAAAAACAACTTAATTGTTAAAATATTTTAGATTAATATAAACAAAACATTTTCAAAACATGATGAAATTAAGAGTATATTAGCAAAATAAGCAGGGCAACTTATAATTTTCACTGCTTTTCTAAAATTAAAATATATATGACTTAGAGCCTTTCTAAGTTTTTTCTTATAAATGCATGATTGATTTCTTATAGAGGCATAATTGTCTATGATGGTTTTAATAATAATGACAGTCATTTATTTGAATTCTTGGCCATAAGGGTGTGGAGTTACTTGCGAATGTTTAGGAAATATAGTCTTATGGGAGTACCTGTGACCTTGTTGAAGAAAATGCCTCAGTGGAATTGGGGTTTGGAGTTTCAGAAGCCCAGGAAGACCCACTGGCTCTTTTTTTTTTTTTTCCTTGCTGCCTTCATATATGACTTTAGGACTTGCAACAACCATGCATATCTCTGTGTCACCACACTCTCTGCCATGAGGATAATAGACAAAACTTCTAAAGCTGTAAGGTAGGCCCAATTAAATGAGTGTTCTGTTTTGTTCTGTTTTGTTTAAATGAGAGTCCCCATGGTCATGGAGTCTTTTCACAGCAACAAAACATTGACTAAGACAATGTTCCTGCCTGATAAACTTAAAGTAACATTCTTGTAATCAGTTACAATATCTAAATATCCACATGGAGGTGAAAACATAACTATGTTGGCTCAACTGTGCTGGCTCAGTTTTATGTAAAATATGCAGCTGTCACAAAATTTATGAAGACATTTATGGCATGTCTTGAAAGAGCCATCTGAGGGAATTTAATTATATGTTGTATAGATTAAATGTTCATTCATCCAATTATCTATTTATGTATTTATTTATTTATTCATTTATTTATTTATTTTTAAGTTTAATTTAACTTATTTATTTATTGCAATTTATTCACGTGTATCCCTGCTCTAGCCACCTCCCAATCTCACCCTCCTTCCCTCTTCTCCCACTATGGCCTTTCCCTAGTCCCCTTATAAAGGATGACCTTCTCCCCTTCTATCTGTCCCTAGCCTATCAGGTCTCATCAAGACTGGCTGCATCATGTTCTTCTGTGGCCTGGCAAGGTTGCACCACTCACGGGGAGGTGATCAGAAAGCTAGCCATTGAGTTCATGTCAGAGACAGCCCTTGCTTCCGCTTACTAGGGAGCCCACTTGGAAACTGAGCAGCACAAGGGCTTCCTCTGACAGGGGGTTTAGGTCCTCTTCATGCAAGGTCCTTTGTTGGCCTATGGGTCTCTACAGGACACTCTGGGCCCAGGTATTTTGGCTCTGTTGTTCTTGTGGAGTTCCTGTCTCCTCCAGGTCTTTCTATCACCTTTTTCTTGTGCTCTTTCCCTTGTGTTTATTTGGATTTATTCCAATGTTTTTCTTTTGTTTTGTTTTGCTATATCCTCCCCTCCCCTCCCCTATCCTGTCCTATCCTATCCTATCCTATCCTGTCCTGTCCCGTCCTGTCCTGTCCTGTCCTGTCCTATCTTATCCTATCCTCAACACTTAGAAGCCTGTTTGTTTTCTAATGAGTGGCAAAAAGAGGACAGATACAGATGGGAAGGAAGGCACAGAGGAACTGGGAGAAGTAGAGGAAACAGAAAGAGTAATCAGGATATATTATACGAAAAATTCAGTTTCAATGAGAGAGAGTGTGTTTGTGTATTAAATTGTGCTACCTTCGGGTGTAGCTACCTTTGCTATCTTTGTGCTGCATTTGGGAGTGTGGCATTCACAAGAGTATGATCTACTTACCAGGAGCCACACATGATCAGAAAACAGATGCTTCCTCTCTCATTGGCTATCAATTGCCAGAAGCTACTTTGACAGGGCTAAGATTTCATGTCTAATTTCTCCTTCCATTGTAGAAGTTTGTGTGGATTGAGCTTATGGTGCTTACACATGCTGCCACAACTGCTTTGAGTTTGTAATTACAATTTCCCTGCTGTGTCCGGAAAACATGGTTCCCTTTCGTTCTCAACACCTATCACCTCTGGCTGTTATCTTTCTGTCGCCTTATTCTTTCCTCGAGTGATCCCTGAGAACTGAGAGGGTGGACCTGTTACACACCGAGCACAGAGCACTCCATCTGATTTCAGTCAGAGCACCGGTTGTTTTTCCCTTATTTCATGGCAGTCTATTGCAAAAAATAAAATACATAAAAGAGGGTTGAAAGATGCACAAATATGTGAGTATGAAGGATCGGCCATTAGAAGTAACTTTAAAACTTTGTCCATTTAGCTGAATAACAGTGGTACGTTCTGCTCAAGGGCCTGCCTGTAACCTATCAAGGCAGTGAAGGTACAGTCACCATATTTTAAATAAAGTACATATGTATAATAACTAAACTTTCTTGATGTGTTAAAATGTTGGCATTTTTTTCTTCTATGTACCATCCATTTTTTTTATTTACTACTCTAAAGGTTTATACTCTCTCATTCTGCATTTTATAGACTTTTTAAATGCACGGTTTGATCAATATTTTCAAAATCAGAATTAAATGTAATTTTAAAAATAGAAATATAAATTTTATATATTAAGTACTATAAAAATAAGTTATTAAATATTTTGATTATCATCAGCATTTTTAATTAAAGAAAATGAGATTTTTCTTATGATTTTTACATTTGGTAGTAAGGTTCCTACATCTTCGCAAATCCTGCATAAATATGGGTTTGTAACTGCATAATGTCTATCACATACATTTTTTTTAAATAATAATGAGGCAACATTTGTTATCTTTGCTTTGTCTTTGTGAATAGTCTGTAGTAAAAAAAATGTACATTTCAGGAGATCAAATAATACCTTTTTCATTTTGAGATAATTATTATATCACATGATGTTTTGAAACTCTTTGCCTGGTGAGGTGCTGGGTAATGTTAATACAAAGCTTAAAAATTGCCCCTCCCACTTGCAGTTTGTAAGTGTGTGTGTGTGTGTGTGCGTGTGTGTGTGTGTGTGTGTGTGTCTGTGTACACACTCATGTGGAGGCTGTAGGTTGATATTAGGTGTCCTGATACTATGTAGAGGTCATAGGTTGACGTTAAGTGTCCTGATATTACATGTATTCCTTGAGAGCTCTTATCATCATATATAAGTGCATTTTTTGTTTGTTTTTGTTTTTTGTTTTTATACAAGGTGTCTCTGTGTAGCCTTGGGTATCCAGGACTCACTTTGTAGACCAGGGAGGTCTGAAACACATAGCAACCCACCTGCCTCCCCCAAACTTTGGGCAGAGAGCAGGAAACCTTGTGGCAGAAGAGGGAGATAGAAAAACCTTGAGGGGACAGGAAATCCACAATCAACTCCAGATCAACAGAGTCAAAAAATCTGGGCCCAGGGAGTCCTTTGGAGACTAATATTCCAACCAAAGGCCATGCATGTAGAAGACTTAAACCCCATGCTCAGTAGAAGTCCATAGGCTGCTCAAGAAGGTACCTTGTAAGGGGGACAGGGGCTGTTTCTGACCTGAACTCAGTGGCCTGCTCTCTGTGGGGCTGCAGCCTTGCTGGGTCGCAGTGGAAGACAATGCAGCCTGCCCTGATGAGACCTGATAGGTAGGGTCAGATAGAAGGGAAGGAGGACCTCCTCTATCAGTGGACTAGGGAAAGAACATGGTTGAGAATAGGGAGGGTGGGAAGGACTTGGAAGGGGCTGCAGAGGGGATATGACGTGAATAAATTGTAATTAATATTAATTAATTAATTAAAAATAAAATTAAATAAAAAGAAAATGTCTTATAGCTCGAGCTCATGGAGGTATTTTCTCAATTGAGCCTCTGTCTTTTCTGATGATTCTAGCATATGCCACGCTGACATAAAACCAGTCAGTACAGTTTTGTATCTATTCTTGACTTTAAGTTTAAATATTTAAAATGAATTTCTACTCATTTAATGTGTGCTTGATTAATTAAACTAAATAATTAATTAACTAATTTGTGTCAGGTTCTTGTAAACCAGGCTGGCCTTCAACTCACAGAGATCCACTTGCTTTTGACTCCCAACTGATCGGATCAATGGCCTACACAACTGCACTTGAAAATGAATGGACATTTTTTAAGTACTTTTCTATGTAGTAATTTGAAAATGGATATCTCAAACTTGGCATAGAAGAAAAATGATGTACTTATATCACAAGACCTCAAAAAAACATCTAAAGAAAAAATGTGTATGTGTGTATGTTTGTGTGCGTGTAAATATATATATGGAAAGAAAAACAATATGAGGGTATTAAAGCTGAAACTACTCTGAAAAAGCATCTGGGAGGCAAAAGGAAGACAGATGTAATATGGTTTGAATTATAACTATTCCCCATAGGCTTGGGTATTTGAGGATTGTGTTCCCATTAGTAAATCTTTATTAGGTGCAATCTTGATGGAAAAAGGTGTCAGTAGGAGTGGATATTTATGTTGCATAGGTTCATCCTATTTCCAGTTTATTCTCTTTGCTTCATGCTTTCCTTTGAAAACATGCTCTCCTAGTTTTATGTCCCTACTTCCATTCCTTGAAATGATAAATATTTATTCCTCTCAAATCATAAATCATAAAAGCTCTATTTTACTTCTATAATTTACTTTAGCTGTGGGTTTTATCACAGCAACAGAAACGTAACTAATACAGACATTCTCACTAAGAGAACTAAAGAAAGCCTTCTTCAGGAGGTGAGATGTGGGGCTTTGCTGGATACGGTTGAAATCTGACTTGTACAGAACATCTCATAGCTTTCAGGGAAGATAAGAAAACTGTTCCAGCAAGCATCTGGAAATTCCCACAAATGCTCCAACCTGCTAAGAATCTTGGTCTATCCATGACGGTGAGCTTCAATTGTACTTGAAGATTTCCCCCTCATCAGTCGGATAATTAGGTACTATATTTCTTTCTTGTGAAAGGACCATTCTAGTGCATGAAAAATAAGGAGCTATACCACTACATGCAAATCAAGTATCCCTGACCTGCCGTCCTTGGCGAATCAATGACATTTACACTCACCCCTCCCGTGGCCCAAAGATTTATAAATCCTTGGTTCCAAACAAATGTGCTGCTGGGGGTGCATGCATGCTGCTGACTGGCCTTGTGATATCATCAGCCTTCCATCACGAGCACCCGAACTTCATATTTCATTCCCCACTGGGTCTCCAGGCCAGGCCTGCCCTCCTGCATACTGGGCTTGGGTCTTCCCAGGCTCATGTGTTTGCTGTAGAGCTGTAACACTTTTGTTCAGCCATAGGCTTTGCAATGCCCTAGCTTCTGTTGCTGCAGGCAATCTCACTCTTTTTTAATATTTTATTTTTTTAGTATTAATTACAGTTCATTCACTTTATATCCCAGCTGTAGCCCCTCTCTTATTCCCTCCCAATCCTACCCTCCCTCCCTCATCTCCTCCCATGTCCCTCTCCAAGTCTAATCTTATTCGAAAAGAGCTAAACTGTAACCCCCCCCCCCCCATGGACAAATTTTCCACATCCCAGCCTAGTGTACTTGGGCTTTGCCTAGCCGTAAAGCACTTTAGAAGCCATGTTCTCCATCCAGAAGCTGAGCTCCAGGACCCCAGCTGAGACCCAGGCCCCCATCGAACAGAAAATGAAAGTGAGAGGTGATGAGTTGTCATTTCGTCCTTGGAAATATCCACACTAGTCTGCATTCTCAAATTCTAGTCCTTCTCTTTGGACTGCCACACATTTCTATGACTTCTTTGAAGAACAGATGCCTATTCAGTACACTCTTTCTGTGGAGGCAGTGTGGTCTCTTTTACTGAATGAAACTCTCTTACTCCCTTACTTGGCCTGTAGTGCTTATGTTTCCAGTTCAAAACCTTCCTTATACATATTGTACAGACGCTAATGCCTTTAAAGTTGTACTGTATGGAGGTGAAAGCTCTTTTCAAGTATGTCTTCAGATATTAGGCTTGCCCTTTTCTATCTCTCCTGTTGATTGTCTGACCTAATACCTCTTAGCAGGTTTGTCAGTTGCCTTCCAGACATACCAGTAACTGAACTATCTCTCAGATATTCATTTGCCTGTTCTGAATTGAGCCTATTTCAAAACTTAAAGTCATTTTCAAAATAAAGAAAATATTTCTCTTATTTTAAAACTTAGGTATGTGTCATTGACCTTCTAGATATCACTGAAACTCATATATACTATTTCTTAGCCTTGGTAAACCATATTTTCAGATGCTCTATGCTCTTTTTTTTTCTGTATCTCATTATAGTAAAAGTTACTTAAAAAATGAATTCTCCCTCTTTGACCACTGCCTCTCTATATTCCATCTCCCCTTCTAGGTGAGAGTTACGCATTCTCCCTTGGCTCCTCCTTGTTAGTTGTCTTCTTTGGGTCTGTGCTGTGTAATATGCTTATTCTTACTATATGGCTGAAATCTATTCATAAGTGATTATATGTGAGGGAGTGCAGAGAAATATGAGGATGAAGATCAGTTTGGGGGAGAGGAGAGGAGAGAAGGCCTGCAGAAAGAAAGAGAAAATGAGGATGGATTCATCTCTATGACAAGCTGGAGATCTAAGTCAGGGTAGGCTCCTGTGACGATATGAATGAGATTCAAGCAAAGACTCCTAGTATCACAGGCTATAGAGATGTAAGAGGACATCCTCTAACTAGACAAGTCTCCTAGCAGAGAGAGGGGAAGACTAAGTTACCCATAAAACTTAAACCCAAATTTTACTCTGCCAACAAGATGTGCAGGGAAATAAATAGAGCAGAGACTGAGGGAATGAGAAAACAATGTCTGGCCACCTTATGGGAGAATACCAAGCCCTGACACTATGAAGGATACCAGGCTAAGCCTGCAGGCAGGAGCCTATCAGAGTTGTTCTCTGAAAGGCCCTACCCAGAAATGCCCCAGAACAGATACTCACAGTCAAACATTGGGTGATACATAGGGAGTCTTGTGGAAAAGTAGGAGGGAAAAGAAAAGGACCTGGGGATGACAAGGGCTCCAAAAGACCAACAGAGCCAACTAACCAGGGCTTAGAGAGGCTTTCTGAGTCTGAAGCATCAACCAAAGACCAAGTATGGACTAGATCTAGGTGTCCCAACAAAATGTAGCCAATGGGCAGTTTAAGCTACATATGGGTCCTCAAGTAAGGAAAGCCAGGACTGCACCTGACTCAGACTTTCCTGACACTTTTTGATCACTTTTTTTCTGGCAAGACTGCCTTGTCAGGCCACAGGAGAAGAGGACACACTCAGTTCTGGTGTACCTTGACAAGATGGGGTTGACAGGAAGGGGGGCTCCTTTTTTTCTGAGAATTGGGGAAGAAGGAGGGAGGGTGGGACTGGGAGGCAAAATGGGATGGGGTTACAACTGGGATGTAAAGTGAATAAAATATTTATAAAAAGAAATTTTACTGGCTGTTACAAGTACTAAAACAAGTAAAACATTTAATTTCTTTCAGAAATAATTGAGAAAATGACTCCTGAATCTGAAATCAGAGTTAGTTATATAAAGAATAACAGGGAAATAAAAATTAAAATGTCTCTGGGTCCATTTTATACATTTCAGAATGGCTAATATTGCAAACTCAAGCTACAGCTCATTCTGGTGAGAATGTGGAGCAAAGGACACATTCCTTTATATGCTGTGCAAACTTGTACAGCCACTTTAGAATTCAATATGGCAGTTTCTCAGAAAATTGAGAATTGATCTGGGTCTACCTTTAAACCCAAAGGACACTCCATCATACTGAAAGGACATTTGCTCAGCTATGTTCATAGAAGCTTTATTCATGATAGCCAAAAACTTGAAATAATGTATATGTCCCTCAACTAACGAATGGATAAAGAAAATGTGGTAAATTTACACAATGGCATATTACTCAGCTGTTAAAACCAATGACATCATGAAATTTGCAAGTGGATGGAACCATAAAAGATCATTTTTGAGTGAGGTAACTCAGACCCAGAAAGACCAACATGATATGTACCTACTTATAATTAGGTATTAGCCTTAAAGTAAAAGGTAACCATGCTACATTCCCTCAGATCCAAAGAAGCTAAGAAGGAGGGCTCAAGGAGGAACCCATGAATCTCACTGAGAAGGGGAAATGGAATAAACATCTTGGATAGAGGAGGAAGTGTTCTGGACAGTGGTTAGGGAAACGATGGGAACAGGAGGGATCTGGTTGAGGGAGATTAGAGGTAGAAAGTACCGGGAGAGACAACTGGAATGTGGAGGTGTATCTCAGGAATGAGGTAGACACCTAGTAAAATGAAAATTTCCAGGAATTTATGAGGATGACCCCAGCTAAAACTCCTAGCAAGGGGGAGATATGGAGCCTCAACCTGCCATCGCTTGTAACTAGGCAAGACTTCCAATGGAGAGATTGGGACACCAATCCAGCCACAAAACCTTTGACCTGCAACAATTTGTTCTGCCTACAACATGTTCTGGGGTAAAGATGGCACAGAAATTGAGAGAGTCACCAACCAATGACTGGTCCATGTTGAGACATGTGCCTTGAGAAGCACCCTACCCCTGACATTGATAATGATATTCTGCTATACTCTAAGACAACAGCCTTATGTAATCACTAGAGTGTTTTCACCCAGCAACTGATGGAAGGAAATGCAGTGAACTGTAGCCAAATATTAGACACAGCTTGGGAAATCCTGTGGAAGTGGGGATGGAAGGACTGTAGGATTCAGAGGAGTCAAGCAACTACAAGAATACCCACAGAATCAACCAGCCTGGGTCTATAGTGGCTCACTGAGACACAATAGCTAACCAGGGATCCTGCATGGGACTGACCAAAGCCCACTGCACATTGTATAACTTGGTGTTCATGTGGGACTCCTAGTAATAGGAATAGGGGCTGTCTTTGACTCTGTTGGCTGTCTTTTGGACCCTTTCCTCCTACTGGGTTGCCACTTCTAGCTTTAATAAGAGAAGATGAGCCTATTCTTACTGCAGCTTGATATGAAAGGGCTGGCAGATATCCATAAGAAGCCTGCCATTGTCTGAAGAGAAATGGAGGAGGAGGACATGGTGGGGATAGGGAGATGAAGGAGGTTGGGAGAAGAGGAAGGAAGGGAAACTGCAATCAGGATGATAAATAAATAAATGTAAAAAATAAATAGATGGATAGATAGATGGAAATATTTTTGTTGTAGTCTTATTGTTTAATTTTCTGAAGGCTTCTTCTTCAAACCAATCACCTGTTTCTAGCCAAGTTACAATTTCTACTTTGTAAGATTTACAGCATTTACAATTGTTTTATTATCTGTGTCTTAAGTAGACTATGATTATGTAAAAGCAGAGAAACTGTGGCAACTCGATTTTTCATGCATTGCACCTAAAATTACTTGACACATAGATATTTCTAGAGCTGAGTCAAGCAAAATATTGCTAGCACTGAGTATTGCATTTAATCCTCACAGTCAGTACTTCCTATCTAAGAGAAAAAGTAATCAAACAATAGAGCAAAATCAGGGAAAACAATGTATTTTATGAATTTTTGAACATATATCATTTACTTTATTATGTTACTGTTTTTCACAGTGCCTATTGGAATAAAAGCAATGATTTATAAGTATTTGTTGAGTGGTAAAAGATTTACCAACTGACAATATAACTAAATACTTTGTCAGTCTGTTATAGAAAGGATAAATCAGACCAAAAATTGTCTATGTATCAGATTTCTCTGTCACTGTTCATTCTTATCTAACACAGAATGCTTCATCCAGATCCTCCCACAGATAAAAATATATATATATATATTTATTTTTTGTTGCTGAGATGTTTTGAATTTTAAAATATCATGTATGGGAAAGACCCTAGCTCTGTCTGTGGTACACAGAAAAGACTTCAGTTTTACAGAGGATTAGATGTTCTGTCTGGTTTTGTGAAGGAGAAAAGTAAGGATAAAAAAGGGCAGATTCCATTTCTAACCCAAATAAGGAAAACACTAGAAACACTGAAAGACTGTGTCAGGATAGGTGGAAACAAGAGAGACACAGAGAAACAAAGTAAGCCCAGGTGAGATGTAGAGAATAATCCATGGGAAGAAGTAGCCTAGAGTGGCCACTAATTTGTTCCAGGCCATATCAAAAGACCCAGACCTCCCCAAGGGCAATGGATAAGGCCTGTCTTTTCTTAGGAGTGCATGCCATAAGGATTGCAAGCTGGGGAAAGAAAGATGGGTTGTGGAGATGTGATGAGCAGCCAGAAGCACTGAGCACAGGGGCTGGTTGGCGTCTGGGGGGGAGGGGTGAAGAGCTTGCAGGAAGTGTAAATACAAGTGTGGCTGCAGTATCACATCCCTTCAGAGCCTCAGATGCTAAAAGCTCTGCATAGAGACTAAAGTGCCAGACCACCAAAGAAAAGGCTGCAGGCAAATGCGTGTGTGTGGGGGCGGGGGAGTCTCAGACTAGAAAACTACTACAGAAAGCTAAATCTGACATAGCTACAAACATTAACTTCTGGGATTAAAAAAACAAATGTAATCATCACAAGTGGGAAGGAATGATGACTGCCAGTTTAACAGTTTCTATTTCTCATCATTTCTTAGTTATATTTATATGTCTTTACTTTTATGCTCTTATAAAATAATTTATTCACTTTACATCTCAGTCATAGACCCCTGCTTCCTCTCTTCCTATCCCCGCCCGCCCTCTCATTCCTGCGTTTCCCCCTCCATTATTCCTCAGAATAGGGGAGGCTCCCTACTGACCCACACCAACTCATTTAGTCCAATGGGAACTGAGTTAAATCCACTTCGCCTGTGGTCTGGTAGGGCAGCCCCTTCAAGGGGAAGTCCGTATCAGAGACAGCCTCTGCTCCCCTTGGTGCACTCAAATAAAGACTGAGATGGCCATCCGTTACGCATATGCAGAGGACCTAGGTCCAGTTCATGCATGGCCTTTGGTTGGTTCTTCAGACTCTAAAGGCCCCTCTGGACCCTGGTTATTTGGCTCTGTTAGTCTTCTTGTGGAACTATTGTCAAATCTAGGTCAATTTATCCCTCCCACACCCTCTTCAACTAGACTCCCTAATCTTTGCCCAATGTTTGACTGTGAGTCTCAGCATCTGTTTCAAACCATTGTTTGGTAGAGTCTCTCAGAGGCAAAATCATAGGCGCCTGTCTTCAAGCATAGGAGAGTATTGTTCCTAGTGTTAGGGGTTGGCTCTTTTCCATGGGGTAGATCTTGGGTTGGACCAGGCATTAGTTTGTTGTTCCCTCAATCTCTGCTCTATGGGCTCTTTGTCCCTGCAGGTGTTGTAAGCACGGTAAGTTTTTGTGGGTGAGTTGGTGTTCTTCTCCCTCCACTAGGAGTCTTGTTAGAGGATATCCTCTTCAGTCTCCATGACCCCTGCTACTAAGAGTATTAACTAGAGTCCACCTTAGTCTTCCTAGATGCCTATTCCGACTTAGGTCTCTAGCTTGTCACAAAGATGCTCCCACCCACATTTTCTCTTTCCTCTCCAGGCCTACTGTCCTCCTGCCCCTGCTCCCCAGGTCTAATCCTCACCCTTATTTCACTCTTCTACGTTGTTCCCACTGTTAAACCACTACCTTGGCCTATTCCATTTCCCCTTCTGAGTGACACAATTTCTGTATGCATTCCTCAGTTGAGGGACATCTGGGTTGTTTCCAGATTTTGGCTATTACGAATAAAGCTGCTATGAACATAATTGAACAAATGTCTTTGCTGAGCATCTTTTGGATATATGCCTAGGAGTGGTATAGCTGGATCTTGATGTAGCACTATTCCTAATTGTCCGAGAAAGCACCAGATTGAAAATTCTACCAGACTTTCAAAGAAGAGTAAACACCAATACTTATCAAACTATTCCAAAGAATATAAACAGAAGAAACTTTGCCTAACTCATTCTATGAGGCCATAGTCACCCTGATGCTTAAACCACACAAACACTCAACAAAGAAGAGAAATTCAGACCAATTTCTATCATGAACATTGATACAAAGCTTCTCAATAAAATGCTCACAAAGCGAATCCAGGAACACATTAAATACAGCATCCTCTATGATGAAATAGTCTTCATCTCAGAGATGCAGGCATGGTTCAACATATGAAAAAAATCTATCAATGTAATCCAACTTACAAACAAACTGAAAGAAAAAAATCACATGATCATCTCATTAGTTGCAGAAAAAAAAAACAAAAAAACAAAACAAAACAAAACAAAAACCTTTGACAAAATCCAAAACCCCTTAATGATAAAAATCTTGAAGAGATCAGGGATATAAGGCCAAATATAAACATAATAAAAGCTATATACAGCAGGCTCATAGCAACATCTAACTAAATTGAGAGAACCTCCCAGCAATCCCACTAAAATCAGGGAGAAGATAAGGTTACCCATTCTCTTCATAGCTCTTCAATATCATACCAGAAATTCTAGCTACAACAAAAAGATAACTAAAGGAGATCAAAGGAATTCAAATCTTAATGCAAGTAGGTAACTTATTGCTATTCACAGATGATATGATACTATACGTAGGTGACCCCCAAAATTACATTATAGAACTACTACAGTTGATAAACACTTCCAGGAAAGTTGCTGCATACAAGATTAATTAAAAACAAAAACAAAACAAAACAACAAAAAAATGTAGCCCTCTTGTATAGAAACAACAAACAAATGGGCTGAGAAAGAAATTAGGGAAACCACACTCTTCGCAATAGCCATCAAGAATATGAAGTATCTTGGTTTAACTCTAATCAAGCAAGTTAAAGACCTGTGTGTCAAGAAATTCAAGTCATTGAAGAAAAAATAAAACAAGAAACAAAAACAATAAAACTGAAAACTATCAGACAATGGAAAGATCTCCCATGCTCATGGATTAACATAGGAAAAATGGCCATCTTCCTACAAGCAATGTATAAATTCAATGCAATCCCCATTAAATTACCAACAAAACTTTTTAGAGACCTTAACCAAACAATTTTGAAAAACAAAAAAACCCAGAATAGGTAAAACAATCTTATATAAAAATAGAACTTCCCAGATCTCTACCATGGATCTCAAGCTATACTGCAGAGCAAGAGTAATAAAAACTGTGTGGTATTGGCATAGAAATAGACTCTTAGATCAATGGAATTGAATAGAAGACCCAGAAATTAACCCACATACCTATGGACACCTGATTTTTGACAAAGGGACAAAAAGGAATGATGCAATGGAAAAAAGACAGCATCTTCAACAAATGGTACTGGTCCAACTGATTGTCTACATGTAGAAAAATGCAAATAGATCCATATTTATCACCCTGCACAAAACTCAAGCCCAAGTAGATCAAATCCCTCAATATAAAACCAGGTACACGGAGTCTGCTAGTAGAGAAAGTAGGGAAGAGATTTGAACACATTGGCACAGGAAACAATCTCCTGAAGGAACACCAACAGCTCAATTAATAATTGAGACCTCTTGAAACTGAAAAGCTTCTGTAGGGCAAAAATCATTGTCAATAGAATGAAACAGAGCCTACTGATTGGGAAATTTTGCACTTTTTAAATTTAAAATTTAGGGTTTTTTTTTCTTTACAATTCATTCAATATATATCCTGACTGAAGCCCCTCCCTCAACTCCCCCAATCTGACCCTCCCTCTCTCTTTCCCCTCTCCCCTTCCTCTAGTCCACTGAAAGGTGGAGTTCACCTCTATTATCATCTTCCCATAGCTTCTTAAGTCTCATCAGGACTGCTAGGTCCTCTTCCTCTGTGGCCTGGCAAGGCTGCATCATCAGAGGCAAGTGATAAAAGAGCAGTCAACTGAGTTCATGATAGAGGCAGCCCCTGCACCCCCTACTCAGAAATCTATATGGAGACTGAGTTGTCAATTGCCTACATCTGAGCAGGAGGCCTTGGTCCTCTCCATGCAAGGTCCTTTGTTGGTGCATCAGTCTCTGCAGGAGCTCCTGGGCTCAGGTTTTTCAGCTTTGCTGGTCTCCTTGTGGGGCTCCCGTCTCCTCCAATTCTTTCTCAAAGCCAAACTTAGGGTAGAGCACAGGGAGTCTTATGGAGGAAAAGAGGGGGAGGAATTTTACACTTTTTATTCTAATTGTTTGGTTGTTCTGTTTAAACTCAAATCATCCATAAATAGGGAATTATTATACTATGTTTGTTCATATCTACACCATAATATTTTTATATTATATCTTATACCACTAATCCATGTAACTTCATACTCTGTCAAACATTATTCTCTTATTCTATTTCCCATTTTTTGTATTTTTTTCACTAGTTAATTATTAACATCTTCAATTACATCAACTATAATACCATAATAGTAAAGTACCATATATAGTACCATAATAGTTCTGTTTCTAATCAACTGGAGGGATATGGATTAAGTCATAATTTTTTTTTTTACTTTATGATATCAGCAGGATTGTCATTTGAAAGCATTGTTTTACTTATTTTAGGCTGCTGTTCTACTAAATATTAATGTGTGTCAAACATCTTAGCACAAACCAACCAGGAAAAATTGGACATATATGACCATAAATATGTGCATGAATATACAAAATACTGTTTATATTTAAAATATATAAAGGACCTTGACTTTGACTTGTAAGGCTATTTTTGTAATACAAAGCTTTGCAAATGGTTTTGTTGAAAGTTCTTGAATCATAGAAAATCATGAGGCTGTAGTGTTTCTTAACAGTGACATGTTCTTGATTTTTCCAAGTACATAATTTTCTTTTAAATTTCCCTAATCAATCATCGATAATTTCTGAAGCCTGCTCATTGATTTACTTATACCAGTATGAGTAATTATAAAATTACAGAGCAAGACTGACAGCAATGTGCACAGGTAGTATTTGACTATAAATCCATTTTTTTCATAATTAAAACACATTGCTTCAATGTCATTTGAGGACATTTTATGCTGAAGACATGCATCAAAAATATTACCACTAAGCAGTATAGTACTGAAACAAAACAAGAGCATAGTCATTTGCAGTTTTTTTCTCTTTTATCAGTCTTCTTGAAGTGAGCATGTGCTGTATTCCTCTAACATCATCTTTTATCTATAACTCAGTATTTTCAATAAACCCCTCAAATATTTATCTCAAGAAAGTAAACTTGTAAAGACACTGATGCCTGGGTGGGAAGACTGGGAGTTTTCTACATGTTTGTATTTTATTTTATATTGTTTTAGAACTCCTGCTGACACTTCATTTTGGGTACAATCTGGTGAAATCTATGACTTTCTTTCTATGTTTCCAATTCTTGCCTTCAATATCTTAATTTTATGTTCTGCTTCTGAGAACATAGTTTTAGTTTTGCATGCTTTTTTCTTTTCTTCTTTTTTCTTTTCCTTTCTTCCTTTTTGTAGTAACAGGCTGAGTTAATGAACAGATTCAACAGCTTACAAGTCAAGATCTTATGGCCCATATTTTTTTCTAAAAAAAGTCCCTTTAAAATATGCTTTCTTAGTTGTATTCCTCTACTTTTCTCTTTTATTCTCAGAACAAAGGTCATACTTACCCACCTCTGCTTCAAATACCACCCCATGGTAATTCCTCAAATACTATGTCAAACCCCAGTGTTTAAAAATATTCTTTCTTCCCTGGATTCTTCAACTGCTTTGTACCTGAAAGTCTGCAGATAATTGGCATATGGATAGACCTAATGTGAACTCGCATAGTATTCGCATAGTATATGGTAAGTTTTCAATTCTTACTGCTGTCATTATTCTGTCAAATCCAGGAAGCCCATGTTGATAAGTCCACCATTATGTCTTCATTCAGTACCAGAATAAAACCCCGCTTGTCCCATGACACTTTGTTCTTTTGTAATTCACCTAGAATAGCTCTCAACTTCTGTAAGTTCTTAGAAGATGAATCAAATGAGAGACAGAAAGAGGAAGCTCTTCTTACAGATCACACATGCTTTTATTGTTTTCAAATCATTTTCATACAAACAAAAAGTGATGTCTCTTGCTAGCCTTGGCCTCCTCTGTTTTGAAGGGAAACAGAGTGAGAGTAGATCTGGGGAAATGAGGAGGTAGTGGAGAGCTGGAAGGACTAGAGGGAGGGGAAGCAGTCATCAGGATGTATTATACAAAGAATCTATTTTCAATAAGCAACAACAAAAACCTCATTCTTTTAGAGTTTAAAACACACCAAGCCTCATTTTCTGAATTTACTTGTTCCCACATTCTTTTATGTGCACTACAATGGTCATACTTGACATGTGATTAATGAAAAATACTGTAATTTTAGAGTACTGAAGTAGAAAATACTTATTTAGGCTTCCACCTCATCATGGAACTATACAAAACAGAGGTTTCACACTTACAGATAATTATGTGCATGATGGAGTGGTAGGAAGTGGTAGGAAAATAAAGGTGGCCATATTGCAAGAGGTTTAAAGAAGGTACAGAACAAAAGCTGGCATACCTAAATGTGTATCATAGTATTGGCATTCAGAGTCCTTTGACTTACCAAGATATAACTAGATTACATTTGAAATCTTGAAGAAACTTCCATGATAATGTCCATAGAAGCATTAATCATTTAAATTAACACTAGCATTTTAATGCCTCTGCCCACCCACAATCCAACCTCCCTGACAGTTTTTTTTTTAATTAATGATTGCTATTAGGAGTATGGTGATTCAGTATCACAACAGAGTTTTAATTTGCATTCTCTGATGGCTACAGTATTAAGCATTTTTAAATTTCTTTGTTGGCTTTTTGGGATTCTACTCAGAGATGTCTATTCATTTGCCTTGTCTATGCATTGGTTGGATTATTTGGTGTTTTGGTATTTAAATTTGAGTTCTTTATATACTCTAGATATTGGTTCTCTATCAGAGATATAGATGATAACATTTTTCTCTCATTGTATGATCTGCATTTTCAGCTACTTAATACATTTACTGGCTATGGAAAAGTTTTTCTAATATCAGACACTCCCGTTTGTCAGTTCCTGGGATCCTTATCTAGCTATCACAATCCCATTAAGAAAGTCAGCATCTATACTTAGGTGAATCCTGTTTTGTTTTGCTGTCTCCCTAGTTGTTCAGAGTCTCCAGTTATACAAAGATGGTTGATTTACTTTCAGCTGAGCAGTGTACAAGGAAAGAGACACAGATCGCACTTTGTTCCTCTGTGTCTTCATACTACGCTATTACCATTTTTAAATGTATTTTAAAATGCTTTGTCTTTAGCGGCTGTAGAAGTTTAGGCTCATGTTTGGTTTTATGTCTTATTTCTTTAGCACATATGTCTGCTTTTGTATGCTACTAAGATATTTGTTATGCTTCAACATAAAAAGTAGTCATTGATTTTTTTTTTTCAACTTAAGAATATCATTTGTGACCTAGTCCGATTTCTTTTGCCATGGTAAACACCTTGCCCAAAAGGAACTTGGGAGTGCAAAGAGTTTATTTTGATTATAAGTCATGATCAGCACTGAGGAAAGTTAAGTCAGGAACTCAAGCAAGAGCCTGATGTTAGCCATAAGGTACAGGATAAACATGCTACAATCCACAGATTCAAAGAAGCTAAGTTACAAGGAGGGGCCATTGGAGGATGCTTGAATCTCACTCAGAAATGGAAATAAAATAGGCATTGCAGGTAGAATGAGGGAGGGAACTCGGGAGGGGGGTGTGTAGGGGTGGAAATTAGAAATAAGGAGAACAAGGACAAGGGGCCAGATAAAAGAATGGACATTGGAGGGAGGGGGCATATCTGGGGTTTTCCAGACACCTAGTTTAGGGGGAGCATTTGGGGTCACCCTACCTGAGACCCTTAGGACGAGAGAATATGTGGCCTAAAGGAGCTACCTCCTGTAGCCAGGCAGGACTTTCAGTCCTGCCCACTCACAAATCCCAAAATTTGTTATGCCTACAAGATGTGCAGGGACAAAGACAGAGCAAATATTGAGGAAATGGCCAACCAAACACTGGCCCTACTTAAGACCCATCCCATGGGAGAGAACCAATCCCTGACAATATTAATGTTTCTCTGCTATGCTTGTAGACGGGAGCCTCGCATAACTACTCTGAGAGGCTTCACACAGAAGATGATGAAAACGAATGCAGAGACCCACAGCCAAAATGTGGACAGAGCATGGTGAATCCTGTTGGGCGTGCTGGGGGAACAATGGAAGAAACTGGAAGATCTACAGAGTCAACTGGCCTCGACCCATTGAGGCTCACTAAGAGTGAACCACGAACCAAACAATGGTCCTAGGCTTCCTGCAAATATGGAGCAGATGCGCAAATTGGTCTTCATGTGGATTCCCCCAAATTAGCGCAGGAGTCCTCCCTGACTCCGATGCTTCCCTTTTAATCCCATATCCTTAACCAGGCTGCCCTGTCTGGCCTTAGTGAAGGAGGTGCACCTAGTTCTACAGTGACTTAATGTGACTGGGTGAACTGTACCTATGGAGGACTACACCCTTCTCTCAGGAGAAGGGGACAGGAGAATGGGGGAGGGAAGTAGTATTGGGTGGGTAATTGGAGGACAGGAGAAGGGTTGCAATCAGGATGTAAAGTGAAAAAATAAATAAATTTTTAAAAATTAAAAAGAAACTTGGGGAAATGCTTCTTGCTCACTTTTTCCCAATTCATGCTCAACTACCTTGGTCGTGCAGCCCAGGCACACATATGTAGGGGTGGTATAGGGCTTGTGTATCATGCCTCCAGGGGAATTGGCATGGAACTAGAGAGATAGAGCATGTTCAAACCCTGGAAATCTCAAACTTGAGGTTTAAAAATCTCATCTTGAGAGTGGAAAGTATGAGGCGAAACTGTCTCCCTGTTTCAATGCATGTGACGCACCCAAAGATCCTTACAGGTAGTCAATCCCGTGAGCTTATCACCTGTTATCTTTCCCCACACACATAGAACATCTCCAGCATGCTAGTTCCAGCCAATGAAAGGCATTCACACCCCAAACTGGTCCCACTGCCCAAGGTTTAGAAGTCCTGTTTCACCTGAAGCAAAGCACACCCTCTCTTTCACTGAAGATCATCTGAAACTGGCTGTTTATTTTGAGCTCTAACCCTGGGCATTGGCTGGAGTGACCCTAATCAGGTCGGGCTTCCACTGCCGTCTAGTGCTGGCAGTCCAAATACAAGTCCTAACACTTTGCTGTGGAGAAATCATTTTTCTCCTGGATCTCCAGCTAAACCAGAAATCTTGTGACTTGGCACACGTTCTGCACCCCACCCTTCCCTGCCCAGTACCCGATGTTCCTGAGGGAATTGGAAGTCAAGACCCTGCACATAATCCTTTTTTGCCCTTTGACCTATGATGGTTGGGCCTTCTGGTAGGGAAGTGCACATTTCCATCACAGTTCCCAGCAGGTCTGGGCATTTCCAAGGAACAAGTAACTACAGGATGGCACCACCCATAGTGGACTGGGACATCTTTTGTTAATAAGGAATAAATGAGTGTCACCCGAAGACATACTCACAGTCTAATATGATGAAGGAAGTTCTTCAAATGATTTTACTTTCTCTCACTAGCGTCAAGTTGACAAAATGTTTAGCTGGCTTTCAGTAATAAATCATTTTTATAATATCACTTCTGGCTATTCCTGTACATGGAAGATTTTTTTCCATTTTATAGTTCTTTCTCCAGTTTCTTTCTTCAGTGTATAAATATTTACTGCAGAGGTCTTTCACTTTCTTAGGTAAATTTATGTTTACACTGTTTCTGAGGCTGCATTAAGTGGATTTTTTTTTCTTAATTCAGTCTCATTACAGGCCTACAGAAAAGCTTCTGAGCTTTCATATGTTGATTTGAATCTTGTTAAATTCCCAAAAGTGTTTATTAAACCTAAGACTTTTTTACTATATACTTTGGGGCATTTTAAACTCTGGGCTTATGGCTTCTGCATATGCATACTTTAACTTCTTTTCTTTTCTCTCTATCATTTTATTTCTTTTAGGTTATTGGTCTGGCTGTTTGTTGCCAGATATCAAGCAGCATGGAAAACTTCTTTAAGGCAAAGTATACCATCAAAAGGACAAAAATGGCAGCATACAGAATAAGAAAATATTTTTACCAACTTTATATATGATAGGAAGCTAATGCCAAAAATGCCAAGAACTCAAGACACTAGATATCAAGAAAAAAGTAATCCAATTAAATATGGGGTACAGATATAGAGAATTCACACTAAGAGAAAGTCAAACAACTCACAGACACTTAAAGAAATGTTCGATATTCTTAGCCATCAAGAAAATTCAAATAAAAACTACTTTAAGATTCCATCTTACAACTGTCAGAAAAAGTAAACTCAATAGTGGCAATTCATGCTGGCAAGGGTATAGAGCAAGAGGAACACTACTCTGTTTTTGGTGGTGATGAAAAATTGTACAATAGCTATGGAAATTTATATGCAATTTCCTTAGAAACCTGGGAATTGAAATACATCAAGATCCAGCTATTCCACTCTTGGACATATAACCAAAGAACGTTCCATCCTAGCACAAAGGCACCTGCTCAACAATTTTCATAATGGCTTTATTTGTAAGAACCAGAAACTGAAAATGACATAGATGTCACTCAACCAAAGAACAAGGACAATGTGGTACATTTACACAATAGAATATTATTCAGCTGTTAAAAAAAAAAATACAACCTCATGAAATTTGAAGACAAATCGATGGAACTGGAAAAAAAAAAAAAAAGATTCAGCTTCCAGCCTCTATCTAATAACCTAGGCCTAGAATGTTTTCAGTCTCTAAGACTAATTGCTGAATAAACTCACCCTTTCTAGTTCTTTCTGAACTCTTGCTGGCTGATTTAACTCAGCTGTTCTGGCTCAAAACGCCTCTCCAAGGTGACTGATTAAAAATTAGCTTCTCTTGCCTTCTCACTGAATTGCTCTGCTTAGAAAAACTCTCACTGCCAAGAACTTCCTGAACTAAACTGAACTGAATTGCACTGTAGTGACTATATGAACTCTCCTGTAACCCTAAACTATGTGCTCCTCTTCTTTACTCTCTCTGCATTGCTCTTTTTTGTTGTTATATTTTTATTTAAAGAAGTTATATATATCAAATTCGATTAATTGTATTTTGCATATAAACATTCAAATTACTTTCTGTAAGTAGTGTAAGAAATCAAATGGTAAATTACTAATATTTTATTTTTAAATATTAAAATGTTTAACCTTTTTTCTTTTTTTATTATTATCATTTATTACAATTTATTCAATTTGTATCCCAGCTGTGCCCCCTTCCCTGGTCTCCTCCCAATCCCACTCTCCTACCCTCTTCTTCCCCATCTCCCTCTTCTATTCCACTGATATGGGAGGTCCTCCTCTCCTTCTATTTGACTCTACCTATCAGGTCTCTCTCCTTTGACTCTTCTGTGAGAGGTGGACATATCCTATTTCTGACTTATTCTGCCAGACTTTTCTCTAGTTTATTACTTTGTCTAATCCTCACTAGACGTCATTGTTTGGGATTAAACATGTGTATTCTACCTGGAAGGATTAAATGTGTATGTTAGGGGAGTGTCGGTATTACAGCCAGACCACACTGACCTACATCTTTGGATATGATCCCTTGACAGAGTAGGCTTGTCGATGGATTAAAATTCTTCTACAAATCCCTGCTTTAAAAAGTAATGCGTAAAAAGAATAAAATAATTTTATTTACATGTGTAACCACTATATAAAGTCAACTATCATTTAAATATATAAATTTAAAAATAATTTATAAATGTTTTTTAATGCTTTAAAAATAGAAGTAGTTAGTTACTATTAAACAGTCCTTGTTCTGCTGAGCATTTAGCCCAAAAAGGCCGTCAAAGCTCAGGGAACAGAAAGGAAAAGGAAGTGGAAGGTGTGTAGGTGCTCTTTGTTAGGAAGCAGTACAGAGGGCACTATCTTCTCCAAAGGACCAGCTGATGCACAGATAGCTGGTATGATGTCTCTCATGAGAAACGAAATAATGATAGATAAAGCAAGACAGAAAAGAACTCTTTGGGGGAAAAAATAGGGCGTCATTGGAAAGAAATGAAGATGACAAAGTGGAATGGATAATGGATGTTGCCACAGTGTGGTTTATAAAAAGATGATATTAGCATGGATAAAAGGTTGAGTTCATCTTCATAATAATATTTATGATGATACAGTATGATAAAATGTCCCAAGTTGTAATGAAAAAATATTTCTTTTTTTGTTTGTTTCTTTGTCTTTTTTTGTTAGTTTGTTTGTTTTGTTTTTCAAGACAGTGTTTCTCTGTGTAGCCTTCTCTGTCCTGGACTCACTTTGTAGACCAGGCTAAGCCACAGAGTAACACTTTGTCTGATCTGCCTACTTCTTTGGCTTCTTTTGAGACAGAGTTTCCCTGTATAACCCTAACTGTCCTGGAATTTGAACTGTAGGCAAAACTTTCCTCTAACTCCTGGATCAGCACAGCTTGCCTGCAGAGCAGGGGTGTGCCACCATCACTTAGAATATTTCTTTTGGTAAGCACGAGAAGGACATGCCAGGTGTGGGCATGTTAATGAGTGACCATAGTAGACTTAACCATTGTGGAGCTTTTTTTAAAGTTTTAAAGAGCAGCAAACTTCATACATAATTTGATGGGCCTAGAAAGGGACTAAATTAGCTTCTCTTGCGGGGAGTTCCATCAAAACAACTCATCACACTCTACAAGTTTTGTAACATTTATGTTTGTTTGGGAGACAATGGGTTGGGTTTAGATTCTTTTAGAGCTCCGTGAGATTATTGTTTTTCTTTTCTAAAAAATAAGAATTTTAAGGCCGAAAATGAACTAAATAATTTGTTCAGGGTTTCAGCCTAGCGACTGACAAAATTTGTAATCATGAAGCTTCTAGTAAATTCATGAATACTTGGAGTTTCAAAAAATTAATTCAGAAAATTTCACGTTTTTTAGAAAGAGAGTGTATAAAAATTAAGGACAACTGAGAGGAAAGGAGATAGGGTTCTTCTACCTTAACAATTGGGTTCTTTCAGTACATTTACCTTGTATGCCTTCATCTCTTGATGTGAGAAAATGAATGGTAGGAAACATGTGTATTTGTTACTGTTATTTTTTAAATCTCTGTCAAAGGTGTTACCATCATGAATATTTTTTGTTACTATAATAGAGCCTATTTTATCTGTTTTCATGAAAAAGAAAATGATCTATGAACGACACCTTAAAGTAAGAAATCACATATGGATATAACCTTTGCTCAGACGAAGCTCGTGGTAGCTCAATAACAAATTGCTTCCCCATAATAAGGGGAACAGGGGTATTTCTGGCAGGCTCTTTGACCTCCCCACCCCACAAGGGAGGAGCAGTCCTGCTAGGCCACAGAGGAGGACTTTGCAGCCGTCCTGAAGATACCTGATAAAACAGGGCCAGACGAAAGGGGGGAGGTCCTCCCCAATCCGTGGACTTGGAAAAGGGCAGGGAGGAGCTGAGGGAGGAAGGGTTGGATTGGGAGGGAATAAGGGAGCAGGATACAGCGGGGATACAGAGTTAATAAAATGTAACTAATAATAATAATGAAAAAATTATAAAAAAGTAAGAAATCACAATATGACTGAAGATGTTAGAAATAATTTTATAATGTAAGAAAGCACATGAAAGTTAAATTAATATTATGTAATATAATATGAAAATTTTAAACCATTATATAGACAATTATGGAGGCTATAAAACATGATAATATAGTTTAAATAGGGAATAGAGAGATGGCTCAGTGCTAAAGAGCACCACATGCTTTTGCAGAGGACTCTGAATCGACTCCCACCATTCACAGGCAGCCTGCAACTATCTATAAATTCAATCCCACAGAATCTAATTCCTGCTTTTGGTTTCTGTGGTTACTGCATGCGTGTGGTAAGCATTCATATACATAAAATAAAACCAATACACATGAAATAAATATCCATACACATAAAATAAAAATGAATAAATCTCAAAGATTTTAAAAAAATAGTAATAATGGAAAATGAAAAATTAGCTTTAATTCAATTAGTATGTGGACGTAGAAAAACAATTTTCGCAACAAATTTTAGACTCTATTTCATAAAGATGAAACAATAATCATACTGTTAATCATAAATGTTGTGAATTATTTGAAAAACAAAATTTCACAGGTTTGGTAAAACAATTATTTAAAACATTTTTAAATATTATTAAATTTTATGAATTGTAGGTTCTGGTTCTATTTTCACCTGTTATTATATGAATATTGACAATATTTTAGTTCATATTCATTTCTATCTTTTGTTTGTTTTGTATTTTTCATTTTTTTCAACGTCCCTACCCACTGCTGTTTATTTCTTTTTAAAAAATTATTATTATGATTTCCAGTTATTCTTTTTTTTATAATTGTTATTTTTCATATTAATCACAGGTTATTTACTTTGTGTCCCAACTGTAGCCCCCTCACTCATTCTCTCCCAATCCAACCCTTTCTCCCTCATCTCCTCCTTGCCCCTTTCCAAGTCCACTGATAGGGGAGGTCCACCTCCTCTTCCATCTGACCCTAGTTTATCAGGTATCTTCAGGGCTCGCTGCCCAAGGACATTTGCTCAACCATGTTCATTGCAGCTTTATTCCTAATAGCCAGAATCTGGAAACAACCCAGATGCCCATTAACAGAGGACTAGATACAGAAATTGTGGTACTTTTACACAATGGAATACTACTCAGCAATTAAAAAAAAAAAAAACATCATGAAATTTGCAGGCAAATAGTGGGATCTAGAGAAGATCATCCTGAGTGAGGTATCCCAGGAGCAGAAAGACACTTTCTGTTTATATACTCATTTATAAGTGTGTATTAGACCTCTAAGATAGGATAAACATACTAAAATCTGTACTCCTAAAGAAGATAATATGATCAATCATCACTTAGAAATACAAATGAGATTGACATTGGATGTAGAGGAAACAAGTAACAGGACAGGAACCTACCACAGAGGGCCTCTGAAAGACTCTACTAGCAGTGCATCAAAGCAGATGCTGAGACTCATAACCAAACCTTGGGCACAGTTCAGGGAATCATATGAAAGAAGGAGGAGTTTGTATGTCCTGGAGAGGACAGGAGCTCCACAAGGACTAAATATATCAGGGCACAGGGGTCTTTTCTGAGACTGTTTCTCCAACCATGGACCATGTATGGATATAACCTAGAACCTCTGCTTGGATGTAGCCCATGGTAGCTCATTCTCCAAGTGGGTACCTTAGTAAGGGGAACAGGGACTATTTCTGACATGAACTCAATGGTGGGCTCTTTGACCTCCTCCTCCACCCCCACCCCGAGGTAGGAGCAGCCTTGCTAGGCCACAGCGGAGAACATTGCAGCCAGTCCTAAAGATACCTGAAAAGCTAGGGTCATATTTCTTTCTAATCTCTTTAGTCTTTTTAACACTACTATGTTAAAGATTATATAATGATATATCTTAAAAATTGCAAATGGAAATATTACATTCACCTGTTCACAGATTTTTAAAATAGCACATTTCTTGTGGCTGTAGGACGTTGAACTAGATGTGAACAGACTGTTCCCTTAGTGCTGGTAACACCCATCCTCACTTCTGATCCCGTCTTGAAGCACTGCTGCAGATTGACTAAACCGTAATACACAGTTTGTGTTTCTTTCTTTATTCATTTAAATTTACTCTCTTATTTAACAAAAATCCAAAAGCTCAAGGATATGAATGGGACCGTAACTGGTAGTTTTAGGTAACAGCCTGGTGTTTTCATTTGTTTGGGTAAAACACAACCCCCCCCCCAAAAAAAAAATGAGGGTATCAAGTTATGTATGTGCATTCCTAGAGAAGATTGATTATGAGGACTTACATATAGCTCAGGATTTCGATTCAGACATCACAGGCTTGGAAGACAAAAATCTTCATTTAATAATTACTGTATAAGGTTTACAAAGAAAACACTTTACTTTTTCCAAGCCTCAATTTATTGATATGAAAAATTGCCTAATCACAGCTCAAGGGGTGAGGATCCAGGCAGTCCTGATGAGATTTAACAAGCTTTGGGCAGATGGCCATAGTGAAGAACTGCCCCTCTCAGTGGACTTGGGGAAGGGGATGAGAGGAAGAGGGAGGGAGGGTGGGACTTGGGGAGTTGACGGAGGGGACTATAATCTGGATATATAATTAATAAATTGTGAAAAAAAATTAAAAACCAAATGTGGACAATCGAGAATACTGTTGGACACACTGGTACACACTACAGCTGCTACAAGGATATTTTTTTTTTTTTTATGGGGAAGGTTAGAAGGGAGAAAGATAGGATGGGTACAAAGGGAAGGGGAAATGACTAAAATTGGGGTGAATGATGTGAAATTTTAAAAGATATGATAAAAAATTAAATAAAAAAGAATTCTCTCCAATAAATAATGTTTTGAAAAAATGCAAAAAAAAAATAAAATAAACACAGGTAAGCCACCCTTTTCATTTATGGCTTACAGTAGGTTCTGAAAGTTATTAGATACTTTTCCATATGAGTCGCTACAATGGTTGATTATATACTGATAAGAAGAAAATTAGTGGTTTGTGTTTATGATTAAATAAAGAAATGTTGTAAAACCAATGCAGGATACGCTTTTAGGTATTGATAACTGCAAAGCACTATCTACCCTCCTTCCCTCCTGTGTCCTCTCTGACACTTCTACAGACAATAGAGATATCAGACTAATTGTTTTCGAATTCACAGTTCTCCTCAGTGTAAAGTCACCCAGTCTTGCTTACTAGCAGTATTACAACTCATAATGCAAATCTTCAAGCAAATCTTCTTTTGAGTATGTGTCCTTACATAGGCTGGATGTCAGAATTGGTTTGCAGACAACAGCAGGGAATTATTTCGTATGTAGACATTTTTAAAACATGAAAATGAAAGTTATTTACTGATGCAGTTATTATTCTCTGGTAAGTTGAAACAATGTCAGAAAAAATGTTCTCTTCTGACATCACTACAGCAAAAGAATTGCTATGAATGAAACTTTTAAACAAATATCCTGTTTTGCAATTTTAATAATAGAATATTAGTGTTACATATTATGACATAAAATGTGTTATGAGTGAACAATGTTGAAACCAGAATACTGTTTATTTTGAATTTTGTTGTTGTTGTTTGTTTGTTTCTTTTTGTTTCTATGTTTGGGTTGGTTGATTTGATTTTTCAAGCCTGGGTTTTACTGTGTATCCCTGTTCTAAAACTAGCTCTGTAGACCAAGCTTGCCTATGCCTTGGAGTGCTGAGATTAAAGGCTTCTGCCAACATCAGCTCCTATTTTCAGTACTTTTATTGCTTGTTTTCATATTGAATCATCAATTTCCATGGTTCTAGTTAAAGTGATTTCACAACATGCTTGAGGCCTATAGTGAACTTATGTTGAGAATGGATTAATCAGTGTTTGACATTATTTGATTTTGATTCATGTGAAATTATTGCTCCTACCTTAGTATTCAAATTACTCATGAATTAGACAAGGGATTCAGTCTGATCAATGGAAAGACAATGAACAGGAAAAAAAAAGGAATCCAATTTATGCCAGTTCGGTCATCTGGGTACCAATAATTTTGTAAACATAAGCTTTCCTTCATCTGCCAATTAATTTTTTTTACTGGTGTAATATTTTATTTATCCATCTATATTCTAGGGTTATTTTTAGACTTTGTTTTCTGAACACTGTTATTTGCTCTATTTGAAAATTTCTGAAAATAAATATTTCCCATGAAAGGGAAGAAAAGCAGAGTCACGTTCTGAGAACCAGGTGCTGTTGAATACGTCCAGGTGATTGTCAGGTACACTGCTGCTGAATATGTCCAGGAGAGATGCTGACCTCCAGTCCATGCCAAAGAGGCTGGGTTCTGATGACAAGGAAAGATGGTAGCAGCAACAATGGCATAGACATCTACCAGCAAGAAAGGAAACCAGACAGGCAAGCAGCACCAGGTTTCATTCAGAACTGTATCTGGGCCAGAACTGGAAGGTGCTGCCCACTTCCTGAGATTTTGTTCTCTCTGTATTTTATACTTCCTCAAGGTACTTTCATAGGGCTGCCCAAAGATATAATTTTTAGTTTGGGGTTCCACTAAAGATCAAAATTAAACGTTACAGAGGACTAGTTTGTTCTGGTTACAAACAAGTCAACACTAATAAATCAATAAGAAAGAGATGTCATTATATGTCTTTATGGAACCAGCATTCAAATCCAAAAGAAGGAAGAGCTGGCCAGGTTCCCAAGATAATGTTCCTTATAATTGTATGCCATGATGTTCTGAGCCATCATTCAAAAGGCCAGTAGTCTTTGCTTGTGGCACTGTTAACTTGAGGCAGGAAAATTATGGAAGTGAGCAAGCACTTTCAAGGCTATCACGTGAAGAATCTGATTTGCTTGGATAGTTGAAGAAACCAAGTATTGTTGATATCTCAGCCAAGCGTTTGCAAAGATCATATAACACATAAAATATTCGTAATGTTTTAGGAAATAATTAACCCTCCAATGCAGAAGAATTTTAAGTGGTCTTTTTCTAGTCCCTATAACAATGGTTTTCAACCTTCTTAATACTTTAAATAAATACCTTTAAATAAATACCTTTAAATAAAGTTCCGTATGTTTTAGTGACCCACAGCAATACATCTACGTGGTTTCCACTTCATCACTGCAATTTTGCTACTGCTATGAATTGTAATGTAAATATCGATATGCAGGATATCTGTTAGGTGATTTCCAAAGGGACTACAACATACAAGTTGAGAACCGCTGCCCTAGAACAATCATTAAAATTACTATACAAGGTTATTTTGAATAAACTCCATAATTGCATCAGAAATAAGAGACCGTCACTAAATGGAAAACAAAACTTGTATCAATCCACTTAATTTTAACAAACTAGGTAAATGCTAAATTACAGACTTCCAGAAATTCAAACAATTATTTTCCCTAGTTTAAGGTGTGATGAAGGATGCAGCCTCATTAATAGAACAAACTGTTAAGTGTGTGACTACTGACTTAGTGTTGACATTCTTTAATATTTAAGTGAAAAAGGAATATCAGAAACTATTCACCTTGACATAGATTAACAATATCTCATTAGGTGTTTTCCCTCAGGTTGTGTCAATTTCTCCTCATCTAAAGTAATACACTATTAGAAATTTAGACAAAATGACAGTATAAGGGTGCCAATAGTATCATACATCTTAAACAGGGCAAGAGGAACTTTTGGTAAGACATACATATATTGTGTCAGATGAATTTTTCTCTAATAAAGTTATGAGGACTTCCCCTCCTTTTGTTTCTCTGTTTTGTTTTTTTGTTTTGTTTTGTTTTGTTTTTAGAATGGCCAAAACAATACACTATTAAAGTTTAATACACTAATAAAAACATAATATATTGTGTTTTAATTTATACAATTATCCTTTGTTAATGTATAGCTTATATATCACATTTTATCAAAGATCAAACACAAAATTTAATATATTCCTGATGCGTGTAGTGTGTTACCAATTTTATCTTAAGCACTTCGCCTGCTATGATCATAACAGGCTGGTTTTTACCTCATTAAATAATAGAAAAAGGGACTTCCGGTATGATAATGACAATTGTCAAATTAGGCATGTATTTATTTACCTGATGAAATTTTTACACTGAAAAATTGCTGTGATTTTCAGTGTGGTAGGACACACTTTTAACACTGTAATTTGAGAGAGAAGCAGGAAGAACTCTGTGTTTTTATAAACAGCTAGGTATAAGTATCAGTATTCAGCTGAGGCAGGCCTACATAAAGGATCTATCTCAAAAAATGAAAAAGGGGGAGGAGGAGAAGGAGGAAGAGAAGGACAGGAGGAGAGAGGAGAAAAAGAAGAGTATGAGGAGAGATAGAAGGAATGAAAGAAAGGTTGGAAGGAAGGAACAAACAAACTAACAAAAAAAGGAAGGAAGAAGGGAAGGAGGGAAGAAAGAAAGGAAGGAAGGAAGATAGGAAGGAAGGGAGATAGGAAGGAAGGAAGATAGGAAGGAAGGAAGGAAGATAGGAAGGAAGGAAGGAAGGAAGGAAGGAAGGAAGGAAGGAAGGAAGG
>NW_026591086.1:18362445-18493144 GCF_907164565.1 Psammomys obesus | reverse complement strand
AAGGAAGGAAGGAAGGAAGGAAGGAAGGAAGGAAGGAAGGAAGGAAGCTAGGGAGAGAAAAGGGAAATTAAAAGAAAGAGGAAAGGGAACAGAAGGGAAGGGCAATGAAGGGAAGGGAGAAGCGAAGCAGTGAAAACTTCTTGTGTGTTGTCCTGGCAAGTCTTGGCTTTCAAATTGATACGCCTGTGAAGAAGGCACTTCAGTTCAGGAACTGACTTGTCAGATTGCCTCATGTGCATGAATACAGGGCATTTATTTTTAATTTCTATATGATGAAGGAGAACCTGTACTAATGTGGTCTTGTCATCCTTGGACATGTGGCTCTGGAGTTTATAATGATAGCGGAAGAGAAACAGGGGAAGCATGCCAGTAAGCAGGGTTCTTCTGTAAGCCCTGATTCAGTACTTAGCTCTGAGTACTTCCTTAAAGTTTGTCATAAATTCTTGGCTTGGCCTTCCTTGAATGATGGACTCTTTCTTTTAAACAAAATAAAATCTTTTATTAAAAAGTGTTTTTTTTTTTAATTTTTTGGTTAGTGCGTTATCACATTAACAGAAATCAAACGGAGCCAATGTTTATGGAGGAGGCTAGGGAATCTTTTGGGAGGACATTATCAATCTCTTTTACAGCTCAACAACAGAACTCTTAGTCTCTCTCTCTCTCTCTCTCTCTCTCTCTCTCTCTAGTGTATAATAAAAATGTTTCAAATTTCAAAAGAGAACAGTTTTCTTGTTAGGCTGATTTTGAAAATTATACTTGTCAATGATGAGTGGACAAGTATAAATCTTGTGAATTGGTTTTTTAAGTTCTGCATGCAGAAAAATATCTCTTAGAGTGCAGAGATGACACCAGTCTACATACTCTGAAACTTATTCAGTGCCAGAGTTCCTTTATTGGGTTAGGTAATTAATGAATTTTGTAAGATTATATGAATTCTCCAACTGCTACAAAAGAAACATTCTTTTTAGTCATAAAACTTCAAGAATAATTCAATATTTTCGCACAAAATAGCTTTCATCCTTATCCATATTTATCACCAGTCTTTTGTACATTTTGTCGCTCTGAAGCATTTTGCTAGCATGATCTCATTTATCATTTATTACCTCTGTTATCTCTTTTGCTGTTGACAGGAGACTCACTGAATCAAGGAAGCACATGTTCCACATGGTTCCACGGGGAAGATGCCAAACGTCATTCTCCAGATAGCCATTTCTTTCCAAAACTATTGATTTCCATGTCTGAACTTGCTCCAAGTGTCCCATAACAGTGACAGTTTTCTGATCTCACCAGTTCATGCAGTGAAGGCCAAAACCATTCTAGCCATGGTAGCCTGTCATCCCATTGAGCGAGCGAGCACAAGCTGTCAGGAAAGATGAGCAAAGCATAACATGGCTGATTCATACTTCACCACAAATACTACTGGTAGTGTTTATATGACAGTGTCACATATTTATACTTTAAAACATTTGTGCTGTCCACCTCCGTACTGATAGTAAGAAATTCTTTTCTTTTTCTTTTAAATATAAATAACAGTTTATTCACTTTGTATCCTAGCTATAGCTCCCTTCCTCATCCTCTCCCAACCCCACCCTTCCTCCCTTATCTTATCCCAAGCCCTTCCTAAGTCCACTGGTAGGGGAGGTGTCCCCCCCCCCCTTAGATCTGACCCTAGCCTAGCAGGTCTCATCAGGACTGTCTGCATTGTCTTCCTCTGTGGCCTGATAAGGTTGTCCCCCACCTTTCAGGGGGAGGTGATCAAAGAGGCAGCCACTGAGTTCATACCAGAGATTGCCCCTGGTCCTTTGTTGGAGTATCAGTCTCAGAAAAGCAGAGAATCTTATGAAAGAAGGGGGAGATAAAAAGACCTGGAGGGGACAGAAGCTCCACTAGGAGAGCAACAGAACCAAAAATCTGGGCAAAGGTGACTTTTCTGAGATTGATACTCCAATAAAGGACCATTCATGGACATAACCTAGAATCCCTGCACATATGTAGCCCAAGGAAGCTCAGTCTCCAAGTGGGTTACCTAGTAATGAGAAGATTGACTGTCTCTGACATGAACTCACTGGTTGGCTCTTTGAACACCTCCCCCTGATGTGGGAGCAGCCTTGACAGGCCACAGAGGATGACAATGCAGCCAGTCCAGATGAGACCTGATAGGATATGGTCAGATGGAAGGAAAGGAGGACCTCCCCTACCAGTGGACTTAGAGAGGGATTGGGAGTGGATAAGGGAGAAAGTGTGGGGTTGTGAGGGGATAAGGGAAGGTGCTACAGCTGAGATACAAAGTGAATAAACTGTTATTTATAAAAAAAATGAAAACAAAAAGAATTTTTTACTATTGGTACTGAAGGGTTGACATGTACATTTTCCTCCACTGAACCTGCAAAGAATGACCAGATTTACCCCCCCATCAGTGACTCTGAAGATAGCTGTTTTAGATGGAAATAAGATTGGATGTAATTTGACATGTATCACAAATATATTAAGTATCAATTTTCAATGAATTAATAAGAAAAAAGTATTTGTACTAAGTGAAATCATCCTGTATGGTTAACAATTTTCCTACTTATATATTTCATATTATTTTATAAAGCTAATTAGTTGTTTTAATACGATATATTTTTAATTTAAAAGTGTCCAGATATGATGTAAACTAACAGTAAAGGTTAGTGAAAAAGCAAATAGTCATTATTATTATGAATGCTTTTAGAATACAATTAAAGATGAATGAAGTGGTTGTAATTCAAATATCTTTTTGAAATATGTTCCAGGTTTCTTAACAATAGGAAGGAAATGCTAGGATGGTCACATTCAATAATACATAACCAGATCTGAAAGACTATAGTGAGCAGCAAAGTGCTTACTGCGTTTTATTTAAAAGGTCACACCTTATGTGTTCAGTATACATTATAACTAGCAACATTTTATAAAGGGAAAAAATATGGGGCTGAGAAATACGCTGTAATGATCCTAGTTTACTCTTAGCATATAAAGTATAAAGGCATGTTATTATAAAAATAAGTGGTACTATTCCACGTATTGAAGTTTTAGGAAATATATACAGATAACTCAATGCAGATATAGTGTGCAAATATAAAAGCAATGATTACAGAAGGTGAAAAATGACCACAGACAGAAGATAAGTCCAGAAAATGAAAGTTCTTCAGAAGAAGTTAAAGTGCTTCAGCAAAAGCCTAAGCCTGCCTGATGGAAAGTTAAACCATGGAGAACACAAGGAGAAAGAAATGCATCCTCCAACTTGTGGCACAATCTATAAGAACTCTACAAGCAAAAGACGCAGCGATTCAACTTTGGCCTGTTGTGCCGACACGGAACATGCTTGAATTAAACAAAGAGCCAATATTGAGATATTTAAAAATCCATGCAACAACAACAACAAAAACTTGCCAACAGAAAATTCATATGAAAAACTGATCACACAATGAAGGATCATTTTGTAAGGAACTCATATAACCTCCCCCAACAAATTTCTCTTATAGATTCCAAGATATCAAAAGTGAATGTGATAATTGCTAAATGTAAGGTGCTGTAAAATTTTAAAGATATTATCGTAGCAAAACTAATATTACTGTTTGAAAGGTATTAAATATTCTATTTCTTTAGAGAAATTCATTTAAAGATGTTGTATTAGATACTATATTAATGTACGTAGTAAATATTTTATTTTTTCTCAAATGAAATATTAGAAATTTTTTTCACTTTGTATCCCAGCTGTAACCCCCTCCCTCATTGCCTCCCAATCCCACCCTCCCTTTCTCATCTCCTCCCATGCCCCTTTCCAAGTCCATTAGAAAAATTTAACCATGATATTTTTAAAATAAATACGCTAGAAAATCCAATAATGATGAATTTGCATCAGTGACATTAGTAATGTATTATAATAAACATATAGCTATTTGCATAATATAGTAATAAAATTTAAATATTTTCTCATAAAAATGAAATTGTCTTGAGCTTATGAATTTTAAAATGGGTACTATACTTAAATGATTTTATTAAAATGAGTATGCAATTAATACTGAATTTTTGCAAACTTAAAAGATACATCAAATCAATATAAGTATTTAATACAAATTTTCAATAAATTAATGGCTAAAAGTCCATCAATTATAAAGGTCATAATTATCTTTCAACTTTGTCTCATTTACAAATTTAATTTATAGCATTACATAAAAATATATAAGTAAAATTCCAACCAAATTCTTTTTTCTTATCTATATTTGTATGTATTATACATAATAATATTATATGAATAATTTTATATTTATTTAATTTCTTGCTTATCTTACATAAATAGTTTTATAGAGATGTCCAAAAACGATGTAGATTAACGTTAAATGTGGGTTTGTGTAGGTGATGATGATGACACACTGTCACATAGACTTACACTTCATCTGTTTCTGCGAGTCTCACCATCTTCTTTTCAATTAAATTTTTATTTTTTATAATTAATTACAGTTTTTTTTTTATTTTGTATCCCAGTTATTACTCCCTCCCTCCCTCATTCCTTTCCAATCCCACCCTCCTTCCCTCATTTCCTCCCATTCCCCTTTCCAAGTCCACCAATAGGGGAGGTCCTCCTCCCCTTCCATCTAACCCTAGTTTATCAGGTCTCATTAGGACTCTCTGCCTTGTCTTCCTCTGTATCCTGGAAAGACTGCTTTCCCCTCAAATGGGGAGGTGATCAAAGGACCAGCCACTAAGTTGGTCAGAGACAGTCCCTGTTCCCCTTACTAGGACACCCACTTGGATACTGAGCTGCCATGGGCTCTATCTGAGCAGGGGTTCTAGGTTATCTAGGTTATATCCGTGCGTGGTCCATGGTTGGAGTAACAGTCTCAGAAAAGCCCCCTGTGCCTAGATTTTTTGGTTCTGTTGCTTTCCTTGTGGAGCTTCCTCACCATATTCTTTTTGTAATGAATCCTGAATGTAAGGGGCTCTAAAACATTATAATTGCAATTTTGCAGATTCTTGTGACATTTTGTTCTAGGTAGTATTTCTAGTAAGATATCCTTGAAATAGAAGGCTGGAAGAGGTCAGCCACCCTGCAGTTTCTTTCACAAGGGATAAAGCCAGCAGCAGAGACTGAAGGCAAAGGTCTGGCAACTAGCACAGAGTTGGCTTTCCTTGTAAGTGCAGTGTAGAGATACCTAGACAATTGCAGTAGTTAAGCTACTAGCGGCTTGGTCAGATGCAGGGACACAGTCTACCCTCTAAAAGCCAGTTTGGCTTCATTTTCTCTTTATTTTTCTTAGAAGTATATAAGCATTTTTTCAACTTAATTTTACATGATTGCTTTTCAAACATGAATAAAGATTGATTGGCGCAAATAAAATATAATAATAGATATCAAAGGGAGAAAGAAAGAATAGCAGAAGAGAAAGGGAGAGGGAAAGAGAGAGGGAGAGAGAGAATATAAAATATTTGATGTATCATTGTGGCAACTTTTTCCCATACACCCTACTTAGGGGCTTTATGATACAATCTATTAAGGAATGCAAAATTAAAGGGACAACCCAAGCACTGGGTGATCAGAAGGAAAGAAATGGCTGAACATATCAAGGAAAGCAAGGTTATTTCAAAGACTTTGACTGAAATGCTACTTTGTCTAAGCATCAAGATCAAAATTCTTTTCTGCTGCTCCATTTGCTCATTTTCAAATTCATACCATCTTTTTAAATTTAAATTAATTTTTGTTACTATAAGTTCCTATAACTTTGGTTCTCATTCCATATACCATGAATCCTTTTGGGAGTCAAACATGAAGTACCAATGAAAATACCTTATGCTTAGGCAACACCACAACAGGAAGAAAATTTATTAAATGGGTCGTAGCCTTAGAAAGGTTGAAAACCACTAATCCATAGGCTTAATAGAACATGTAGCTCATTCCTTTGAATTAAACTGGAATCTTATGATTTTTGCTCCATTGATAGGCAAATTATGTTGACTCCATTTTTTTTAACATAGGTGATGAATTTGTATTCATCAACATTTTTTAAAAAAATATTACATAATTATTTTATTATTGCTAAATGTATTTAGATCTGGACAGTTTGACAAAACATGTATGATATATGAAAGAGATATTTTTCTTAGCTTTCTTGCCATTAACGTTTTCTTGGTCCATTTAATACTTTTAACCAGATTACACTTACTAAATATTTCACAATAAGTTTCCTTTTTACGAGGAAACTATTGTTTTGTTTTGGGCCACTGTTCTACTATGTAGCTCAGTCTGGCCATATCCCATGATTTTTGTGCAGCAGTCTCTGGAGTAGAAGAATTACAAGTTTCTCCCACCATAGTTTGAATTTTTTAAGAAAAATAAAAATAGAATCCACCTATTGCTTAATGAGCACATTGACTCTTTCTTCTTTTTCTCACATTTTTTTTAATGCAGTGGTATTTAAGCTCTAGCTGCTTTTATCATCTTTAAATGATTTCCTGGGGATTTAAATTTATATCCTAATTTATCACAGTCTAAATTCATATGTGAAGCATGTTTAAATTGCAGGGACTTCTAAAGTATTATTTTTCACTTTTGCAATCTTCCAATTTTTTATAGCAATATAAATTTTTTTGTGGTTAATATTACACAGACCGTGATATATTTAAATGGCAAAATAAGGTAACATATTTTACTACTCAGGTACTCACCTTCTTTGATATTCTACTTTATTTCTAGTTCTAACATATCTGGCTTTCATGTGGGTGTCCTGGGAATATGGATTTGATTTCCATTCTTACCCCCAGCTATCCACTCCGAAGAATTAGTACTCACTTACCAGACACCAGCCTTCTTTTAGAAGAGTCTACTGAACTGCATGGGCTACATCTGTGAAGGGGTTCTAGGTTATCTCCATGAATAGTCCTTGGTTGGAGTATGAGTCTCTGAGAAGTTCCCTGTGTTCAAATATTCTTGTTCTGTTACTCTCCTTGTGGAGATCCTGTCCTCTCCAGCTCTTACTATCTCCCACTTCTTACATAAAATTCCATTCACTCTGCCTGACAGTTGACCATTAGGCTCAGCATCTGCTTTGATACCATGGCAGTTCAGTGTCCAAGTGGGTTATCTAGTAATGGGAAGAGGGACTGCCTCTGACATAATCTGATTGGCCTGCTCTTTGATCACCTCCCCCTGAGGGGGGAGCAGTCTTACCAGGCCACAGAAGAGGACAATGCAGCCACTTTTGATGAGAACTGATAGACTAAGATCAGAAAGGAGAGGAGAACCTCCCCTATCAGTGGACTTGGGGAGGGGCATGCATGCAGAAAGGGGAGGGAGGGTGGGATCAGGAGGGGAGGAGGGAGGGGCTTATGGGGGGATACAAAATGAATATAGTGTAATTAATAAAAAGTTAAAAAAAAAGAAACAGAAAAAAAAGAAGAGTCTACTGAGCCCTTGGATCTAGAGATTCCAAGAGAATTTTTGATCATCTTTCTGTTTGCATTTGATAAATGTACTGTGAAATATTTCTGATCCCCCTTGTATAGATACATTGACCAGAAGACCCAGTTCTGTTCTTCTGATATGCCCAAAGGACTCAACACGCTTCTCCACAGGTACTTGTTCAGCAATGTTCAATGATGACTTATATCTAAAATCCAAGAAATGGAAACATCTTAAATGTCTGTCAAGAAGTGAATATCCATCTCTTAATATTTTATAATGCTCCTCTAACTTAAACATGCATTTTTGAAGGAGACATTCAATCTTGAGTGTGTTCAAATTTGCACTTTTTGCCTCTTCTCAATGTATTGAATCATACTCTAAAGTAGTAGGCATAATAATTTGTATTTGAAATAGACTGCAAGGTAAATCTAATAAACAAATATGGAATTATTGAGCTTGTGGAAGAAGTTTTAAATTACCCCATAACTAACACAACTGGTGCAGTACCATGATTTCTATTTGGGAAAAATATTTCATTCTTTGAAAAATACCAGAGTTAAGCTGAAGTGATGTCTCATCAATAAAGAATTAATCCTCCTTTTAAATTTAATTTTATTTATGTATTTATTTATTTATTATAATTTATTCACTTTGTACCCTCTTCGCAGCTTTCTCCCTCATCACCTCTCAGGTTCAACCACCCTTCCTCTTCTCCCCCTATGCCATTTCCCTAATCCCATGATATGGGAGGATCTCCTTCCTTTTTTTCTGACCCTAGTTTCTCAGGTCTCATCAAGCGTGGCTGCATCATCTTCCTCTGTGGCTTGGAAAGGCTGCACCTCTCAAGCGAAGGTAAATGCTCTTACAGAGGATCAGAGTTGAGTTCCCGGCAGCACATCAATGCTCACAGCAGTCTGTTATTCCAGTCAAAGAGAATCTTGACTCCCTCTTCTTTATTCCATGGACCTGGCTCACTTATGTTGCACAGATCAATATGTAAGGTAATGCTCATATACATAAAATAAAAATAAAGGAAAAGCACTAAAACATAAGTAACACCTCCTCCTTCTTTCATAAGATTTCCTGTACTTTGCCCAATTTTGGCTTTGAGTCTCAGCATCTGCTTTGATACTTTGCTGGGTAGAGTCTTTCAGAGGCCTTCTGTGATAAGCTCCTGCTCTGTTCCCTGTTTTCTCCCTTTTCTGATATCCATCCCAGTTGCCTTTCTGAATGAGGATTGGTCATCTTACCCAGGTTCCTCCTTCTTGCTTAGCTACTTTAGGTGTACAGATTTTTACATGTTTATCCTATATTGTATGTCTAATATCCACTTATAAGTGACTATATTTAGAATGTGTATCTTTGTGTTTCTGGGTTACCTCACTCAGGATGATCTTTTCCAGTTCCCATCATGTGCCTGCAAATTTCATGATTTCCTTGTTTTTAATTGCTGAGTAGTATTCATTTTTGTAAATGTACCACAATTTCTGTATCCATTCCTCAGTTGAGGGACATCTGGATTGTTTCCAGATTCTGGCTATTATGAATAAGGCTGCTACAAACATGGTGGAGCTAATATCCTTGTTGTATACTTGAGCATAGTTTGGATATATGCCTATGTGGTATACCTGGATTTTAAGGTAACTGAGAAATCACCATACTGATTTTCAAAGTGTTTGTACAAGTTTTCAGTCCCACCAGAAATGGAGGAGGGTTCCCCTTTTTCTACATCCTTTCCAGCATGTGTTGTCAGTTGAATATTTGATCTTAGCCATTCTAATGGGCATAAGGTGAAATCTCATGGTCATTTTGACTTGCATTTCAGTGATGACTAAAAATGTTGAGGAAACAGGAGTTCCACAAGGAGATAAGAAAGGATTTTGGGGATTGGGAGGGAATAAAGGAGTGTGCTATAGCTGGGATACAAAGTCAATAAACTATAATTAATATAGAAATTAAAAATAAATAAAAAATCACTTCTTGGTATATATAAAGGACCTATATAAACTATGCTTTATGTACAATATGCTTTTTATGGTTGGAAGATTGTAAATAACATACACACACACATGCTGTACTTTCTCCTTTGGGTAAAGTATTTATATTTTATGTAATATATATTATTGAAAATAGGATTATAATAATTTTTTTGCACTTTATGAGTATTTTATAATTTGACAAATGTGTTGTAAACTCATATTTATCAGTTCTATCCATAGAAGTCAATGTATTATGATATGCTTTTAATTTAAGATTTACAACAGTGAACAACTGGAAAGTATTCTCTGACATTAAATTGCTAAGGAGTGTCTAGGACAGTAACAACGAGATGTATTTAATTTTGCTTATAGATTTATCAAAGATGTAAACAAAGAACAAAGCTTTGGCATAAAATGGACTCAATGAAATTACAGTTGGGTAAAGAAATGCTTTCACAAAGAGATTTTTGCATTTTGAAATTGCCTTGGTAGATAATGCAAAAACATTAAAATAACATAATAAGAAATGTTTGTTTTATTAAAAATATAGTTAGAAAATATATCTCAAAACAGACATCAAAATCTCATCCTTCTCTATTTCTGTTTCATTTACTGTTCATAGTAAAACACCATGTCATTTCCCTATCACAGGTATATTCCATCCTAGCCATTCCATGACTTCCTTATATAGTTCTAAGCCACTATGAATGGACCACTCTGTCCCAGCATTCCTTTATTATGTCCACTGTGCTCTAACTGCATTCCATTCTCTCAGCTTCTTGGAACATCAAGCCTGACCCTAATAGCAGACTTCATCTGTCTTATTTACTATTCCAGAGTCTTTGTTTCCTTCATCATATCCCTTCTCCTTTATTTTCTCTTGCTCTTTGGTTAAAGATTATTTTATAAAAAAGAACGCTTATTCATTTTTAAAAATTGAATACTGACTGAAAGTCTAATTTTCACCCATTTTAGAGCACAATTTGCCTTCTGAATCATACTGCTTCTGCTGGAATGTAGATAGTGCATAAAAACATATGGATCAATTTGTAAATTAATTAAAATATAAACATTACTGAGTCACAAAATTACGATAGACTATCACTTTGAGTTTATGAAATAAATAAGCCTCCAGGGAATAAATAATTTAAAATAATTAACTCATTTCTAACTAGAAAACAAAGCAAACAAAACAATGAAGGTACTAGGGAGTAAGCTAATGAGACATTGAGGCATGGCAAACTATGAGAATTTGGGTTTTGAAAACGAGATAAAAAAATCTCCTTTTTCCTACTTACATGCATTTTGTTGTAAAAATCTTACAGCACGTTGTAAATATAAAGTAATCCTTTCAATTGTACATGGTCAGAAAATGAAAAACCCCTGAAAACAACATTTGAAATAAAGGATGTTGATTTTTATCCTTCATTGATTTTGACAAATCCTCCTCCTCAGAAAAGACTGCAAAGCATTTACAGTGAAAAACAGAGGAAAATTTGCAAGGACTTTTGCATCAAAAAAGCAGTCCCCAGTATGAAACAGAAGCAGAGCCCTCTGAATTCTTGTAAGAACTGAGCTCATGAGCCAAGTGATGGCTTAGAGCTGACTCTCAGGGAGAAGAGAGCAAACTTCATACATCCTTTCCTGCAGAGCAGATTCTGGAAGACCCATGGCCTGACTCCATTGGAAGCTGCTCAGTGTGCCTTCTGGCCTAAAGAAACATAAGAGTTACTACAAAGGAAGATGGAATGGGATAGACATTTTAAAATAAACAGTAAAAGTTTATAACCATAACAATTTGGCATAGTATGAAGAAAGAATACTAGTTCCTATGAGAATACTTTGAACACGGAATGCACCAAACCAGTGTTGAAGTAAACTAAAGTCTCTCCCTATATTTTATACACAAATGCAATTATAAAATGCTACAGGGGGCCTCTGAAAGCCAGAAGAAAACAGGAAACAACCTTGAAACCTACCACAGAGGGCCTCTGAAAGCCAGAAGAAAACAGGAAACAACCTTGAAACCTACCACAGAGGGCCTCTGAAAGCTTCTGCAGTATAGACTGTCAAAGCAGATGCTGAGCCTGATGGCCAACTGATGGGCAGAGTGAAAGGAATTTTATGTAAGAAGTGGGAAATAGTAAGAGCTGGAGGGGACGGGAACTCCACAAGGAGAGCAACAGAACAAGATAATTTGAACACAGGGAACTTCCCAGAAAATCATACTCCAACCAAGGACTATTCATGGAGATGACCTGAAACCCCTGCACAGGTGTAGCCCATGGCAGTTCAGTGTCCAAGTGGGTTACATAGTAATGGGAAGAGGGACTGCCTCTGACATAATCTGATTGGCCTGCTCGTTGATCACTTCCCCCTGAGGGGGGAGCAGCCTTACCAGGCCACAGTAGAGGACAATGCAGCCACTTTTGATGAGAACTGATAGACTAAGATCAAAAAGAAGAGGAGAACCTCCCCTATCAGTGGACTTGGGAAGTGGCATGCATGCAGAAAGGGGAGGGAGGGTGGGATCGGCAGGGGAGGAGGGAGGGGCTTATGGGGGGGTACAAAATGAATAAAGTGTAATTAATAAAAAAAAATAAAAATAAAATAAAAACAAAAACAAAAAAAATGCTATTCATGGCTCTTAAATGCACCTTATAGGATAAATTATATTTATCCTGTTTACAACTTTGTATTTTTTCCGTCATATGTTAATTAAAAGTCACATATTCAATGATTTCAAAAGTCATAAAATAAAAAATATAGGACATTTTTTAATTATTTTCCATCTTATAGTAGAAACTTAGCAATATTATTATATAAAATAAAATGAGTAAAAATTACATTTACTCAAGGTTAATATTACTTTACATAATTATTTCAGGTTACAAATTTTGATGATTATCAACTCATTTATTTCACAACAGTGTATTAACTATTCAGTGATATGCTGATATTACAATTTAAAACTTTCAAGGCCTTCAAACATTGCCTCAAATAACATGATAGGGACAGATCGACTCCTGTTTGGTTGTGTTTCCTTATATTTCTTTAACAGATTTCTCAGTTCCTTCACCTGTTTGATTGTATTTTCCTGTGTTTCTTTAAGGGATTTCTTCAAATCCATCACCTGTTCGGTTGTATTTTCCTGTAGCTCTTCAAGATATCTATCTTCTTCTTTTATAGCCTCTATCATTTTCATAATCTCAGATTTAAGATTGTTTTCTTATGTTCCCGATGTGATCTGCAGAGCTTAAAGTGGGAGGTGAGCTGGGTTTTGGGGGTGTCATGAGTTCCTCAGTTTGTTGCTGGTGTTTTTGCGCTGACCTCTAGACCTTTATGTGACTCTGTTATTAGCAGACCTGGTGGTTGCTGATGGTAATAGGTCTCTGGGGTTGTAGGAAGAGCTAGTGGTCACAAATGGCCTTAGTCCTGTGCTTTTGCTGCTGCTCCCTGATCCATGTGCTTTTGGAGGCCACAGATTGGCCAAAAGGAAGCAGAGTTAAAAACAATGAAAAATCTTTACCAAACAGTGGTAAAGAAACTGATGACCAAACATCACATATCAATTGCATCTTTCAAATTATAGATAAAAGAGACTGAAAATATCACTCAAAGAAAGAATGCTGGCCTGACACACGCAATACCTGGGCTTCCACTCTCAGCACCACAAAAAATTGTCAATAACTGTAGGTAATGGCTCATCTAATATGAATAATAGCATAATCATATACAATCTCCTTTAAAAATGTCAAAAATAAAATTTCTATTTTATTCAGGAAAAATATGTAAGTATATAACACACAATGAAAAATAAGGAAATCATGAAATTTGCAGGTAAATGGTGGGACCTGGAAAGGATCATCCTGAGTGAGCTTTCCCAGAAGCAGAAAGACATACACGGTCTATACTCACTCATATAGATATGTCATATAGGATAAACCTACTAAAATCTTTACATCTAAAGAAACTAATCAAGAGAGAGGACCCTGACTAAAATGCTCAATCCCCATCCTGAAAGGCAAAGAGGAAAGACATCAGAAGAAGAAGAAAACAGGAAACAAGCTAGAAACCTGCCATGGAGGGCCTCTTAAAGGCTCTGCCCTACAGACTATCAAAGCAGATGCTGAAACTTATGGCCAACTGTTGGGCAGTGTGCACGGAATCTTATTTAAGAAGTGGGAAATAGTAAGATCTGGAGAGGACAGGAACTCCACAAGGAGAGCAACAGAACCAGAAATTTGAACACAGGGGTCTTCCCAGAGACTCATGCTCCAACCAAGTACCATGCATGGAGATAACCAAGAACCCCTGCACAGATGTAGCCCATGGCAGTTCAGTGTCCAAGTGGGTTACATAGTAATCGGAAGAGGGACTGCCTCTGATATAATCTGATTGGCCTGCTCTTTGATCACTTCCCCCTGAAAGGGGAGCAGCCTTACCAGGCCACAGAAGATGACAATGCACCCACTCCTGATGAGATCTGATAGACTAAGATCAGAAGGAAGGAGAGGAGGACCTCCCCTATCAGTGGACTTGGGGAGGGGCATGCATGAAGAAGGGGGTGGGAGGGTGGGATCGGGAGGGGAAGAGGGAAGGGATTATGGAGGGGATACAAAGTGAATAAAGTGTAATTAATAAAAAAAATTGAGAAAAAAATATATAAGTATGTGAAATATATAGGACATATATAATATGCATGATTTATGCCTGGCTGTAAAAAAAAATTTTAAAATGACCCTTTAATTATTCTTTAAATATACTTTCTAAAAGTTAAAATGTTACCATATCATAGCTGATACATTGCTATCCTCTTTAAGAACACAAATTAGTAATACAAACACATACATACATACAAATTTGATACTGATGAAAACATTGTGTTGTGATGGATTTCCCTACTTGGCCCCAAGCTCTTAGAATAAAGACTCATGAAAGTCAAAATATATTTAAAATTATGTAGGCAATACAGCTAAGTTCTTCTCTGACTACTTCTTTACTTAAAACAAACCATTTATACTAATCAATACTCTGTCACATGGTTGGTTATCTCTGCTCAAGTACCATGCATCTGTCCTCCTCACATTTTGCCAGACAAATCTCCAGCATGCTTGGCTATATCCTAGAATCCTTTCTGCCTACCAGATATCCTACCTACTATTTCCTGCCTCAGATATATATAGACCATAGTATTTTTTTTTTTAATGAGAGGAGACACATCTACATATCTGAGGAATGAAAATGCTTGGTTAATTTTAGTGGACTATTTTGGTTTAGAGTTGTTTTAATGTTTGGGTCAAAGAACAGAGATACTAGATTAGTGGAAAATATTCTTAAAATGTCATGGGCCACAGCTACCCAAGCAGTCAGTTCATCTTCAATGTGTGAGTGTGTGGGTGTGTGTGTGAAAGTACCAAAATTATACTTATTGATAAAAATATTATTTTATATTATCTCACTGAGGGAAGAATTGTGGAGTGGAGACATGATTCCAATAAGAAAATATACAGTTCCTTATAGCATAAGGATCACTCATGGAAGATTATTTTTTCATAAAACCATACAAGGTTAAACCATGGGCTGCAGGAAAGGAAGATAATAAGAGCAATGATCAGATAGGTGGACAGAGAATGTTTTAGCCTCAGGCTAGACTATGTTAAAGATGAAAGGGATTTAGAGTTCTATGCCACTCAGCCTGTTAATAGTCAAAAGCTAAGTATAACAACAACAACAACAAAAAGAACAGAAAAGAAAAAGCATTATCACACACATACATGCACACACAGAAACACACACACACACACACACACACACACACAAACACACACAGTGAGGGTAGGAGAAAAAAGGTAGACAGTTTGGATAACAAGAATTTTCTTCCAATTGAGAATTGACAATACGTAGTTCACCTAATAACTTCTGAGGCAGAGAATGGAAGTGTGGCAGTTTTTGTCCTGCTCATGGGTAAGCAAAGGCATCTCTGAGGCTTATTAAATTGTACAGAAGAGTGATTCTGTATAGTAAGATGCTTCACAGAACATGGAAAAATCTAGAAATTTGTTAACTTTCAATATTTTCTAAGAGTGCAGGGCTGAGTTAAAAATTAATACCCACAACATATCTAGAATTTACATGTATATGCATGTAAATTGCCTTTCTATCCGTGTACTAGGATTCTTAATAGTAAATGTATCTTTAAGTATACCTTTAATATTGCTCCCTTCTGTAACATCTTGAGATTGTATCTCTCTGAAAATAGAAAAAAATCATCTGTGTGCATACTACGTATCTGTTGGGAGTCCATAAAAAGCATATGCAAACAAATGAATATATTATTTAGTAATGATTTATATATCTTCAAAATCATCAATGTACCCAAGTGAAGATATTTCATTCTCTGACATTTCACAAATTTAGCATGCATGAAATGGAGATATTCTCATGATTTACTGCTTAGTATTTCCCCAATTTTCATCTTGAAATCTGTGAGAGATACAATTTAAGGTGAATGCATAAACTGCCCAGTTTCGTTGTTTTCCAGGCAGAGCTCAGACCACTGCCTAAGAAATATATAGTTTGGGTAGAAAATAATAAAAAAATATGAATTACTGAATAAAATTGCAGGCAAAGTTATTAAAATGTAACGCATATGGCTTTTTTTAATCTCAAATAACCAGCACCTTTCCCATGTAGCTAGCTATCTGTAATTTTGAAATATATGTAATTTATTCTTTGGCATTTATTTAGTTTACTGAAGAACTTTGCTCGTGACCATGTATGTCTCCTGGCATGTCTAACAAATCCAAGGGCTGAGTGTAGAGAACCAGTTTGAATGTAGCAGTGTACTTCGGTTGCTTTGCTCTTCTGGAAGAGTTCACTAACAGATGGCAACTTGTCACTGCTAATGGAGTGTTAGCCCGAAAAACTTCAAGAGCCCATGCAGAGTGTGACACGCTTCCCCTCCTCCTTTCAAGCCACCTCACAGAAATAGCCAATAATGACCTTTGTTCTTTCCACAGATGATTCCACCTTATGTCGGCTGTTTCCTTCCAAGCCACATCATAGAACTTCTCATCCAACTATGACAAAAGGCTTTTCACTGTTTGACAGCTAATCTGTGTACTAAATACTTGCAGCCGTAGGCTGTAGATGGAATGGTATTGTGATCAGAAAGTGTCAGTCCTGAGCTCTACCCTAGCTCTGTGAGTCTTCGGCCAGAAAATCCTCCAGCTGTGGATGTCATTGTTCCCACCAAACATGAGCAGATTGTTTTCACAAACAATAGGCTCATCTAATATAATACAATGATATTCCAAATTACTTTTATATACATGAAGAAAATACCATGTTATTAACCAGTAATACCATCTTCAGGTTATTTTATCTGGTTAAAATATCAGCTTCATGTAACACTTACCAATTTGGTTTGTAAAACAAGTATGTGTCAGAAATCAACACCACTATATATATATATATATGTTTGTATATATATATATTAATCACCTAATGTGATGATATATTTATTATATAGTTCATTTACTCTCTCTACATATATCATATATCTTTAAATGCATTAACAATTTTGCAGTTGACAAATGACAATAGAAATTATAAAAATACTTAACCCAAACTATTAAAATGGAGAGGTAAATAGAGACTAAAACTCAGGTGAGATAAATCTGGCACCAAATTTGTTTACATATTAAGCCAGAAATATCTACTTTATTTCTAAAGAGAAAATTACATGATGCCTTTTATGGTGGTCTGAATGATGTGAGGCTTTGGTTCCCACTGTCGATACTCTGTGAGGAGGTTTACTTTGTACAGCCTTGCTGAAGGAAACATGTCACTGAGTATGACTTTTTGAGATTAAATTCACTTCTCTGATTTTTTTTTTCGGACTTCAGTCCCATGCTTGCAGTTTGAAGACATGAGCTCTCAACTTCCTCCTCCTAGCACTATGCCTCTGCTTACTGAAAGCCTTTCCCACAGTGATGAACTCCCATCCTTCTATCCAAATGAACTCTTCCTTCTAAGAGTTGCTGTGGTCAGGGTGTTTCATTCAGCAAAAGAAAAAACCAAGTAATACACCTGGTGATTGCATATTTTAAAACAAATTTTAAAACAAATTTAGATATGATTGCTCTTAAATATTGGTGACATTACCCAAAATAAACAGTTAAAATTCTAAGACACAGAGCTAGTGAGTTATAGGTAGAGGCTATTAAGGGTCATCAGTAACAGACAGGTAAATGAATGTAGCTGAACTTCTCAGTGTCCAAAGGTTTCTACAGTATTTACAGTGGCTTGTAAGCTAGCCACTAATTTGAGAGCAAAATAACTCCTGTGCCTGCAAGCTCATAGAATAACAAAAACTGCTACTTTTTTGCTGTTATATTTTCCAGCATTTTCTTCAATTTTGGTTCCTACTTCCTTTCCTTCCTATATTTTCCTTTCTCTTTCTTTTTTCTTCCCTCTCTTATCCTCTCCTTTACTCCCATTTTTCCTTTTAAGAAATAATTTTGGTTTTTATTAATATCAGGACATAGAATACACACATATGTCATCTGTCTAAATCACTTCACTGAGTACTATTAAGCACACATAGATACTTTTGAATAAATGAACATATGTATACATACTGCCATTTGTATTATGACACAATAAATAGATTTTAGGGTTTTTTTTTTTAGTCGTTATCTTTTATAAATATTGTCATAGATAGCTTCAAGATAGAATCTAGACAAATGCATGGGATAATCCCCAAATGGTAATCGAATTCAAATGAATTGAAGAACATTGTTAAGGCCTTTTCAGGTATGTTCCTGTAGTTTCCATAGTTACTTCTTTGTGATGTATCCATTTATTCAGATAGAAAACGTAAATATTCTCTTATACAAGCAGCAATTACAATTCTTAAAAGAATTCTTCCTTTTTTTTCTTCTCTCTGAACTCTTCCATATGTTTCCCTCATTTTATCACATACATGCATCTTTATTTCTATAATTGTGTATATGTGTTTGTGTGTGTGTGTGTGTGTCCCTAAATACATAAATGCATCCTCCTCAGTCTGTATAATGCTGATCGTATGCATGCTTCCAGGGATGACCATTTGGTTTTAGATAAGCCATTCATGCGCTCTTCCCTGAAGCAGACTGTTTCCCTGCTCTCTGCATTAATTAGTTGTTAATAGTTACTTATCTAGCATTGAGGTGGCACAAGATTTCCCCCATCCATTTTAGCATGCGTACTGATGTCACCATTCTTCAGGTCACAGTTAAGGAGCCATGTTGCTGAGATTTTATGAATATAGTGTCTGACATTTCTAGGAGACATAATCTCACAGAAAACTCAATATATTCTTGTGGCTCTTACAATATTTTTGTCCTTTTTTCTACTAAAATACCAAATCCTTGGGTGCAGAGGTTGTGTTGTAGGTTTAAAAACTCAAACTGGGTTCCACAGATCAGTGGATGAGTCTTGATGAGTCTTGATTTTTCTGTAATGGTTTTTAATGGTTCTGAAAAGTAGTTATCTTGATGAGTTTAAAAACTGCACTTACTTGTAGGGATGAGGACAAATATTTAGATTCGTGTCAGGAATTCTGCTGGTTTAGTAAGGAGTGCGTTGTAGACACACTAACACTAAGGATGTATAGTTGTGCCATGTATAATTTAGCAGTAGACAAAAGTTCTCTAATTTGATTTACTCAACATGGGTAAATCATGCCTGGTGCTCCACACCTAGCCAGTTATCTAGGCTTCTGATATCACGGATCTTGGGGAAGGAATTCTCTTTAAAAACCTGATTAAGAGAGAATAAATTTTAGTTTAAAACATATTCTCAAATAATGCAAAATGATCAGTGAATTAGTTAAAAATTATAGTTTACTACAAGTTAAAAGCAAGACCAGAATTCAGCCACATCAGAATTCTGAAACATTTTGCAAGGATTCAAAGAAAATAAGATGAAAATACCTATTACATACAGACTGACTTTGTATTCTGCCCTTCACTTTACTTACCTGTCCTCCTGCTGTAGTCAAAACTATTCCTTGTGTTTCCACAAGTCACAGGACGCCAGACTGCTCCAGCACATGCGCATGTTGGACAGCTCCAGATTGTCGTGGCTTCCGGTAGCACATCCAAATACGAAAACTGTGCAGACCAGTTTGCCAGTATCGACTTTCTTAAGATCAGTTACATTTTTCAATCTCAGAAATTGTTATTATGAGAGAAGATTTGTGCCGCTCTTCTCATCCTGCCAACTAGGATCCTTTATTAATTGTAGTCACTGGATAACTAAATGCAAAGCACTTTATATGTGTGCCTTAAGTGTTTATATAAACAAGCCCTGTTTGGTATTACCACCAACACTAACATTTCATAATTAGTGAACTGGAATGGTAAATTAATAACAAACTAAAGATTTATAATACATCTGAAAGTTATTGCTATGAATAAGGATGATGCTTATTGTATATTTGACAAGGACTGTGTTCTTCAAGCAAATCTATGATGAATCATTTAAATTAGGATAACGTTCATACATAACCATGAGATATTGTCTTGATAGACTAAATTGGGTTGGGAAGTTCCATGTGGAAGAACAGGGAATCTATTCTCTAAGTTTAGGCCTTGGCCTTTGTAAAATGAAGTAAGTTACCTGACTACATGCATTTGGCATTGACTTCATTCTGACAAGGGATAGAAAGTGAACAGCTGATTCAGCCTCTTATCTTAGGCATTCCTAATCCTGTGGGCCTACACATTTGAACTTAAGCCAAAGTTATCTTTCTCTACTGTTTGTTTTTATCAATTTATAGTATCACTGGAAAAAAGACTAACAGAGTTATCTTCACAAGGGAGAGTATTTATTAGTTAGTAATTTTGGTAATTTTTTTTCAAAATAAAAAACCAAAGATTTGACATATAAAGCTATGTCTTTATATGAGATTTATATGAGACATATAAAGCTAGTCCTATATTGAGTTGGATTCCCAGTGAATGAGTTGAGGGAACCCAGGTAGACAGTAAATCCTTAGTTGTAATCAGGGCTTCAGTAAGGACTGGGTCTATAACGTTTTTATTAAAAGAAAACCCCAGGTATCTTGGTACAAATTGGAATTACTGAGCTTTATCACATGTATAGAAGAAGATATTTTCAGAGAGAGTGGTTTAAGAGACTGCAAAAGATCCAGTTGGGAGTCTCCTAACTGTTCAGGGTTCTGAACTACATTTCCCTTCTGTTTTGGAATAACAAAACTCAGGTACTTTGTCTTTTGAACTCCCAGAGTCATCAGAAAGAGAAAAAAAAAAACGTTATTTTTACTTCTATGTAAAATATAATTGCAATGTTAAAGCATGTTGACATAATATAAACTCTAAGACTTGTGTTTGTGTGTGTGTGCGTATGCACATATGTTTAGTATAGTTTTGGTGTCAGTAACAAATGTAATTTACTTAAAGAGAACAAGAATTTTTTTTTCTGTGTTTCAGTCTATCAGAGCTGGAAGAGCATAGTAACTCAGGACATTGATCAAGAAACAGGAAATAGATTTTCCATACAGGTCCAATTTTATGTTTTTCAATATGTTCACAACATCAACATACAATGATGGCATGAAAGGATTTTTCTAGTTATTAGAGATGTCATGAAAAAATTGTTTCTGGAAGATATCCAGAGGTTGCAAGGTAATGTTTTCTTGGAATAGTTTAATCAACAAAACAAGCTTTAATCTCAATTTTCTACTTCTCTCTATATAACTTATGTTAGTTTGACTTTTTTAAATATCAAAGTATTCTGTTCTGTATTTATTAGAGGGCACAGAAACATGGAATAACAAAAGAATTGAAAATGTCTTGTAACTTTATCGGTGTTACTAGGGTTTATAAAGGAAGGAAGAATTAACTTTATTGAACCCTACTGACCCAATTTAGGATGCAAAATCACAAACAGATGTTATTACCTTATCTGTGGATGTTAATTAGAATATTTACTGTGGATACTTGTTTCCTTTAAGTTTGCTTTCGGACCCGAGTGTTTTCAGCAAAAGGTTACCACAGCACCCAGACAGTATTCTGGATTAGGCATTGTTAAGAACATGTGACACAATTAAAGGTAAATGCTGATGTTGGTTTGTAAGAGCAGATTACATGGGAAGCCCAAAGCACAGTAAGGTGAATGACAGCAGTTTCTTAAAGACAGGTTAAATGTAAATAGGCTAAGTATACAATAGTGGAAGAGGTTTAGTATGTAGTTTCAAATGATCATCAAGGCATATCATTAACGTGGTTACAAAGGCAGACAACAATTCAGTTTCTGAAGGCCACAGTTTTGGAAAAGCTATTTTCATGAGAAATACACCTTGTTAATACCCTAGACTATTGGTTCTCAACCTTTCAAATACTCTGACCCTTTAATACTGTTCCTCATGTTCTGGTGACCACCAACCATAAAATTATTTTCTTTGCTACTTCTTAATTCTACTTTTGCTACTGTTACGAATCATAATGAAAATATTTGTGTCTTCTATTGGTCTCAAATGAGTTGTGACCCAGATGTTGAGAACAGGTAATCTAGAAGTTTCTCAGTGTAATATGACAATAAGTATTAACCATTCCAAGACATATGGTTTTGTTCCAAGCTAGTGATCAGCAGTTTAGTATCTTTAAGTATTTTAATTTTTTAAAAAATTAATGCATTTAACGCTGTGTAAAATACTTTTCCTTGCTTCATCTATTTTTTTAACAATCACTTCTTTTTTTTATAATTCTCATTAGTTACATTTTGTTAATTCTGTATCCCAGCTGTATCCCTCATTCCCTCCCCAATCCCACCCTCCCTCCCTCATCTCCTCCCTGCCCCTTTCCAAGTCCACTGATAGGGGAAGACCTCCTCCCCTTTCATATGACTCCGTTTATGAAAGAAGAGGAGTTTGATGTGGAAAGGATAGGAGCTCCACAAGGACCAAATATATCTGGGCACAGGGTCTTTTCTGAGATGGACACTCAACCAAAGACCATGAGAAGATAAAACCTAGAACCTCTGCTTAGATGTGACCCGTGATACCTCAGTAATCAATTGATTTCCCATAGTAAGGGGAACAAGGACTATTTCTAACAGGAACTCAATGACTGGCTCTTTGACCTCCCCACCTCCCAAGGGAGGAGCAGTACTGTTAGGCCACAGAGGAGAACTTTGCAGCTTCATCTCTTTAGAATAAATAACTGTGTTACTTTGCTTATTTTACTAAGGGTCAAATAAGTTCTTAAATAACTTAAAAGAAGTCTTCAAGGCAATCCAGGTTATTACTTAAAGAAACATGGATTTATTTTAAACCAAGACTTTCTAACATAAACTTTGGTTTATTACTTTCTTGTGGACACAGATGTATATCAAAAACAACCTACTGAAGATGAAATCACTTTTGCTCACAGAAGAGAGGGTGCCTACCATCATGGGAGATAAATACAGTGTCTGGGGCAGCAGGAACTTCAGGTCTATGATAGTGCAAGTTTTTAAAACAACGAGGAGATGAGGGAGAGAGGGTGGGATTGGAAGGGAATGAGAAAGAGCTATACAGCTGAGATACAAAGTTCATAAACTGTTACTAATATTAAAAATAAAAAAGTAAAAAAAAAACAGAATACATTAAAAAAAACTTTTCCATAACATCTATCAAGCCCAATCCTAAAACATTCATCTTCCCTTTAGGACCTACATACCAAAACTCACAGCTTTTCACAGAAGTAACACCTCTAGAGCCCAATGAGCCTATGGGAAGCATTTCACCATGAAACTGTAGTGTGTCCTAAGACTGTATTGCATACTATTATGTCTCTTTCTTCAGTAATTGAGTCTATACAGTTTTCATTATTGACTTTTTAAAAAGTATGCTTTCAGGCTGTTTTCTTTTGTGCTTCTGTCTTCAAATAAGAGAAAGGCAATTCATGCCATGTAACTTAAGAGCTGTGGGCATCCTCTAAAGAAAAGAGGACAAAAAAGATTCTGAATAAAACCAAAGGAACACTTCTCTTATAACCCTATTTAAGAACAACAGAGCACTAGAGAAAGGGAGTAGTGGCCTTTCATCTGGATTATTTATTCTCAAGTAAAAGAAGTTAAACACTATTTTTGCACATTTTATTACAAAACATTGTTTCATATAATATATTCTGATCATGCTTTTACCTTCCCCAATCTTCCCTTGATCTTTTCCACCTCCTCAGCCAACCAACTCAATGCATGTCTTTCTTTCTTTAGAAAACAAACAGGAAAACAGATAAACAAGCCAAAAACAAATAAAAAATCAAGAATTTCTCTCTCTCTCTCTCTCTCTGTGTGTGTGTGTGTGTGTGTGAGAGAGAGAGAGAGAGAGAGAGAGAGAGAGAGAGAGAGAGAATCAAAGGAAAACACACTAATACTGCAGAAACCATAATATGCAATAAGACAAAAGAAATGCCAAAACATAAGAATATGAGACAGATGTCTTTAAACATATTTTTGAGTTTGTTTTGTGTTGGTCAGCTACACGTGGGCACAAAGCCTATCTTAGGTGCAGTTAATATATCCATTGAGACTTTTAAGGAAAGCTATTTTTTGCAATAAGGTGTCAATTGCAGATAGTGTCATGGTTAGTGCTGATGGCCCTTGTCTACTACAACATCTGACTCTATTTAAATATATTTTGGATCCTTCAACTAAGAAGCATGCCTGACATTATGGAGCTGATTTGCTTCCTTAATGGTGCAAAAGAATTAAGACAGATGTGGTATTTATATTTTCACTAGGCACTGGACAGGTATACCATGCTGTTAAAAAGTGTTGTTAGTATCAACAACTAGTTATTCTAGTTCTCAAATTCTATTACCTACTTATGATATTTAAATACCCAATGAAATCAGGGACAAGGCAAAGCTGCATGCTCTCTCCCTATCTTTTCAACATAGAACGTGAAGTCCTAGCTAGAACAATAAGACAACTCAAGGAGATAAAACTGATACTAATAAAGGAAGAAGTCAAAGTATAACTATTTGCAGACATGAGTGACTGACAAAATTCTACCAGAGAACTTCTTCAACTTATAAACACCTTCAGAAAAGTGGCTGTATACAAAATTAACTCAAAAAAAAAAAATCTGAAGCCCTCCTGAATACGAAAAACAAATGGGTTGAGAAAGAAATTAGGGAAACAACACCCTTCACAATAGCCACAAATAACATAAGTCCCTTGGTGTGACTAACCAAACAAATAAAAGACATGTATGAAAAAAATAATTTAAGTCTCTGAAGAACGAAATGGAAAAAGAAATCAGAAGATAAAAAGATCTCCCATGCTCATGGATCAGTTGGATTAACATAGGGAAAATGGCCATCCTACCAAAAGCAATCTATAGTCAATGCAGTTCGCAAAAAAATTCATACACAATTCTTTACAGACCTTAAAAGAACAAAATCTCAATTTCATATGACAAAACAAAACAAATCAAAAAACCCTATGATAGCTAAAACAACCCCATACAATAAAAGATCTTCTGGAGAAATTGAGCTTATGCCCAACTGTAAAATTTCACCCTACTGACTAGCATCCTTTATTTCTTTTTTTGTTTAGCCTTTCTTTTATTTTATTATGTTATTATTTCTCACATAATATATCCTTTTTTTTTCTTTCTTCCTTTCTTCCTTCCTTTCTTTCTTTCTTTCTTTCTTTCTTTCCTTCTTTTTTCTTTCTTTCTTTTTTATTAGTTACATATTATTAACTCTGTATCCCAGCTGGCAGATTCTGCTCCCTCATTCCCAACGAGGAAATCATGAAATTTTCAGGCAAATTGTGGGATCATTCTGAGTGAGGTGTTCCAGAGGAGAAAGACACACATGGTATATACTCACTCATAAAGTCCTATAAGATATGATAAATATAATGAAATCTATACACCTAAAGAAGATAAACAAGAAAGAGGACCCAGGGTAAGATGATTAATCCTCAATTAGAAAGACAAATGGGAGGTGCATTGGACTTAGGAGAAAACAAGTAACAGGACAGGAGTCTACCACAGAGGGCCTCTGAAAGACTCTACCTAGCAGTGTATCAAAGCAGATACTAAGACTCATAATCAAACCTTCAGCAGAGTGCAGGGAATCATATGAAAGAAGGGGGAGTTAGTATGACATGGAAAGAACAGGAGCTCCACAAGTACCAAATATATCTGGGCACAGGGGTCTTTTCTGAGACTGATACTCTACCAAGGACCATGTATGGATATAACCTAGAACCTCTGCTCAGATGAAGCCGTGGTAGCTCAGTAACCAATTGGTTTCTCATACTTTATTTCAAAAAGGTATTTTTCATGCTACCTTGAGAAAAGTAAGCATCAATATTACCCAAAGACAAATCCTGTGAGCTTCTTACAATATATCTGGTCCATTTCAAAACAACATGGACTGTTTGTTACCATACTTTTCATAGCATAATTTGATTAAAAATAAACAGAACCCTTTTCAAGACTGGGGAATTGCCTGCATACGCTGATATAAATTACCTTTTTTCAATTGATAATGCATTTTTTGATACAATGAGAATGGGGCTGCTGGTTCACATAGGCAAACTACATGTGGTTTTACTTGAAAATAATCAAAACCCTTTCTGTGGCTTAAAAGAAATATTAATGCCAGTGGCATAAAATGACTTATGACCAAAGTAGCTGATTCAGTGCTGTATGTAGTAACCAGCCATGATCATCAGTTTCTTTTAGATATGGTGGCATGTGTTACCTAAAAGTTATGTATCCAATGTAATAGAATATAAATGCCACAAAATAGAGGAATACTTATGATTCAAACACACACACACACACACACACACACACACATATACAGGACAAAACATATATATATATATATGTCTGTATATCTCCTCTCCTATCTGACCCTGGCCTATCAGCTCTCATCAGGGCTGGCTGCATCTGTATCATCTTCCTTTGTGGTCTGGAAGGGCTCTATCCTCCCAAGAAGAATTGATCAAAGACCTTGTCACTGAATTCATGTCCAAGACAGCCCCAATCCCATATATATATATAAAAATAAAGTATGAAAGGGACACTCAATAGACCTTTTCATTTCAGCTGCAGTTTTTAATATACTCCTGAAATCTGTCCTTAAAAGTATTTACATATTGAGAGTAAAGCTATTTTAATTTAAACATAAAATAATTATTAGTATTATTTGAAAAAATATATCAAATGACAAAATATAAATTAAGTTTGGTCTTTCTATATTTACTGTCAAATTAAATTAACCATCTTGCAGTGTGAAGTTGCATGTTCTACCAGTTTTTCAGAAAGCTCTAATTTAAGAAGTCTTAATTGACTGTGAAAAGCTATGTTATGGTCTATTTATGTGTTGGCTTTATTCATTTGCCTTCTGGAAGCAAAAGGAAGAGCAACTTTTGCAACTCTGCATGTTAGGGCTTATTACTACACATGTTTTCAAATGTGAAGGGAAATGATAAATAATTTGCACTTTAGAAGTCAGGAGAATCATACGCATTTTTAAAATGACATTCTTCTTAATTCTTCTAAAATTTAGTTGTTAAGCTTTATGTTAGGTCTGTAAGGTTGATACTACCTGAATGCTTACCTGCTTTGTTGACTTAATCTTTCTCTGTGTTTCAAAATTGTCATTTTGAATGTTACTTACAGACATTATTAGAAACTCAGAAATGTAGAACTATAAATATTTTATGAATCTTAGGGGAAAATAATGAAACAAATTTAACTTTCAGGAAACTAAACAAGGAATCAAACTGTCATTTAAACTGTGTTCTATTTCATGAAGCAGCATTTTTATGCCTTTGTTGCTTTTATGTGAGATATTTATGTTTTGAATCTAAGAAAATTCAGCACTCTCCAAATAGGTCAGACAAATAAAGGTAAGGTCTGAATAATATATAATTAAATTTTAATGCTTTGACAGTCTGCCTTGCAACACTGAAATCATTTGGTAGACGTTCTTAAAAACTTTTACATACACAACTCACTAGCCATATTGTTGTTTTAATAAAGTGTGGACTAGTCAAAGAATAGAATTTTCATTGCTAACATCATTTTCTATAGAGTCATTCTTAAATTTATATATATATATATATATATATATATATATATATATATATATATATATATAAATTGTACCTGGAAAGAATGTTCAATGGTAAGGGTACCTACTTCTCTTCCAAAGGACCCAAGATCAGTTCCCAGAATCCACACAGGTAGATAACAACCATCTGTAATTCTATTTTTATAGGAACTTGTGTACTCTTATTGTGCCAATGGGCACTGGCATACATATAGCAGACACAATCTCTCACACATATAGGCTTAAATAAAAATAAAATAAATCCTTCAAAATATTAATCTTTGATATTCTTCTCACTTTAATAACATAATACATATTGGCCTAAAATACAATAAACAAAAATATTTTCATATTACAAAATTTGTAAACCATATATTCATTAAATCATTACAGTTTTATCAATACCTTCTTTTTTCTTTTTCTTTCTCATCCAATTATATGCATACCAGTTTACATACACACATTTCATTTTCCCCATTAAATTTAACTTCAATTTGTGCCTCTTAAATATCTTATTAATACTCTTTGAAATGCATCCCTTCTTTCTTTTCCTAGAAGATATCAGGAATTACAGTTATTAACTGCTTTCAATGAGTATAGAATAAAATACCATGGGATTGAATATTATTTTATGTTACACAATAAGAGGAAAGCAATTTATGGGTAAGTTTAAAATATATTCTCCAGAGTGCAAATGAACAAATAAATAGTGATTACACATGAAGCAATTTGGACAAACTAATTCTTACTTTAGGATTCACAGTAGACAACCTAAAAAGAAGTCACGACAGACACAAATGTAAATACATTGAGGAATTTTGTCAGTGAAACAACTGACAGAACACCAGGAGCTATTTATCTTCTCATCAAACAGTCATTGCTAAGACATACGCAGAGTGAACTCTGCTCAACATATAATCATCCTGCAATTATTCTATTTCAGAAAATATGTTACATTTAGGATCTCTGATATAAGTAAGTGGTGTTTCTCTCTGGGGATGCCTCCATTTTGATAAAGAGAAAGGATATATACGTGGCAGAAACTTGTAATATACAAATGTGTGTGTTTCTAGTATGGACACCAATATAGAATATTTTACTTTACCTATGTGGCTTTGCTAACACCTTTAAAGACCAATGTATTAGCCAGCCCCAGTAGCACTCATCTGTACTCCCAGCACTCGGAGGAGGCAGAGGCAGGTGAATCTCTGTGAGGATGAGGCCAGCCTGGTCTATAAAGTGAGTCCAGGGCAGCCAAAGCTACACAGAGAAACCGTGTCTTGAAAAAAAAAAAAGAAAAACAAAACAAACAAACAAACAAAAACCAACAAAAAACAGGGTGTCTGCAACTAATACTTTGCCAATCAAGTTTCTTTATCATTATCTCTAGACCTACCTCTCTGTGATATACATTGTTAGTATGCTCAGGTGGTTTTTCCCTTTTATTCTGTTTCTTCTTATCAAATCTTTTCGCCCTTATTGGTTTACCACTATACATTAGTAAATCCATATATTCTTACTGTATTAACTTTATGCATATTCCTTCCTAAATTGTCCCTTGCTTTCTTGGCTTATTATTCATAATTTTATGATTTTTCATGTAACATTATGTTCATCGCTATTATAATGTTAAATAATATTATAATCAACTGTTTGATAGTTTGGTCAATAGCCTGTTAAACTACTCCATATAGGGCATGATTTCACCTCAAAATTCATACAGTCGATATCATATTTGACGTGGGGTGGTAAACCTATATGGAAATGATGAAAAAATAAGAGAAAAATAGAAATAATAACATTAATTTGATGATTCATGATTGTTTATTTAATGTTACTATAAAGGTGTCCTAATCAATACTGTATAACATTCATATGAAAATAGATATGTGTAAAATTTGAATATAATTGAGTGAAGAAATAAACCTTGCATTAATGATCATGGAATATAGACAAAGATTCCATTATAATAAACAAGAAAATACTTGTCTTTTTTAGCAAAACACACTTGAGATTTCTACAGGTAGAACAAAAAGATAGTCACTTTTTTCTGACACTTAAAATTTTTCTCATAGTAATTAAGATCTAGCTATAAGATCTGTGACTGAAAAATAGAACACAAAATTTTTTCATGGTTTTGAACTTGGCCATGTTTTCTTACACTGAATAGTAAGAACAGAAGCACCAAAACAAACAAAAAAAATCTGTAAACTACACCATTTAATGAAAAAAAAAGTATTTTGTATGTTAAAGAAAACTTTCAGTATAAGAAAAAAAGCTTATATATGGGAGAAAATATTTGCTTATAATGTATTCCAGAACATATTAATCTTTCTTATAATTTAACATAAATTTCCATGCACCCAGATAATAATAATAGTTAACAGCATGTGAAAATGTGTTGTAATAATAATTCCCTAGCATGTTTAAATCAAAATCATGATTAAATGCTACTTTACTGATCATTATAATTTGTATAGAAAATAAGTGTTGGCAAATATGGGAAGAAACTACAACCCTGCTATTTTGTCTGTAGGAGTATAAATGTTACAGCTCTAGTTTGGATACCCTCAGAGAGTTAAAGTTTTACTACATGGAGCAGCAACAGTTGCTAAATAAGTAGTGGAAAATTAAAAACAAGTTTTGACACACATAGATATGCAGGAAAGGTGATAAGAGTATTTCAACAATAGCCAAAATTTATAATTGTGCAGATGGTCAAAAGTTTGGCCAATAAGCTAAATGTGTTTTAACATTACATTGGAATATTTTCAGACATAGAAACTTGTACTTAGTTGTGTTATGAGACAGACAGACATTGAAAATAGTATAAACATTGAACTAAGTCAAGAATGATTCTGTTTATGTGAAATGTGCAAGGTAGGTACATTTATTGGTACAAGAATTATATTAGAGATTGACAGGAGTTGAAAGGAGGGAGGACCTGAAATTTAGAATTTAGTGGGAATAAAATCATCTTCAGAGGAGATGAGGAGGTTTTAAGGGTATTGAACTTTGAGGTGATGTGTGCACAATACGAGCAACAGCCTGAATAACATTCAACTGAAAACTTTCAAGAGGTCTTTGTTTCGTACATTTTACCTCAATTTAGCACAAACACACAAACAAAAAATCAAAAAGAGCAGTGACTGTTTAAAGGGAAATGTCAGGGTGACTTAGTAGAAGTAAAACTGTGTGAGGAAGAAATGAATGTGCATCTTAGATATTTAAAGGATTTTAAAGGAGTAATCGACATGGAAAACAGCGCAGCACAAAAATAGCGAGAAAGGGCAAAAGTTATGGTAAAATTACTAGATTGTTATTGAGAAATAATAAGAACGGTTAGTGAGCTAAAGTCACATATATTTCACAAAAAAAAATATTTCAGCAAATTTTACATGAAAGAAAATGGAGAGCACCTTATCAAAATGAAAGAAAAATTGTAATATATAATGAAACTGGTAACCTAAAGTGTTAGAAAAAGTTTAAAAAGACAATAAAAATGCAACTCAGAGCTCATAATGTTAATAGAGCAAATTCCAAACGTATGTACAAGTAACTCGGTTGGCTGCATTTTATAAATGAGGAATGGTGGTTCCTACTCAAAGAATAGCAAAGTCACTCATGGGCTTAAGTGAGAAGGATATTCATTGGCATCAGATAAGACATTTTATGAAAAATAAGAAGTTAAAGTAGGTATTGGAACAAATGCTAGATTCACTGACAAGATTAATTTAAAAACAAACAAAAATCACAAACATTTAAGGGAATAGAGAATTTAATATACACATTAAATGATGGAAGAGCAGATAAAGAGAAATCCTGGGCATTACTGAAACAAAGAAAGGAAAGCTGACTGGGCAAAGGGAACAGATTTAAAAAAAATGTGTTACAGTCATAATTGAAGATTTCAGAGTCTAAACCTTGCAATTAGAAACATTCCAATTGATGAAAATGAAGTAGATTTTTCCAATTTAATTTTTAATATTTATTTTTACCTTCACAATTTATTCATTATGTATCTCGATTGAAGCCCCCTCCCTCAACTCCCCCAGTCTCATCCTCCCTCCCTCTTCCCTTCATCCCCTTCCCCTAGTCCACTGAAAGGGAGAATTCTCACCATTGTCATCTGCCCATAGCTTGTTAAGTTTCATCAGAACTGTTTGGATCTTCTTCATCTGTGGCCTGGCAAGGCTGCATCATCAGTGCAAGTGATCAGAGAGCAGTCAACTGAGTTCATGATAAATGCATCCCCTGATCTCAGAAATTCACATGGAGACTGAGCTGCCAATAGGCCAAATCTGAGCAGGGGTTCCAGGTCCTCTCCATTCATAGTACTGCTTTGGTGCATCAGTCTCTGCAGGATCTGCTGGGTTCAGATCTTTTAGTTCTGTTGGTCTCCTTGTGTGGCTCCTTTGCCCTCCATTTTCCTCTAATCCCACCCCTCTCTTCCTCCATAAGACTCTCTGAGCTCTGCCCAAAGTTTGGCCCTGCTTTGGGAAGTAGAATATTTTAGTGGGTAATGAAACAAACAAACAAACAAACAAACAAAAAAACATTAGTAGTATTTCCTAACTCTATATGATAAGTTGAAAAAAGCATGTTGCTGAGAAAAGTAATTTAAGATCAAAATTGTTATATAATGACAAAAACTAATGAAATGACACCACAATCTACCTAATGCTTCAAAGTGTTGGGCATAGCATACTAAATACTAAAACATTAGTAGTTTGAAAACATCCTAAATGGTAAGTAATTGAAAAATGAATTTGTTTAAGTAAAATTCCTAGAGTGTGTACTTATGATGGATAACAATGCACTCCCCCCCCCCCAGCTTTTTATAACAGTGTATTGACTCCGTGTTGGATAAGAAGAGCTTGTCTTGTTAACTGCTGAGTATTGAGAAGAGGAGGACTTGAGTGAAGTTGGTCAGCTTGCCCTGGAGAAGCACTGATAAAATGCTGAGCAAGTTACCACAGGACTCTGCATAGAAGTTTTGATCAATAGATATTAGATGAATGAAAGCATAGTTTAGAATTAAACTCACATACTACAGCAAGACACTAATGGGTTTTAGCAAGTGTGACTGTGTTTAGAGGGATTAGTTTGTCTTATATAGTGAATAATACATTTTGGGAATGACAAGGTGGGTGGGCAGAAAATGAAGGAGACCATTATAAATACTCCAGTGACATCCAATTAGGACTACACCCAATTAAATTTAGTACAGCTTCATCTCATATATCATACACTTAACTCATATTTGTCATGCAGCTTTAATTTGCTTTATTGTGGAGTGGGCATCGGGAGTTTATTGAGGAACCAGATAACATGAATCACGTTTTCATGAAATTTCTACACAGCTAAAAGTCATTGTTGTAATGTGGCTGAATACAATGATAGACAAGGTATAGTGTGCTATGGATATGTCCTTGCTAGAACAAGGCAAGGACAGCATCCTTTTCATGCAGGAAGTGATCTATATAGTCCAGATTAGGGATGGAATGCAATGTAACCCATGACATTAATTTAGGATGCACTATCTACTAGGAAAATTCTTGCTGGCAACTCAGTGGAAGAGAAAGTAAATGATAAGGTTAGCAGAATTAGGTGCGCAGGGCTGTCAGTTGAGATAAGAATAGGCAGGGGCCAGGGAGTGAAAAACACAGTAAGATTAACTAAGGAGCAAGTGTTTGCCTTCGGGGTCAATGGGAAATACTAAGGAGATTCAAATGAGACTGTTTTAGTTTATTGTAATTTGTATTTTTCCTATTAAGTGAGAAATGGACTGAAATGTAGCAAGAGCTTAATCAAACAATATACAGACAATGTACCCATAACTAAAGCAATTAAAGTTTATGACTTATGGAGAAAAAAATAACATGGATAACATTTATTAATTACTATAAATTTAGCAACATGTTACATATTTTTGATAATATAATATATTATATTTTTATAATATTTTGGTGTTTTTATCTTTTTCATAAATCCTAAAAAATCCTAAGATGGAGTCATTGATGTAAAAACAATGTAAAAACAATTTGATTTATGATGACACTGAAACCAGATAACAACTAACATTCTTAAGTTGTTAGGAGTTAAAGACTACTAGGGGAACAGCCTTACCAGACCACAGTGGAAGACAATACAGCCAGTCCTGATAGGCTAGGGTCTGATGGAAGGGAAGGAGGACCTCCTCTATCAGGGGACTTGGGGAGGGGCATGGAAAGAAAGGAGGGAGGAAAAGAGGGTGGGATTGGGAGGAGACTAGGGAGGGGGCTACAGCTGAAATACAAAGTGAATAAACTGTAATTAATAAAAAATAATTATTTTTTAAAACAATACCACTGAAAATACTATTTAGGAATATTACGTATATCTCTATAAAATTTTTGATGTTACTAAAATTAGTTGAAAAACTGAAGGCATAGATTTTGCCAAGTGTGTCAGGAATGACTTTGAAAATGATGGTTGTATTTATAAAATAATGGCTAACAAAAGAAATTACCACAGCTCCCATTGAAGTTATGGTGGAAATTCACAGTCCGTGGCTTCTTCAAAGAAGCTCATCATCACAATTTCCTCTGGTACTATAACAAACTGGTGTGCTCATGCTAAAAGGTATAACTAAAAGATCAGAGAGCCAACTAATTTTGCTTGTAACTACATGATAATTTCAATCACAGAAAGAGAAGAGAGACAAAGTTTAGATTTACTGTAGAGAAACAGAGATGTCCATGACCATGATAGATTTTCAAAAATGATACCAATGAGTGATAGATATATATTTATTTTTATGCTTGCTGAGTCACATTATGAATCACATTGCTAGGACCAAAGAGATGTAAGCATAACAGAGCCTGACAGATGAGGTTTTTTTTTTAATTATTTGTTACTTTTGAAATTAAAATAGTACTTAATTTTACCCCTTGCCTTTCTTCCATCCAAGCTCATATACCCCTTCCTGTTCCCTTTCAAATTCACAGCCTTTTTTCTATTAATTGTTATCACATGCGTATATGTTTAAAATACACATAAATACTACTAATAAAATGCCTTTGTTCTGTATAATGTTATTTATATGTATGTTTTTGAGACTATTTGGTATCACATAACCAATTATTATATTTCCTGCCTAGGTAAGACTGAAATTTTTAACTATGCAAACTTTCCTATTATAATGTACAGAAAAAAACACTCAGTAAAGCAATCTTCAAGAGCAGAGTTATAGAAGATACGCAGAATAATGCTATCGCAGCCCAACTAAACTTTACTTAAGTGAATGTGGTGGGATGAATTTAAAATATATGTAGGAGATAACATCACCAAGGTTTAGTGCTATATTTGAGTGAGGTGTGAGAAAAAGACATGTCAATACTAGCGTCAACTTTTTTACCAAAAGCAAAAGGAAAAATTAGACTTAGCATTGCTGAGATGGAGAAACAACAGATTTAAAGCAGGCGCAGAGGGAGGGAAACTTAGGAATTAAGTTTAAAACACTGGGGAGCTAACTTTTAAACATACAAGTATATATTAAAAATTCGGTGTGAACTTAGCTGAAAAAATACATTTAAAAGATGCCATTTCCTATATTTTTGACATTTTATTGTCCAACAAAAATATCTTTGAAATGTTTTAGACTGCATATTTGAAAATGCAACCTTCATTTCTTTTAGAATCAGCAGGTTGTTACTATAATAATGGTGTAATATTCTCTCCCATACCTCGATGATAAAATATTGAATGCTATAGGTGAGTGGCATGAGCAACAATTTCCATTTTGGAATAAATGTAAATCTCTATCATAACATTGTTATTGATAAATTTGCTGTCCAGGATAATTCATAAATTGTGATCACCTGGCATTAAAATACAGCAAATATAAACAAATTTTTAACACATGGCTTGGAACAGGAAAAGTAAAAGAACACAAAAGAGTCTAAGTTTCAAATAGAAATCCAGTGAGAAGCCAATGCAAACTCCAAATTCTGACAAAGAACTCGGAAAAAATAAAATCAAGCAAAACAACAATGAACTGTACACATTGCTTTGCAATCATTACTAAAGAAGAGGATGACTTATCAACTCTTGTGATACATTGAAATATCATTTGTTACAAATCTATCATTTGTGTGTCTAATATGCAAAAATAGTAAAGATTAAAGGAATTTGTGGGATATAATATGTTCCAAAGTTCACAGGTTGCACTGTTGCCTTCTGTGCTCTGTTGCTTTGATTCTATTGCTTTTTCCTCTCCTCACAGCATTATTTATTCAATCTGTTTAGTTTGCTTTACAGGCTGTGGCAGCATCCACAGGGTGGACCTATTGAACCAAGCCGTAATAGATGTAATACATCAATACATTTGAGCTGAACAGCTTTAATTAGGCCTTCCCGGTCATTTCATCAATTCAGTTGAGTACCATCGGGATTTGGATAACACCAAGCCTCCTGTCGAGCATGAGAATTACAGCACTTCAGCAAGGCTCCACCAGCCACAGCACAAGGTTAGGCAATCAACTATAATTCACACAGGGAAGTTCCCAGTGCCCAACCCATAAACCTAGTCTAACAGTAATATCTTTGAAATCTTAAAGCCTCTAAACTCAAGTATCAATTCAGAATGCAAAATGTCTTAACCCCCTCAAACTGACACAAAGCTTTCCTTTCCTACGCAGTAAAAGAGCAGGGTTTATTTGCTGTCAACAGAAACATGCAATCAACTTAACACTTCCGTAGTGATTAGGTTTATGGACAGGATATACGAATATGCAAAGCCTAATGCTACAAAGAGTTGAAAATGGTGGAAGTTCATAATACTTCTTTTCTGGTTTATTCTATTTCGTTTTCAAATAGTCTCAATCTGTAGCTCAAGCTAGCCTTAAATTTGCAGCAATCCATTTGCCTCAGCCTTACAAGTTACTTGTTTGACACACGTAAGCCACTAGACTTAGCAAATATACTTGGCTTTCTTTTTGTACTTATCTCCCATAAACCAGAATAATTATGTTGAATATAACCTCCTAGAGAAAACTTTATACAAATGAGCAGCATATTAGTGGGAAACCACTTATGGTTGGAAAAAGGAAGATTATTTTACAGCCAGTCTTGGCATACCTCATCGCTAACTTTCACATTCAAATAACATTGTGATTTAGGCTAGCCTAGCTGGCTTAAATCCAGAGAGAAAAGGTTCATGTTTATGTAGAAAGGCATCAAAATGGCAGCCTACTTCCCTTTGTATACAATGTATACAGCATGAAGATAAAACCTTGTCAGGAAATTCAATGTGAAGGTACAGTGTAGAACTGCCAGAATTTACCATATCACACCTAGGATAGGAAGCCTACCTGTTTTGTTTGCTAAGGAAACTTACACTTAGGAAGAGATTAGATTTTACAGAGAGAAGACATTAGGCCAAAAGAATTAGACGGGGACTTCAATTTCTCAAATGCGAGGAACAAATTAACACATTGCGTGGGAGGCCACATTTTTGGAAAAATACAATAAGTCTTCTACCAATTACAGCAATGGTTTCTTCCTTCTTTTCCAGCAGCACCGTGTTAACGTAGCCAGAATGTATATTCTGAGAACCTGGCTATGTTTCGGTCAAACTGTTAAAACTCTGAGGCCACTATCACTTTGCAGGATCCTTAATCAAGCTGTACCCAAGCCAATTCATTTTGTCTATGGCCGTTTTAAATAACTCTGAAATCACAATAGAAAAGTGATGTTGCTTTAAAAAAAAATATAACCTTGCTAAAACTGTTGTAGTACAAAATGAAAAAAAAAATGCACAAAATTAGAAAAGGGGAGTGGTGACGGTCCCTGTTCCTTGTTGCTTTAAAAAGCGACCCGTGTTGCTATGAGAGTGGAGGGTAATGCCATGTACCTTTTAAAATAATGCTAGACATTATATAGGTTAATTTGAAATCTTTCTCCTTTCAGCTACAGACAAGAAAACCAAATTAGCCTTAATTATGCTACATTTCGGTTGGTTATTTGGATATTCTTTTCTAATCCTGATGCCTTTACAGTTAGCGCCTCTTTTTGCATGACATTCTTTTTCTTATTTACCTTCAGTAACCCATGGATTTTTTTTTAACAGAGAATTGCTATTTTTAGAAATCGTAAAACAGAGATATAATTATGCAAACAGAGCTTTTTAAATATTTAACTTTCAGCATTATTCAACTTCATATTATTGAAATTTTTCATCATTTAAAAATCCTCATAAAAGTAAAAATATATGTGGGAAATTAGAAGATGCATATAGTTCATAACATAGATATTGGGTACAGACCTAAGTCTTGTTTAAGGGAAGAGTGAAGAGCTGCAACATTGAAGGTGTGTATACTCTTGTGAGACTTATCAGTGCAGCTATTTATGTACACATATGGCACCTGTAATTTTTCACTACTGATAGACTTCTCAAGGGGTTAATTGACAGGCATTTATATTCACTGTGCTCTCAAATGTATTAGTATAACAAGCATGTCTATTTGAAAATATTAACCCATGTGAATTAAATGAAATATGAAGTAATTACTTAAGTATATATTTCATTTTAGTTATTTTCTCATTACAAATGGTGCACAGTGTATATCTTTAAATGAATCAAACTGGACATTTGAGGACATATCTTGTATTAAATGCATATGTTAACAGTATTTCATTCTATGAAAATTTTATACATGCATGTATTATATTCAGCATTCCATTCCCACATAACAAAAACTCCCATATGGTCTGTTTCTTCAAATATATTAATCAAAGGCCCTCTATATAGCCCAGACTAACAAAACTTGTGGTCCTTCTGCCTCAGAGCCCCATTTGCTGCTGTAACAAGAGGGCATTTCTATGCCTGGTTAAATTCCTAACCTTTAAAAAGGAACTCTTTCTTTTCTTAAGTTATTTCCCATTATTCGTTAACTACTTTTCCAGTTCCACCTTACAGATCTTGGGCTTATTAATACAACAAAACTTTTGGGGATTTCTATTTCTCCTGACTTTTCAAGATGTATGTATTAATCATATAAGTGTTAAATATGTTGCAAATACTGTCTCTCAATATGCATTCTTCTTCACTTGGTTTACATTTTATTATATTAATGATTTTTTTCTATTCAATATAATAAGCACCTTTCCCTTTAGACCTTCATTGTTTCAAGTCACTAATGAATAGTTACTTTCCATGTCAACATTTAAAATGTTATCTTTCCTCTAGTTACTACATAGAGCTTCTGAGAATTGTTGTCCAGTGTGAGTTATTGATCAAAGAGGCTGAGAACTTCAAGGATGGAAAGAAAGCAGAGTAGGTAAGAAGTCCAAGCTTACAATATTATTTGAGGTAACTAATTATTGCCATATAGAGGCGTGCTACAGAGCTTGTCCTGGTGGGGAGAAAAGAGTCGTTCTTCACCGTCAGTAATTGAGTACAGACCCCTGTGCTCGGGAAGAGGCATATATCCAAGAGCTTACTGGCAAACTAACACTTTTCCACAGAAAATCATAGTTCTTCAGAGAAGAGACAGATGTGAACTATTAGTGGCAGGTGGTGTAAAAAGTTACTTTGTATCTGGAAAGAGTATCAACACACCATTTGCCACAAGTGCACTTCTATGTTCAAAATGTTTCACAGATTTTGGAAAGAATATTAGTTTTTCTTTCAATTTGATGAGCCATTTATTTTTGTCTTTAAATATTTTCTAAGATTATATAATGTTGTATTAAAAGTGTTCATTGGAAATTTTGAAACCTTTTACTCTTTTTAAAACTTTGTTAGAGATTATAATACAATTTTCACTTATTCCAGTCTCCCTCCAGCCCCAGTAATTTTTCTGTTTCCTACATGTCCCATTTTCACTTTCATATATATTTATTTTGTTTTGAAACAAAGTGTGTGTATGGCCAGAATGTAGAGTGTCTTTCGAGCTTATCGGACTCACCTGTGTATACTCAATTGATGACAATAACTACAGCTTACCTGTATTCCTTCAGGAGGTGATTGTTTAGCAAGGAAAGAATCTCTGAGACAGCCAGCCCAGTCAATGATTGATTAATGATACAGCCAACTTTGAGTTACCCAAAAAGAGGTCGCTTTAGCCTATATAGGATCAAAATTTCAGTGACTATAAGGGACGTAGAAGATAAAATTTTTATAATTCTAGGAATTATCTTCTGGTTCTGTATTCTTCATATATATATATATATATATATATATATATATATATATATATAATGTTCATTATATATATATATATATAAAATGAACATTATATATATAATGTTCTCAAGCTTTTAGAATGGGCAGTAAAAAATGTTCTGTTTATGATCAAACACTCAAGCACTACTTACCCAACTTAGAGGATCCGTCAGTCTGAATCCACTACATGCTAAGGGCATTTGTGAAGAGAAAATATCAAGGGAGACAATAGCTCCATTTGGGGGGGGGGGTCTGTAGGAAAATCCCTGGAACATTTTCTCTATTAATGATTGATGTGAAAACACAACATTTCTTTATGTTCTCTGTTTGAATTTCTTCCTCCAAGATCCTACTTTTGTTCCTGACCTTTCTTTCTCCTATGATGGACTGTGATAGGGATGTTATAAGGCAAATAAAGGTTTTACTACGGCAAGCTGGTTTCTGTCAGTATTTTATTCCAACAACAGAGAAGCAAACTTGAACAAATGTTCCCTCTGTAATTTTATGTCAACTTAACCCAAGCTACAGTCATTTGAAAGTAGTGATCCTCAATTAAGAGAATGCCCCCATGAGGTCCAGCTGTAAGGCATTATTTTCTTAGTTAGTGACTAAGAGGAGAGGGCACATCCCATTGTGAGTGCTACTGTCACTGGTTTTCCTGGGTTCAACCAAAAACAAACAAACAAACAAACTAACTAACAAACTTGGTATAGCAAGCCACTAATCAGCATCTTTCTGTGTCTTCTGCATCAGCCTCTACCTTCAGGGTTCTGCCCTGTTTGAGTTCCTATCCTGGCTTCTTTCAATGATGGAATAAATATGTAAGTGTAAATCAAATAATCTGTTTCCTCTCCACCTTTCTTTTGGTCATGGTATTTCATTGCAGCAATAAAAGCTATAATTGATACAAAATGTAAAGGAAAACTTTTCTTTTTAGGCTGAGAATAGCTTTTAAGGCAGTTTAAGGCAAGTCAATTTAGCTACATGACAAAAGTAATTCCACACCTAAGGCCTCAGACAACTTCAGACATGGGCTTCTGACTGAGCTTACAATAGCAGACATGAACTCCCCGTGTGAAGTGATTAAGCTCAGAGAAAAAGTAACTGAAAATTACAGTTTTTGTTTATCTCTTGTGTCCACACATAAGTAGGCTCTTTCCTTATTAACATCCCCACAAAATTAGTATATGTGTTTAAAGAGATGAAATGATATTGATATATCATTTTCTCCCAGGTAAAATAGTTGATATAAGGGTTCACTCTTGCTGAATAACCAATGGGTTCCTATCAATATATAAAGGTCTATATTCATTCTTACAATATCATACCAAAATTATTTCACAGCACTAAATATATTCCATATATTGCCTACACCAATTTCCTCTCCCAAACTCTGCAATCTACAAAACATCTTATTCTCTCATCAGTTTTGTATTTTCCAGAGTGCTGTGAAATTATAAACAGGCAGTGTTGGCCTTTTCACATTTCCTGCTTTTCTTATGCAGATATTTGCATAGTATTCCTCCAAGTGGTCTCATATCTGATAAATAATTTCTTTTAAAACTGGATATCCCATTGTCCAAGTCAACCGCAAGATGGTATATAAGAATATGTTAAGTCATGACATGATATTATGAAGTGTAAATATTTGTTTACAAGAGATAATCCAGTATTAGTGTATTAATTAAATTACCCATTATTTTCATAACTTGAAAATGTAGATTTGTCACATACATTTTTACATATATGTGGCTATGTTTTAAAATTCTTAGTAGGAGTTTGTCTGTTTTTTTCATTACCATATTCAACCCATTTGTCACACATATAGAAAATTAAGCTTGTAGAAAATTCTCCATCATATTTTTATTTCTAACCCACAGCTAAGTGTTGTATTTTGCCTTTCCTGGATTAATATGAATTCTAATGGAATATTTTACTTAGATAGATTTGATTTGTTTCTCAAATTTAAGTTAAAGATGAATCTCTGTTCCCCCAAAAGGGAAAAATTTAAATATCAAGGACTAGAAAATCAGTTATATAGTGCAAACAATAACAAATGCTGCTACATATCACAGAAAGATGTGTTGTGCTAACACAGATCTTTCACGTTTGAGAAGTTTGAGTCCCAATCTAGATCACAAGTAGGAATTCACAAGTTGAACAAGAAAATAATTCATAAAGCAACATAGTGGGAAAAAATGTAAAAAAAAGGAGAAAAACAGATTAAAAACGTAAATAGATTTTAAAATTGGTGCATTTATACTAATGAATAAATAACAAAAGAGTAAATTTGCCACGTTATTTAAAATATATTTCGTATTTTTATTTTTACCCTGTGTGTAGTGGTAGACTGCAATGGTGCCTTTGTGAATGTCAGACGACCTTGAGGTGTCTCTTCTCATCTTTCACCTTGATTTGGGATCTGGAGTCAGCAATGAAGTCAGCAAGCTTCCTAAGCAAGCACCTTTATCCACTAAGACACATTCCAGTTCCTAAAGCATGCTTGTTTAGTATTTAATCAAGTAATAGACATAAATAAAAGCATTAGTTTATGCAGAAAGAATTGTTTAAAAGAGAATGTGGCAAAACAAATCATAAGGATTAAAAGTTTAAACACAAGGGAAAGAAACAAAAATGAATAATTAAATGTGTCCTCAGGCAATGTTTCTGAGGAAAGTACAAACTAAAACAAAGAATGGGAAAAAAAATCAGAACACATACTGCAGTCACTGTGGAAATTGGTATGGGATGTATTTTTCATATTGTTTGTTTTTAAGATTTTATTTTAGTTTTAATTACATGTCAAAATATGTATGCACACATGAAGGTGATCACAGAGACCAGAAAAAGAATACTGTTGGGATTCTCCTTCTGGAAACAAAAACAACAAAATGTTTCCTTTGGAAGAGAAGTATAAGATTTATCTGGAATACCATCTTTCCAGTGCTCTACTATTTATTTTTAATTTTTAATTTTGTATATTAATTACAGTTTATTCACATAGTATCCCAGTTGTAACCCACTCTCTAATTCTCACCCAACACCACCCTCCTTCCCTCATCTCCTCCCATGCCCCTCCCTAAGTAGTCCACTGAGAAAGGAGGTCCTCCTCCCCTTCCATCTGACCCTAGCCTATCAGGTCTCATCAAGACTGGCTGCATTGTCTTCCTCTGAGGCCTGGCAAGGCTGCTCCCCTGCCCACAGGGAGAGGTGATCAAAGAGTCAGCCACTGAGTTCAGAGACAGTCCCTTTTCCCCTTACTAGGGAACCCACTTGGATACTGAGATGCCATAGATTATATCTATGCAGGTATTCTTAGTTATCTCCACGAAGGCTCCTTTGAGAATTTCATACAATGTATTTTCCTCATATTTATACCTATCCCACCACAGTCCCTTCCAGACCCTTTCTACTCTCATCTCTCTACACACCCAATTTCAAGTTTTCTACTTTGTTTTAAACTCATCAAGTCTAATTTTTTATTAAAATTTTATTTTTTATATTAATTACAGTTTATTCACTTTGTATCCCAGCTGTAGTCCCCTCACTCATTTCTTCCTAATCCCACCCTCCCTCCCTCCGCTCCTCCCATGTCACTCTCCAAGTCCACTAATAGGGGCAGTCTTCCTTCCCTTCCATCTGACCCTAGCTTATCAAGTGGCATCAGGACTGATGCATTGTCCTCCTCTGTGGCCTGAGTATTTGTTCCTGAAATACTCATGGTGGTGAGGCCAGCAATGGGGTTTGGGCAAACTATCATGGTCAGACCATTGAAAAAAATGAACTTATTGCTTTTGGAAAGACAGTCATTTTTCTATGTTAATTTTACCAATCCATGTTCATGGGAGATCTTTCCATTTTCTGATATTTTCTTCTATTTCTTTCCTCAGAGAGTTGAAGTCTTGTTATAAAGGTCTTTCACTTGGTTAGAATTTCACTTAGATAATTTATATTATTTTTGGCTATTGTGAAATGTTTTGTTTCAATAATTTCTTTCTCAGACATTTTATAAATTGATAAGGAGGACTACTGATTTTTTATCAAGTATTTTTTTCAAGTATAAAGGAGGGATACTTATTTATTTTTAGTTAATTTTGTATCCAACCACTTTGCTGAAGGTATTTATCAGCTGTAAGTGTTCTATGGTAGAATTTTGGGGGCCACTTATGTACACTCCCATATCATCTGTGTGAATAGCAATACTTTGACTTCTTTTCCAATTTGTATTTTTGATATCCTTTAGTAGTTTTATTGCTCTAGCTAGAACTTCAAGTACTATATTAAATAGATGGAGAGAGAGAGAGAGAGAGTAGGAAGCCCTGTGCTGTCCCTGATTTTAGTGGAATGGCTTCAAATTTCCATTTAATTTGATGTTGGCTATTGGCTTGCCTGTGTATTGCTTTTCTTGTATTTAGGTATCTGCCTTGTATACATGCTATCTCCAAGACATTCAACAGTAAGAGGTGTTGCATATTGTCAAATATTTTCTCTAATGAAATGATCATCTGTTTTTTTCTTTCATTTTTTTTTAATATGGTAGATTGCATTGTTGGATATTTTGCACAATGAACCACTCCTGCATCCATAGAATAAAGGTTACTTAAAATTTGTGTAGAAATGATCCTAGCCTAACTATCTTCTGAGAAGCTTCATCCAACAGATGATTGAAACAGATGCAGACACCCACAGTCAAACAAAAGGTAGAATTTGAGGAGTCTTTTGAAAGATTGAGGGAAATGATTGAGGGATCAATACAGAGGGGTCATGGACATAGCAGAGTAAACTACAGAGTAAATTAGACAGGACGCATAGAGGCTCACAGAGACTGAACAACCAACCAAAGAGCATGCATGGGCTGGATATGCATGTAGACCCACTACACATATGTAGCAGATATGCAGCTTGTTCTTCATATGGTTCCCCTAAAAATTGTAGCTAAGGCTGTTTCTGACTCTGTTGCCTGCCTTTGGATCTCTTTGCTATAGCTGAGCTGCCTTGTCTGGCCTCAGTGGGAGAGGATGTGCTTAGTCTTGCTGTGACTTGATAGGCCAGATAGGTTGTTACACATGTGGGGGTCTCTCCTTCTCTTCAGGAGAGGGGAGATTGAGAGAGGGTGTGAGGGTGGAACTGGGAGGAGAGGTGGAGGTGCTGAGTCAGGCTGTAAAGTGATTAAATAAATAGTTCAATGAAAAGGTAAAAACAACAACAACAACAAAACACTGACTCTCCTTCTCATAGAAACAATAAAATCCAATACCTTCTGAGCTCGTGGTAGAAATTGTGCCCATCTCCTTTCTTCATGCTGGAATTTTGCCTGGCTAGACCTTAAGTAAGCACTGTGCATGGTGTCCAAAGTGCTTTGAGTTTCTATGTACATCAGTATTTTTTTTTTTTTATGTTATCCAACAACTGTGGCTATAAATCTTTTTGGCCAATTTTCCTTGAAGATCTCTGAGAGATCTTCAAGAGGGATTATGATATGGAAATTAGGGTTGAATATTTTATAGCTCTTTATGGTTTGCACATTGACCAGTTGTGGATCTCTGTGGTAATTGTCAGCTACTTCAAGAAGACAATTCTCTGAAGAGGGTTTTAGAGGTGCACTGATATAAGTAAAGCATTAAGTATAGCAGTGAGGAAAGAGTATTTTAACTCTGTGTGCACCAAGCAGAAGTATACTGTTACATTAGGCTTTCCTCAAGGGCGGTTGAACTACATATACACAAGTTCTTGGTCTCTTTAACAGTGTCAGGTATGAGCTCCAATTCATAAAAGAGGTATTATATTCAGATAGTGGTTTGTTATATTTATAACATTCATGCTACTATTGTGCCATTGCAATCCATTTCACTCCTTATATATATTATTTATTTATTTTTAATTTTTATTGTTTAATATTAGTTGCAATTTGTTAACTTTGTATCCCTGCTGTATCCCACTCCCTCTTTCCCTCCCAATCCCACCCTCCCACCCTCATCTTCTCCCTGCCCCTTTCCAAGTCCACTGATAAGGGAGAACCTCCTCCCTTTACGTCTGATACTGGTTTATCAGGTGTCTTCAGGACTGGCTGCAAAGTCCTCCTCTGTGGCCTAGCAAGACTGCTCCTTATATACATTTTTTTTTAAATAAAGTGAAAATAAAAGAATATTGAAGCATTTTAAAGGCTATGCAGTAAGAACTATAATAATAAACATTAAATGATCTGAGAGAAAGCCAGACATAATCTTCAACTTAGACAACATTAGAAAACATACATTTAACTTTTGAATCAAAATGTTAGGAAATTTCACACAAAATACAAGCAAGGATGTCAGAATTTTCATCTCTGACATGAACTCAGTACCTGGCTCTTTGATCACCTCCCTGTGACAGGAGAGCAGCCTTACCAGGCCACAGAGAAAGTCAAAGCAGGCAGTCCTGATGAGACCTGATAGACTAGGATCAGATGTAAGGGGAGGAGGACCTCCCCTATCATTGGATTGAGGGAGGGGCATAGGGGGAGAAGAGGGAGGGTGGGTAAGCCTGGGAGGAGATGAGGGAGAGGGCTACAACAGAGACACAAAGTGAATAAGTTTTAATAAAAAAATAAAAAAGGAAAAAAGTAGGAAACAAAAGGTACTGGAAAAGAAACTTTACTTTTCTAACAAAGAAGGGGCAATAGAAATGTTAGAGTTGAGGAGATTGTTTCATATGTAGATTGTAGATTGCCTGTTGTGAAAGCCTGAGGGCATAATCCACATGCCAAGCACCCATGGAGAAGTTTTGAGTCTGCAGTTCCCATACTGTGCAGAGAGAGTCAGGGACAAAAAGATCCAAGTGTCTGCTTATCTAGGAAAGATGGTGTTCTCCAAAATGATTGGCAGATAACATCTACAAAGATAAGATAGAGAGCTTAAGGAGGAAACCTCTGTTCCCCATGTGCACAAACACAGGTCTACTCAAGGTGCTATGTTCCTCTTCACTTATCTTGACACTCATGTCTACACCACACAGAGAAATAAACACACACACACATAAAATTCAAAAATACATAATGAAGACAAAAAACAACAAACAAAATATTAAAGTGTCATAAGAGACAATAAATTACATCAAACTTGCAAATGCTATCCGTTTTTGTTGGCAGTGTAAATTTTTTTCTTATTCCTATGTTTCTCCTTTCATAAGTAAAATTTCTTACTCTTATACTTCTGTGCATTTTTTTCTCCTTTGTGTGTGTCTCTGTATGTGTGCGCATGCACACATGCATTCACACATTGGAATTTAGAATCTGACATTGTAAATTAGTAGCTCAAATACATTTTTTTTTTAAAAAAAATTCAACTTTAAAACCCAGATTTCCAGATCTGTAAAGAACTGCATTGGTTTACAGAAGCTTTTCCATATCAAGAGGTCCCATTTATTGATTGTTGATCTTAGGGCCTGTGCTGTTGGTATTTTGTTCAGGAAGCTGTCTCCTGTGCCAATGAGTTCAAGGCTCTTCCCCAATTTTTCTCATAATAGGTGTAGTGTCTCTGGTTTTATATTGAGGTCTTTGATCCTCTTGAACTTTAGTTTTATGCAGAATGATAAGTATGGATCTGTTTGCAGTTTTCTAGATGTAGATATAGAGTTAGACCAGCACCATTTGTTGAAGATGCTGTCTTTTTTTTTCCCCCATTGTTTGGTTTTGGCTTCTTTGTCAAAAATCAAGTTTCCATAGATATGTGTGTGGGTTTATTTCTGGGTTTTCTATTTGATTCCATTGATCCACCATTCTGTTTCTGTGCCAGTAGTATTCGATCTTTATTACTGTTGCTCTATAGTACAGCTTGAGATCAGGGTGGAGATACCTCCAGATGATCTTTTACTGTACATGATTGTTTTAGCTATTCTGATTTTTTTTGTTTGTTTGATTTTCCATACGAAATTGAGGATTGTTTTTCTCAAGATCTGTAAACAATAATGTTGGTATTTTGCATTAATTGTGTCTGGAATTGCATTGACTCTGTAGATTGTTTTTGATAGGTTGGCCATTTTCACTGTTAATCCTACTGATCTGTGAACGCAGAAGACCTTTCCATCTTTTAATGTCTTCTTCAATCTCTTTCTTCAGAGATTTGAAGTTTTCTTCTAAGAGGTCTTTCACTTCTTTGGTTAGAGTCATACCAAGGTTCTTTATGTTATTTGTGACTATTGTGAAGGGTGTGGTTTCCCTAATTTCTTTCTCAGTCAGTCCATTTGTCTTTTGTATACAGGAGTGCTTCAGATTTTTTTTTTTTTTGAGATCTTCACCAACCCTACATCCAAAAGAGGGCTAATATACAAAATATATGAAGAATACAGAGGTTAAACTCCCACAAATTTCATGATTTCCTTGTTTTTAATTGTTAAGTAGTATTCCATTGTGTAAATTTATCACAATTTCTGTATCCATTCTTCATTTGAAGGACATTTAAGTTGTTTCCAGATTCTGGCTATTATGATTAAAGCTGCTATAAAATAGTTGAGCAAATGCCCTTGTTATATGGTTGAGCATCTTTCAGATATATGCCCTATGCGTGGTATAGCTGGATCTTTAGGAGCACTATTCCTAATTTTCTGAGAAAGTGCCAGATTGATTTCCAAAGTGGTTGGACAAGGCCACATTTCCACCAGCCAAGGAGGAAGGTACCCCTTTCTCCACAACTTCTCCAGTGTGTGTTATCCATTGAGTTTTTGAACTTAGCCATTCTAATGGGTGTGAGGTGGAATCTCAGGCAAATGGTGGGAACTAGAAAAGATCATCCTGAATGAAGTAACCCAGAAGCAGAAAGACACATGTTGTATACACTCACTTATAAGTGGATATTAGCCATATAATTTAGGATAAACATACTAAAAATTTTAGTGCTAAAGAAGCTAAACAGCAAGTAGGACTCTACGGAAGAGGCTGAAACCTCACTCAGAAGGGCAAATAGGATAGAAATTGGAAGTAGGAGAAGAGAAGGAACATGGCAGGGGTTTTACACAAAGGACTGCTGAAAGACTCTACTCTTCAGTGTATCAAAGGAGACACAGACTCATTGCAGAACTTTGGGCAGAGTGAAGGAAACCTTACAGAAAAGGGAGCTAGAAAGACCTCAAGGGGACAGGAACTTCCCAAGGAGAACAACAGAGCCCCAGACCCTGGTCCCAGCAAGACCTGGGGAAACCTATGCTCCGAATAAGGGCCATGACTGGAGACAACCTAGACCCCATGCTCAGAGGAAGACCATAGGCTGTTCAGTTTCCATATAGTTCCCTAGTGAAGGGGGTAGGAGCTGTCTCTGACATGAAAACAGTGGCTATCTTTTTTATCACCTCTCCTTCAGAGGTGCAGTCTGGTCTGGCTACAGAGGAAGATGATGCAGGCCTTGATGAGACCTGAAAGGCTATAGCCAGATAGAAAGGGAGAAGGTCTTCCTCTATCAGTGGACTAGAAGAGGGACAGTGAATGGGAATGGGAGGAGACAAGAGAGGGCCTACAGCTGGGATATAAAGTGAATAAATTGTAATAAATAAATTTAAAAAGAAGTTAAACACCAATAAAGCAAGTAATCCAAATTAAAAAAAAATAAATAAAAAATGGATCTAAACAGAGAATTCTCAACAGAGGGATAGCAAATCTCAGAGAAACACTTAAAGACATGCTTAATGTCCTTAGTCATCTGAAAAATACAAATCAAAATGACTCAGATCCTACCTCACAACCATCAAAATGGCTAAGATCAAAATCTCAAGGAAGGATGCATGCTGGAGAGGATGTGTAGAAAGGGGAACCCTTCTCCATTGCTGTTAGGAATGTAACCTTGTACAACCATTTCGGAAATCAATCTCGTATTTTCCCAAAAAATTAGGAATAGTGCTACCTTAAGATCCAACTGTACTACTCCTGGGAATATATCCAAAAGATGCTAAATCATACAACTAGGACATTTGTTCAGCTATGTTCATAGGTGCTGTGTTTGTAATAGTCCAAATCTGGAAACAACCTCAACTGCAGAATAGATACTGATATTATGGTACATTTACACAATGAAATACTCAGCAATTGAAAACAAGAACGTTATGAGAGTCATAGGCAAATGGATGGAACTAGAAAAGATCATCCTGAGTGAGGTAACCCAGAAGCAGAAAGACACATGTTGTATATACTCATAAGTGGATATTAGCCATATAATATGGGATAAACATACTATAATCTATGCTCCTAAATCCATACTCCATACTCAAATCTATAGCACTGAAGAAGCTTATAAACAAGGAGGACCCTAAGGAAGATGCTTAATCCCCATTCAGTAGTGCAAATAGGATAAACATCAGAAGCCATAGAAGGCAGGGAACAGTAGAGCAGCCTACCACAGAGGTCATCTGAAAGACTCTAGCAGTTTATTGAAGCAGATGGTGAGATTCAGCCAAACTTTGTGTAGAGTGCAGGTAATCTTATGGAAGTAGTGGAAGATAAAAAAGACCTAGAGGGGACCGGAGCTCCACAGAAGGCCAATAGAGCAAAACATTGTGGGCCCAGGTGGGGCCTGTAGAGACTGATGAATCACCAAAGACAATGTATGGAGAAGACCTAGATCCCCTGCTTAGATGAAGCCCATAGGCAGCTCAGTCTCTGTGGGGATTGCCTAGTAATGCTACCAGGGGCAGTCTCTGGCATGAACTCCATTGCCTGCTCTTTGATCACCTCCCCCTTGTGAGGTGGCCTTAATATGACACAGAAAAAGAGGGATCAGACTGTCCTGATTAGACCTGATAGGCTCTCCTCAGAGAGCAGGGGAGGACCACTTTCCCTGTCATTGGGCTAGGGGAGGGGAATAGTGGGGGAAGAGAGTGTAAGGGTGAGAACAGGAGGAGATGAGGGAGGGGACTACAGCAGGATACAAAATGATTAAATTGTAATTAAAAAATAATACTAGTAATAATAAAAATAATATTTGAAAAAAAGAAACCCAGATTTCCTATCAGAGTTTGTGTTACCAAAGTTATATGATGGTGTGATCTGGAGCAACAAAACCCGATGCTTCCCAGAACTGTGAAAAGATTCCCAAGTTTAAACAAATTTCCTTCACTGAATCTAGAACAAGAGCAGATCGAAACAAACCCCCCAAATAAGCAAGAACAGTAGATAGGCGTCCATGATAAACATATTGTTTTGGAATAAGAATATTAGGAAAAAACTTTATAGAAATTGCTTTGCTATTGAGAGAGATCATTCGGTAGGTATTTACGGAATGAGATGTGTATCCTGGGAAGTTTATGACTCTTTCAAAAGCTATTTATTTTCTAATACACAAAGAAGTTGTTTTGCCTACCTCAAGACCCAGCTATACCACTCCTAGGTATATACCCAAAATTTGCTCAAGTACACAACAAGGACATTTGTTCAACCATGTTCGTAGCAGCTTTATTTGTAATAGCCAGAACTTGGAAACAACCCAGATGTCCATCAACGGAGGAATGGATACAGAAATTGTGGTATTTTTACACAATGGAATACTACTCAGCAATCAAAAAGGAGGAAATCATGAAATTTGCAGGCAAGTGGTGGGATCTAGAAAAGATCATTCTGAGTGAAGTATCCCAGAAGGAGAAAGACAAACTTGGTATATACTCGCTTATATAGACCTACAAGACATGATAAACATAATGAAATCTACACACCTAAAGAAGATAATCAAGAAAGTGGACACAGGCGAAGGTGATTAATCCTCATTTAGAAAGACAAATGGGATGTGCCTTGAACTTATGACAGGAGTCTACCACAAAAGGCATCTGAAAGACTCTACCTAGCAGTGTTTCAAAGCAGACACTAAGACTCATAACCAAACCCTCGGCAGAGTGCAGGGAATCATATGAAAGAAGGGAAGTTAGTATGATATGGAAAGGATAGGAGCTCTACAAGGACCAAATATATCTGGGCACAGGGTCTTTTCTGAGACTGAAACTCAACCAAGGACCATCTATGGATATAACCTAGAACTTCTGCTCGGATGTGGCCTGTGGTAGCTCAGTAACCAAGTAGTTTTCCAAAGTAAGGGGGACACGGACTATTTCTAACAGGATCTCAAGGGCAGGCTGTTTGACACCTCCCCCCAGGGGAGGAGCAGTCTGTTAGGCCACAGAGGAGGACTTTGCAGCCAGCCCTGAAGATACCTGATAAAACAGGGACAGATGAAAGGGGAGGAGGTCCTCCCCTATCAGGGGACTTGGAAAGGGGCAGGGAGGAGACCAGGGAGGGAGTGTGGGGTTGGGGAGGGAATGAGGGAGCGGGATACAGCTGGGACACGGAGTTAAGAAAATGTAACTAAAAAGAAAAAATAAAATAAAATAAAAAAAAAAAAAAAAAAAAAAAAAAAAAAAAAAGAAGTTGTTTTGCCTTTTAAATGCCACGTTATCTTTTAAGAATTGTCCATAGTTCATCATAAAAAAAGAAGTGTCATCGACTTGTAAGTAGTAATAACAGTTTACTAAAAGGAAAAGTAAGTCTCTGTAATTTAGCATTTCTGCAAAGGAACATATGGTCAAGTTTATTGGAAATTAAAAGGGAACCATCTAAATTTGGCTGCACATTATGAGAAATTTTACATTATACTTATTAGTTGGCTGAAATCACTACATGTCAACTCTAATTCATCCTGAACAGGTCACCTTGCCAAATGCATGTGTTTTAATTGTGCCCACATTTCATAACAGAAATTGAGCAGGTGCTGAAATTCTGGGGTCTCATATGTGTTGTTAAGATAGACACTTTTGTATGTTCTTGATTCTGTTTTTGCTTATTCCACAATCCTTTTGTCTCCTTTAGTATAAGGAACATAAATGTGTACTGCTTCTAAATGTACTTTGGGTAAATCATATTTTAAGTTATCAAAAAGGAATTGCATACAGCAGGAATGCAGCCTTGCATTTAATAGAGAGAAATCTTTAGCGAGACACTGATAGTAGATTTGGCAGATGAATGATGTATTTCTGGAAATAGGGAGATGTCCTAGAAGTAACTTGTGGCTGTTCCTAAAGATTTATTAAAACTAAGCTGACACTTCATCACTGATAGAGGTAATTTCAAAGCTCTTGAAATTCTACTGACCCTAAGATAATGAAACCACCACCTTATACACATTTGTATTCTGTGGCATGTGTTGTGGTTAGTGGTACAGAATCTGAAATGCTATCATTATCTTCCAAAAGAATTCACAAAAGAAACTGAGGGCAAATGCATGGACACAGAGACAGCGCAAAGAAAGTTAGATACAGTGCTGAGTCTGGGTGAGTGGTTGTGCACAAAACAAATAATAATGATAAGTGATTATTTATTTAGTTAATAAATCATGAGACATAGGGATGCCAGAAGCTTAACAAGGAACAAAGATTTTTTTTTTCAATTTCCTTTATCATGTATTGCAGGAGAGAATTTACATTATGTTGTAAAACAGCCCAAATATAGTGCCTGTTAGGGTACCACAAACAGTGTGTATGTGATAACAACAGAGACCGGTGTACTCCATAAATGAAATATCTGCTTATTATTTAAATACAATTTGAAAAGTTTTCAGATAACAAGAGTCTATGTTACAGTCTATGCTAGGCTTTAAATTTTAGGCTCATTCAAAATTAGGATTGCCTATGAATGGGAATGATAACCTTCTACGGAAATTTAATGAAAGCATTAATGAAAATCTATGAGGATGGTGAGCATTCAACTGCCTCCAGAAATTCAGCAATAAACTATGATTTATTAAACTTATACTCCTGCAAGTAGTTCACTTCATTTTCTCATATTTCCCTTCGAGTAGTATATTCACTAGAGCTGGATAAAAAGATAAGTAATCAGATAAAATAAGGAATAAATGGAGAGTTTTAGAAGGAAAGGGAAAGGAATATAAAAATAAAGCAGATATTATGCACAGATGTTAAAGGCCAAAATATAAAAAAAAAGTCTGACAACATGTGCTCTGAGAATATTACTTATCCTTTGGCAACTTTATCAATATACTCTGGAGAAAAATATGTGATTTTCTGGTCAGAGACTTTTCCCTTTGTGGAGGAAGAATACTGAAAAATCTTTCTCTCTGTTAAAATCTGCTTTTCATCATCCAGGTTCCTCTCTTCAGTTGACAGTTTATTATTAAAATTATTTTATATGCAACAAGCACATCAATTAACTTAGCAATGGTCTGTTATGGCTGACTTCACCAGAATTCTTTCCTTAGTAGAAATGATTTCTCAATGACCCTTTAGATTGAGTCTCCTCTCTTTCATGGTCATATTTACTGATTGTTTATTTACCATCTAATTCTATGGTACTTCATATTTCCTACCTTGTGGCTGATTTCAGTTATCCTTGATCTCTTAGATGTTTCCATTTCTTAAATGTTACAAGCATTGCTTTGATCTAATTTTCTTTCTGCTACTATATTTTCCTTCCATTACTTTCTTATCCTTTACTATTTTATAAGGAATGTTCTGGGAAAGCCTTTGGGGGGGGAGGGGAATTTTTTTTTCTAGCAATCCCCTATGCCAAATGCTTACCTATTTAAAATTAATTTCTCCAATGGTTCATTCTTTAATAAAAACATTTCTTAATCCTTCCTCTATTTTTTAAAGCCGTGCCATTCCTTTGCTTTCCGATACTACATAGTTGTCTCAGATCACTTTAATGTTATTTCCGTGTTGAGAATTTTAGCTTTCAGTACTGTTGATATTTTGACTGCATTGTTTTTTTATTGCATTTTCCAAAAACATTGCAATATTTAGCAGTATTTTAACCCATTAATGACTTTTTTTTTGTGTAGATGCCAATAATAGAATTCTGCATCGTGTTTCCTTGTCTTGGCCATGAAAATTATCACAGATATTAACATGACATCAATAGTAATAGAATTCTCTTTTTCAGACACTGGGAATACCTGTTTTTCCCCTCCTACCCCATATTCCCTTGCTCCTCTTTATATTGACCTCTTTATTCACTTCCATGTTGATATTCTTTAGATTCTACTGTAATAATCTGAAAATTTTTCATATTTTCTATACTCTTCCAACTTACAAGCACATTTTTTTGAGTTTTTTTTTTAACTACACTTTATTCATTTTGTATCCTCCCATAAGCCCCTCCCTCCTCACCTCCCAGTCCCACCCTCCCCCCTCCTTTCTGCATGCATGCCCCTTCCATGTCCACTGATTGGGGAGGTCCTCCTCTCCTTCTTTCTGATCTTAGTCTATCAGTTCTCATCAGAAGTGGCTGCATTGTCAGGGTTCTAGGTTATCTCCATGAATAGTCCTTGGTTGGAGTATGAGTCTCTGGGAAGCTTCCTGTGTTCAAATTTTCTTGTTCTGTTGCTCTCCTTGTGGAGTTCCTGTCCTCTCCAGCTCTTACTATTTCCCACTTCTTACATAAAATTCCATTCACTCTGCCCATCAGTTGGCCATCAGGCTCAGCATCTGCTTTGACAGTCTGCATGGCAGGCTTTCAGAGGCCCTCTGTGGCAGGTTCAAAGGTTGTTTCCTGTTTTCTTCTTCTGGCTTTCAGAGGCCCTCTGTAGCAGATTCCTAAATTGTTTCCTGTTTTCTTTTTCTTCTGATGTCCATCCTCTTTGCCTTTCAGGATGGGGATTGAACATTTTAGTTAGGGTCCTCTCTTTTGCTTAGTATGTTTAGATGTACAGATTTTAGTGGGTTTATTCTATATTGTATGTTTATATGAGTGAGTATATACCGTGTGTGTCTTTTTGCTTCTGGGACAACTCACTCAGAATGATCCTTTCCAGGTCCTACCATTTACCTGCAAATTTCATGATTTCCTTATTTTTCATTGCTGTGTAATATTCCATTGTATAGATGTACCACAGTTTCTGCATCCATTCTTCAGTTGAGGGGCATCTGGGCTGTTTCCAGCTTCTGGCTATTACAAATAAAGCTGCTACAAACATGGTTGAGCAAATGTCCTTTTTGTGTACTTGAGCCTCTTTTGGGTATATGCCTAGGAGTGGTATAGCTGGATCTTTGAGCTTTCTCAGACAACAAGCACATATTTTATGTTAAAAATGCTGCTCCTGCCCAGTATACACTAATATATAAGAAATAAGGACATATAACATAGGATAATAATATTAAAATCTGGAAACCTAAAGAAGCTAAGCCAAAAGGACAACCCTGGGTAATATGTTCAATCCTCATTTAGAAAGGCAAAAGGGATGGACATCAGAAGAGGGAGAAAATGGGGAAGAGGACAGGAGCCTACCCCAGAGGGCCTCTGAAAGGCTCTACCCATCAAGGTATCAAAGCAGACTCTGAGACACAATGCTAAACTTTGGGGGGAGTGTAGAGAATCTTACGAAAGAAGGAAGAAATAGAAAAACCTGGAGGGACCAGGAGCTCCACAAGGAGAGCAACAGAACCAAAATATCAGGGCCCAGGGGTCTTTACTGAGACTGATATTGCAACCAAGGACCGTGCATGGAGATAACCTAGAACCCCTGCACAGATGTAGCACATAGCAGCTCAGTGTCCAAGTGGGTACCCTAGTAAGGGGAAAAAGGCACTGCCTCTGACATGAACTCAGTGGCTGATTATTTGATCACCTCTCCCTCAGAGGGGGAGTAGCCTCAACAGGCCACAAAGGAAGATAATGCAGCCATTCCTGATGAGAACTGATTGACTAGTATGAAATGGAAGGGGAGGAGGACCTCCCTATCAGTGGTCTGGGGAGGGGTATAGGAAGATAAGAGCAAGGAATGGTGGGATTAGAAAGGAAGGGGCAACAGCTGGTATACAAAGTGAATAAACTTCAATTAATAAAACAATAAATAAATTAAAAAAGAAATAAACACTTCACTTAGGTGCCTAAAATTCAGAATTTATAAAATTTATCTTATCCTTTCTCATATTTATCTCTGCCATATGTTCTCACATATTTTCAGGGCAAAACAACATTTTTTTTTCTTATTGAAGTCAGAAATTATCCTTAGTTGTTTCTTCCTCCAAAATAGACACAATCTAATCACTAATTTGATTTATTGTCTCATTTTAGAAAGCACAATTTCTTACACAGATTCCTGAAACATTTTTATGCTCGCCTCCTGATGTCAATATTTTCACCTCTCAGTGATAATATGTTTTCAAGGTCAACACCTTAGATCACTGATTTGTCTCAGCAGACATATGCACTTGCTGCCAAGTCTGATGGCCTGAGTTCAATACCAGACACATACATAATGTAAAGAGAGAAACATACAGAAACATAATGCAAAAATATAAATTTGTAAGTGTAATAAAATAGCAAATAAGCAACCTTGATATTATTTGCAAAGTACTTTCATAATGTGTTCATCGTACACAGTGATGGAAATTAATTAACATAGGTCATAGGTCATTTCAGTTAACTGTGCACTTTGACCATAATCACCTTATTATTTGCCCCTTTTCCCATCATTATTCCCTTTGCCTTTCCACTTCTTTCTTCAGCCACAAATCTGCTTTCACATCACATGTATTTATGAAATTGTGTATCTATTTGCAATTTAGGACCCACAAATGAGAGAAAATATGTGCTGTCTTTCTGAGTCTAGTTTATTTTGCTTAATATAATCTCCAGTCACATTCATTTTCTAACCAGGAGCATAATTCCATTCTTTATGGCTGAAGAAAACTCCATTTGTATATATGCCACATTTTGTTTATCAGTTCGTCTGTTGATGGGCACCTAGGCTGATTCTGTTACTCGCATATTGTTAGTGTTGCAATAAACATAGTTGTGCAAATGTCTCCTGTTGACTGAGAATCTGTCAGGTACTTGCTCAGGAGTAACGTAGATGAGCCATATGCTACTTCTAGTCTCAGTTGTCTGGTATACGTTAATATTGATTTCCAGAGTGGCTGTGGAAGTTTATTTCCCCACTAGCAATATTAGTGTTCCCTTTCCCCTACAATCGTCTTGCCAGCATTTGTTTCTCTTTGTTGTCTTAATGATAGTTATTTAAACCAGAGTAACTCACTGTTACTTTAATTTGCATTTCATGGATTAGTAAGGATAGCGAGCATGTTCTCAGATGATTATTGGACATTTGTGACTCATCTATTAAGAACGTTCTGCTCATTTCATTAGCTCATTGAGCTGGGTATTGAGATTCTCTGAATTTTGATGCAGGCATTTATAGCTCTAAACTTCCTCCATAACGCCATTTCATTCTATCCTATAGGTTCTAGTATGTAATAGATTCACTTCCCTTGCATTCTAGGAATGCTTTATTTTCCATATGATGTATTGATGTGTTTATCATTTAATAATTTGTTCTTTAATGTCTGAGACTATTTGAAATTTTCAGTTGATCTTTATATATAGTTTTGCTCTACAGTGATTAAATAAAATATAACATGATATTTCACTTTTCTTCTAATAGGCAAGGCTTTCTTGGTGCCCTAAATAATTTGTATATATAAAAACCAGATACATATATATTATATACATATTGTTTTAATGCTATTATTGCAACATTTCCCTGTCCTCTTATTCTCTAATCCCCCATGTAAACTAATTACAATTTATTGTCATAGTTCTTCATTTTTAATTTTAATTTTTTTCACAATTTATTCATTATATATTTCATATAAATGGAGAAATGGATACAGAAATTGTGGCACATTTACACAATAGAATACTACTCAGCTATTAAGGAAAACATGAAATCTGCAGGCAAATGGACAGAACTACAAAAAATCATCCTGAATGAGGTAACCCAGAAACAAAAAGACAGGCATGGTATACACTCACTTATAAGCAGATATTAACTATATAATATACAATAGCCATACTAAAATCTACAGACCTAAAGAAACTAAACAATAAGGAGGACCGTAGGGAGGATGCCTAAATCTCATTCAGAATGGCAAACACGATAGACACAAGAAGTGGTGGAAGAGAGGAAACAGGATGGGAGCCTAATATAGAAGGCCCTCTGAAAGGCTCCACCCAACAGGAGATGGAACCAGATGCTGTGACTGAAGGCCAAACTTTGGGAAGAGTGCAGGGAGTCTTATGGAATGTTACTTCATTTTTATTGCACGTGTGACCCGCTCAATCAGTTTATTGTTATTTTTATGAATGTATCTACAAATTAGTTTCACATCTCATATTTGGGAAATAATATGCAAGCAGAAAGATTGTAAGAGTCAGAAGTTCAGGAAGTTTCTCTGAGTCTTTGTCTCCTAATAATGTCAGAAACCTTTCCCATAAATTCTCACCAATGTGACTGCCCAAATAAGAGTTGAACAACGGTAATGCTAATCAACACATAAAAGTGGTTGAAGAATTGCTACTAGACCTCAACCCTACACAAAGAACTACAGGAAAGCCAGGAATGCTGAAAGTGGCAGAGACAGTCTTCCCCAGTGAAGAACATACCAATTGATTCTTCAATGCCGTTCAGCCCAGAAAATATACATGAAAGTTTTGTTTTTAAATCATTGCTTATTTCATAGAACAGATGTATTCTGAGTATCCTCACTTTATTCTCTAGATGTTCTCGAAGTCTATGAACAGCTGTGAGCCCTCATCTCCTTTTCTCATATATATATATATATATATATATATATATATATATATATATATATTTCTTTAATGTATATATATATATATATATATATATATATATAGTACATGTTGTCCAAAATCTCATATATGTAATATTTTTCAGTGATTTTAGAGCCATAGGGAGCTATGAGAATTATATGGGGCCTGATAAAAGGAATAAGGCCAGTAGAAACAAGGTCTTGACAGGGATATCAGGCCTGTGGCATATTTTTTTTTCTTGATTATTGCTCCCTGGCCACTATTAAATGAATAGCTTTGTGCTGTCATTCATTACTCACTTTAATATTCTGTCTTCCCACAGGCCCAAAGAACCTAATGACCATGGTATGGAACATCTGAGCAAGTATGCCAAAGTAAACATTTGCTCCTATTAATTGATTATATCAGGTAATTTCACCATCGGAACATGAAGCTGGTAACATTCCCCATCTTGAATTTCATCTGCTTAAATCATCTGTGAGTCTTTTAAAGAAAAGGATAAAACATAACTAAAACACCTGTGATTCATTTCCTGCTCCATTGCTCGTTAACATGTATTTTTAATTTATAACAATACACAATTCCTTCCCATTTTCTAGCATACATTAATCCCTCTAAATACTATGTCCTCATGTCTTATTTTGTGACACATATTTATGATGACTTATAATAATATTTTTTGTAATTACAGAGACCTAAGCTGTTTGGATGGTTATATAGTGAACTTTTTGTGTCAACGATAATATAAAATATATCCTTAATGTTTAAAAAAACTTCTATATATGAACGCATCCTTCCACAAAGACTGAGATTGTACACTTACCTGTCATTGTCTTCAGATGGGAATAATGTGATTTGAAGGTAAGACATTGTGTTTTTAGGAGTATAGATGTTAACATGTTTATCTTTGGTAAATAGTAGAGCTAATTAATTAGTAATGACTATCATTAACATGCCATAAATATATGCTTTGAATGAGTTCTAAAGTACTAATTAAAGTTAAAATTTTACCTACTGATATTCCACAAACTACTTAAATTCCACTTTTGTTCCATTTATTGCTCTATAGCATTCTATCCTGACATTTTTATATAAATCACTGTAATAATTATTTCTTTAGTCATTCACTTAGGTTTTGAAATTAATAGCAATCTAGTTGAAAATACATTAAAGCCTCACGTGGTTGGGAAAGTATACATATGAATGCAAATGACGGAATGTGACAAGTCCATTCTAGGGCATAAAATAGATCTACACATCTATCTTATAATATCATTTAAACTTCTTAGGGTGTGAAGTAGATGATAAAAGATGGTAGAGAATTGCTCCCACATGTTACAAGATGAAAATGAGATAGGATTATTAAGTGGAAAATCATCTAAGAAGTTAAAATAATACAGGCTAGAAGGAGGTTCTACATTTATTACAGAACAAAATGCTAAACATTACTTTATATACTCATTAAATATGTTACCATCATAGGCATGGGCCCAGAGAAAATGACGTCTGTGTTAGAAGTTACGCTAAAGCATCTCTGGGATTATAGTGAGACATTCAATGTTTTCAAATATGCTGATATATTACTGATAATATACTGATATTTTACTTAACAAGTATACAGGTATAGAAAGCGGGTCAGTAAAGGTGATGAATTTTTTAGTGTATTTTTTTAAGAAATTCTTCAGTGATAAACTGCCAAGGTGACACTTTCAAGGAAATGAGTTGAAAGAAGAGAAAATGGAATAGAAATAATGTAGACAATTCAGTAGAAACAGGTAAATAAATCATTAATATCATAGATACACAGCCAGGTAAGAAGAATCTTTATCATCAATAGAACAAAAACAACAAGTCTTTAATGTAGAACACAGATTCAACTCCAAAAAAAAAAAATATTCAGAAATGAAAATCATGGTAAAGATTGTCAAACACTTCTGCAGAAAAAAAACAAAACAAAACAAAAGCAAAAAACAAGTTATGGAAAGACAGTGAAATTTTTAGTTCGCCTCAAGATTCTCAAATAAAGTAAGATTTTAGGCAACTGAACAAAATTCTCCTGCAGACTCCCATTCATCATGCAAAAATTGTGACTAGAATTAAATTCCTAAAATAGTCTATTTAATTATTCCATTTGTAACATGTGCATAAACTTTTGGGATAATATCAGTTCTTATCACTATAATTAATTTTTTGCCATTGAGAAGTGTTCAACTTTCATCACTATAAAACATGTACAGAAAGATAATACAAAATAAATTCCAAAGTTACATCTTTAAAACTATGCTATGACAGCTGAAATAAAAAGTGAATAAATTGTAATTAATATTTTTTTAAACTATGCTAGAAATGTTCTCTGGCAATTTATTATTGCTACTGTTTATATATAGATGAAACAATAAAACTAGAATTCAGAAATCTAGGATATGTTAAACTAAAATAAATATAACTAGCTATGGGGATAGAAACAGGTGATGCTTCTTTAACTGTTGTAGATTAGTTTCAAACAATTCAAACAATTTCATATTACAACATATAAACATACATGATCATCTTGAGATGCATTTCTGTGAAAAAGTCATAAGCAAGATGTTAGTTTTGATTAGAAGATGGAGATTATTTTTTTGATAATTACTTTTGGCTTATTCATTGTTTATAATGTTTTACATGTTTCTCATATGAGGTGCTAAGATAAAATACTTGTTGTAATAAAATATTGTAATAGAGATATTGCTAGCATTTGTTAATTAAACATAAAGTACTATCAGGTATAGTTGCTATGATGACCTTCCTTCAGAAACCTGTTCAATACTTGTAGTAAGGAAATAATGACATAGCTATATTTGTGAGACTGTTAATAAAACATTCTGTGGTAGAATAAAGTGCGACGATCTTCAGACACTCATCTGAAATTCCAGTCAACATTTATACCTGTCACGTTCCCAGATGGTTTTTTGGTTGTTGTTGTTGAAAATGGAGACTTAAGGAAATGCGGACTCTCTAGTTAAGTATCTTTCCTAGTTATCACTCAAATTTTTGTTGAGTGATGATCGCCTTTGGTTTTCCACATCCATAGAAATTACCCTGTACCTGTTTTTTAAGTAACTACACAAATCTCATTGTTTCATGGAATCCTTTCTTTGCTCTGTTATCACTGTATCCGGTAAAGACAAGCTTCTTTGTGTTTCTCCAAAATTATGATGGGTCTGAGAATGGCAGCTAAATAGCCATTGTTGTATGATAAGATCTGTGCCTGAGCTATCTGACAATTGAGTGTGCATAGAGTGAATCTTATGGCTTTGGCGCATTTGGCATGAGAAGGTGGACACTTTTCTTGTGTTGGCAATTATATGAGAACTATTAAAGGCTGAATCATCTGTCCAGAAAAAGTGTGACTGATTAAGAGAGGAATAACAATAGAAAATACAGTTGTGAGTTTTCCTACATTAAATTTTTGATTTATCAGGAAAAATATATAAGACAATGATGAGACGGAAGTTTGAGATTTTATGCTGTGGGGAGTGGCTGAAGAAAGAGACACCAATTATACCAATGTTGAAGAGATTTTTCTAGTATGAAAAGGTGAAACACTTGGTAAGAATCAGATGGTGAAGACAGACAAGCACAAGACAGAAAAAGTAGTAAAGGAAGAGAACATGAAAGAGGTAGTGTTAGATTTCCAGCATCAAGTAATGCAGGACTAGGTTCATCTGATATTTAAGAAAGAAGTTAATTGATACATCTCATAGCATCTGCAGCATCTACAAACTCAAGGAACAGCACAGAACAGGAAAGGATTGCAATGCCGAGAATACTAGGATCTGCTGTGAACAAACAAGACTTGAATAACAAAGGGTTAAGTTAGAAGGGAGAAAATCATATGGGCTCTCAGCCTTACATAAAGAGCTAAAAGCAACTAATGACTGGAAGAAGTAGGAAAATTATCTTCTCCCAGGAATGAGTCCTACTATTGGTTGTCCAGTGCAGAGTGGTCAGCCTTAAAATCATATTCACATAAGCAACAAAAGTAGAATCAACATATTGCTTTAATATATTTCCTCACACATACATATTCAACAGTCAAAATAAAAAGGAGACTATGAATTTGAAGTTGGGGTATGAGATAGTAACTAGTGACTGGAAGGAGAAAGGGGAAGGAAATTTATGTAATTCTGTTTCAAATAAAACATTTTTTTTTGAGACAGGCTTAATCTGTGTTGCCCTGGGTGTCCTGGACTTGCTTTGTAGACCAGGCTGGACTGTAACTCATAGAGATCTGCCTGCCTCTACCTCCCAAATGCAGGGATGAAAGGCCTGTGCTGCCACCACCACCCAGATCAAGCAAAACATTTTATTTCTTTTTTTATTATTATTATCATTTATTACAATTGTGTCAATTTGTATCCCATCTGTGGCCCCCTCCATCATCTCCTCCAAATACCACCCTTCCTTCCTCTTCTCCTCCTATGCAACTCCCATAGTCCACTGATAAGAGAGGACCTCCTCCCCTTCTGTTTGACCATAGCCTATCAGGTCACCTCAGGACTGGTTGCAGTGTCTTCCTCTGTGGCTGGGCAAGGCTGCTCCCCCCTCAGGGAGAGGTGATCAAAGAAGGAGCCACTGAGTTTATGTCAGAGAGACTCCCTGTTCCCCTTACAAGGGAACCTACTTGGATGCTGAACTGCTATGGGCTACATCTGAGTAGGGGTTCTAGGTTACATCCATGAATGCTTCTTGGTTGGAGCATCAGTATCAGAAAAGACCCCTGTGCCCAGATTTGTTGGTTTAGTTGTTCTCCTGTGGAGCTCTTTTCCTCTCCAGATCTTACTATATCCAACTTCTTTCATAAGATTCCCTGCACTCTGCCCAAATTTTGGTTGTGTGTCTCAGCATCTGCTTTGCAAACCTTTTATAATGTGACTAAGCAAATTTCAATCAGTGGGCATGGGGAACAATTAGAATTCTGATTTACACGTTTGATATTATTTTTATGAGAAAGACAATGTCCTGGCATATCTGAGTGGGAATGGTAAACATGCAAATTTGAAATACAAAAATAATGAAATAGTCAAGAAGGTGTATGGAAGATAAAAAGTAGACAAAGAGCCCTGTCCAGATCACTCAAAATAAATGTGCCAGATTTTATGTGAGATGGAGTTGCCTTGGTCTTGGTGTATCTTCAAAGCAATAAAACTCTAACTAACACAGAAGCTGGTACCAGGGAATGAGGCATAGCTCTGCTGAGCCTGACTATGCTTTTATTCATAGAAGTATGGATTTGAGAATTTTGAATCAGGATAGCAATAGAATGCTTCAAGTGGGACTTAATGAGCCACTCTAGTAGAAGCATGAAAGGCAGTTGTAATGAGGGTGATTTGAAATGTGGGTAAGTAAGGAAACACGGACTATTTCTAACAGGATCTCAAGGGCAGGCTGTTTGACACCCCCCCCCCCCCGGGGAGGAGCAGTCTGTTAGGCCACAGAGGAGGACTTTGCAGCCAGCCCTGAAGATACCTGATAAAACAGGGTCAGATGAAAGGGGAGGAGGTCCTCCCGTATCAGTGGACTTGGAAAGGGGCAGGGAGGAGACCAGGGAGGGAGTGTGGGGTTGGGGAGGGAATGAGGGAGCGGGATACAGCTGGGACACAGAGTTAACAAAATGTAACTAAAAAGAAAAAAATAATAATAAAAAAAAGAAAAAAAAAAGAAATGTGGGGCCTGACTCAAGAGGTTTCAGAGGAGACAAATTTTAATATGTTGCCAAAAGATTGTTTTGTGATATTTTGGTGAAGAATGTGGCTGCTTTCTGCCATTGTCTGAAGAGTCTGCCTGAAGCTAAGGTGAAGAGATTCAGTTTAATTGCATTGACAAAGGAAGTCTCAAAAAGTCTAGCATATTTTATTTTGTTGCTCTCCTTGTGGAGTTCCTGTCCTCTCCAGATCTTACTGTTTCCCACTTCTTTCTTAAGATTCCCTGCACTCTGCCCAAAGGTTGCCCATAAGTCTCAGCATCTGATTTGATAGTCTGCAGGGCAGAGCCTTTCAGAGGTCCTCTATGTAGGCTCCTGACTTGTTTCCTCTTTTCTCCTTCTTCTGATGTCCATCTTCTTTGCCTTTCTGGAGAGGAATTGAACATTTTAGCAAGGAGAGCAACAGAACCAAAAAAATCTGAGCACAGGGGTCTTTTCTGAGACTGATACTCCAACCAAGGACTATGCATGGAGATAACCTAAGACCCCTGCACAGATGTAGCACATGGCAGTTCAGTATCCAAGTGGGTTCCTTCGTAATAGGAACAGGGATTGTCTCTGACATGAACTGATTGGCTTGCTCTTTAATTACCTCCCCCTGAGGGGGAATCAACATTACCAGGCCACAGAAGAAGGCAATGCAGCCAATCCTGATGAGACCTAATTGACTAAGGTCAGAAGGAAGGAAAAGAAAACCTCCCCTATCAGTGGACTTGGGGAGGGGCATGCATGCAGAGGGGGAGGAAGGGAGGGATTGGGATGGAGGAGGGAGAGAACCACAGGGGGAATACAAAGTGAATAAAGTGTAATTAATAAAGAATTAAAAAAAAAAAGTCTAGCATCATTTGGCTGTGAGTCTCTGCCTCTGCTTCCTTCCCTGCTGTTTGGAAACTTTTAGAGGATATCTGTGATTTGCTCCGGTCTTGTGTTCTCTTCCACCACCAGTGTCTATCCTCTTTTCCCTTTTGAATCAGAATTAAGCATTTCCCCTAGGGTCCTCGTTGTCATTTAGCATTTTTTAGGTCTGTAGATTTCAGTATGGTTATCCTATATTATACAGCTAATGCCCACTTATAAGACAGTATATACCATGCATGTCTCTGCTTCTGGGATACCTCACTCGGGATGATCTTTTCTAGTTCTATCCATTTGCTTGCAAATTTCATGATTTCCTTGTTTTTAATTGCTGAGTATTATTCCAATATGTAAATGTACCACAATTTCTGTATCCTTTAGTTGAGGGACATCTAGGTTGTTTCCAGATTCTGTCTATTAGGGATAAAGCTGCTATGAATGTAATTGACTGAATGTCCTTGTATTGTGAGTATCTTTCAGCTCACAGCCAACTTTTGGACAGAGTGCAGGGAGTCTTATAGAAGAGGGATGTAAAAAGATTCAGAGGGCCAAGAAGCCACACAAGGAGACCAACAAAGCCAAAAATAAAAAAATCAAGGTCCATGGAAACTGCAGAGACTCATGTATAAACCAAAGAGTTTATATAGAGAGGACGTAGACTTCCTGCTCAGATGTAGACCACAGACACCTCAGTCTCCATGTTGGTTCACTAGTAAGAGGAGAAGAGACAGTCTCTGAGAGAATTTAGTCAGTCCTGATGTGACCTGATAGGCTAGGATCAGACAGTAGGTGAGGAAGACTTCTCCTGTCAATGAAATAGGGAAGAGGAATAGGGGAGGAAGAGGGAGAGAGGAGATGATGGAAGGGGCTACAAATGAAATATAAAGTGAATGAATTAACAACAGTAATAATAATAATAATAGTCTAGAATAGATTGACCTGTACTTCACTCTTAGGAAGAACATTTTGATCAAGTGTAGCAAGCTTAAAAAGGGTAAATATAAAATACGTAGTTCAAAGATTAAAGAGGCATTGGGAATTGGGATGGAGATAAATCCTGTGTTCAAAGATAATAAGTGGAATTAAGGACTTGATGACCTTGAAGCAAGATCCCAGATAGTTAAGCTTATTGTTTATGTGTTTGCAGTTGAGCACAGAATGGTTATATCATGTTAGACATTATTATGACCTCGTTATTGTTTCATTTGAACATAACAAGATATGATTACGTGTCTTATTCATAAGGGATGAATTGTCATGGCTATTCTTGATTTTCAGTGTGACTATAACTGGAATGAACTATAAGTCGTATCTTATCTCGTGAAAAGTAATTTTTAAAAAGCTTAGGTCTACGCATGGTGGTACATGCCTTCAATCCCAGCATTCAAGACAAAGGTATGAAGATCTCTGAGTTCATGGTCAGTCATATTAAGTTAGAAGTTTTGGCAGTGAAGGAAACTGTTGAAAACAGAAAGCTCGTGAAGATATACTAAAAAAAATCAGGGCATGTTGCAGCCCTAGCAAGCCACAGAACTTAGCAGCTTCAGCCATTTGACTCTGGTTTTATAATCAACAATAGAAGGGGTTACTGGGGAAACAAACAGATGCTGATTATCTGGAGCTAAGAACATAGCACTGCTAAAAAGAGATGAGCATCACTGAGGCAAAATCTTCTGGGAAGGGTTTTGCAAGAGCACAAAGAAGCTGTGTTCCAAAGATATATCTTGTTCTGGCAGCTAACTTAGTAATATGTAAAAATCAGCATGTGGTACTGGTTTTGAAGGCATAAAGGTGATATGGAGAGCAGTTGAGTCTTTATACTGTGAGAGGCCAGGAAAAGTCATTGGTGAAGGTACAGCCTCAGTGGTAGTGGAAGGCCCAGGGCTGAAGTGGTCATGCAGCGGAGGACCCCAGCATGCTGGAGATGCCAGTACCCTGGGATGGCCACCAAGAACAGCAACAGCAGTGGAGTGGAGTCAGCCAGAGCCTAGAGTGCTACAAAAGGCACAGCTGGATGAATAACCCAAGCCATTTGGAGGATCGCAGAAGAGCATGTAGACCCAGGTCATTGGACCAAAAGGCAGTGAGGTTCAAGTTGTGTTGAAGACCACAAGCAGAACTCAGAGCTGAGGAATATCTGATGAGGAAAGCTACTAACAGCGAGTGTAATCAACCCAACAGAAAGAGATATGTTGCAGTCAACAGCGCTGAAAGGAGTTGGATATCAGAACATGGAGATGCAGCACTTGGAGTTTGTCCAGCTATTTTTTGTTCTAACTTTGGTCCAGTATTTCCACACTATGGCATTTTGGAATGTTAATATGTATCCTATGATATTGGAAGTGTATGATGTGCTTGATGTTGATTTTATAGGTGATTACAGTTAAGAGGTTGCAAGAATCTCAGAAGAGTCTTTGAACTCAACAACTTAATTTAAATTAACTTAAATGTTGTTGAAACTGGGAGAGACTATAGGGACTTTTGAAGTTGGACTAAATGCCTTCTGCATTACATTATGACTACGAGCCTGTGGGAGTACAGTGCAGTAGTTTGAATAGGTCTGGCCACCATGGATTCATGTGTTTGAATGCTTAGCTGTGGTGAGTGATACTATTTGGAGGTGTGTCCTTACTGAAGGAGGTGTGGTCTTGTTGGACAGAGAGTGTCTGTGTGTAGGCGAACTATCAGGTCTCCTAGGATTAAGCTCTGCCCAGTGTAAATGATAGTCTCCTCCTGGGTGCCTTCGGAGAGGACAGTTCCCTTCTTCTGCCTGTGCGTCAAGATGTAGAACTCTTAGTTCCTCCAGCACCATGTCTGCTTTCATGCTGCCATGCTTCCCAACATGCTGACAATGGACTAAACCTCTGAAGCTGTAAACCAGGCTGAATTAAATGTGTGACTTTATAGCAGTTACTGTAGTCATGGTGTCTCTTCACAGCAATAAAATTCTACCTAAGACAGACCTACTAATGAGCAGCTTCAAATTATTAAGGTATATTTTTATATATAAAATATAAGGAATATTATTCTATATAATATATAGAATATAATGTAACATATTTTAATATGATATTATTATATAATGTTATGCTATTATATTACATTAGGTATATTATTATAATATACCTATACTCAGAGTGTACATGTTTACATCAATTTCTTACACTATCTCATTTCTATATCAAGACTTCAGTTTTAATTAATGTAGTATATACATTTTATATAGCGAAATTATTTTTCTTCTGATCAGGTAAATTGCTTAATAATCACACCTTTATGCTATACATAAATTTTAAGTAAACAAAACAGGCAGGATGGGAGAGACAGTAAAACAGGCTTCTTGGAGCTTGGCAGATCCTCTCTTCTAGACTTTTTTTTTGCATATTTTTTTAATTTTTTTATTAATTACACTTTATTCATTTTGTATCCCCCCTTAAGCCCCTCCCTCCTCCCCTGCCAATCCCACCCTCCCTCCCCTTTCTGCATGCATGCCACTCCCCAAGTCCACTGATAGGGGAGGTTCTCCTCTTCTTTCTGATCTTAGTCTATCAGTTCTCATCAAAACTGGCTGCATTGTCCTCTACTGTGGCCTGATAAGGCTGCTTCCCCCTCAGGGGGAGGTGATCAACGAGCAGGCCAATCAGATTATGTCAGAGGCAGTCCCTCTTCCCATTACTATGTAACCCACTTGGACACTGAACTGCCATGGGCTACACCTGTGCAGGGGTTCCAGGTCATCTCCACGAATAGTCCTTGGTTGGAGTATGGGTCTCTGGGAAGTTCCTGTGTTCAAATTATCTTGTTCTGTTGCTCTCCTTGTGGAGTTTCCGTCCCCTCCAGCTCTTACTATTTCCCACTTCTTACATAGAATTCCATTCACTCTGCCCATCAGTTGGCCATCAGGCTCAGCATCTGCTTTGAAGGTCTATACTGCAGAAGCTTTCAGAGGCCCTCTGTGGCAGGTTCAAAGGTTGTTTCCTGTTTTCTTCTTGATTTCAGAGGCCCTTTGTAGCAGGTTCCGAGGTTGGTTCCTATTTTCTTTTTCTTCTGATGTCCATCCTCTTTGCCTTTCAGGATGGGGATTGAATATTTTTGTTAGGGTCCTCTCTTTTGCTTAGTTTGTTTAGATGTACAGATTTTAGTGGGTTTATTCTATATTGTATGTTTATATGAGTGAGTATATACCATGCGTGTCTTTTTGCTTCTGGGACAACTCACTCAGGATGATCCTTTCCAGGTCCCACCATTTACCTGCAAATTTCATGATTTCCTTATTTTTCATTGCTGAGTAATACTCCATTGTATAGATGTACCACAGTTTCTGCATCCATTCTTCAGTTGAGAGGCATCTGGGTTGTTTCCAGCTTCTGGCTATTACAAATAAAGCTGCTACAAACATAGTTGAGCAAATGTCCTTTTTGTGTACTTGTGCCTCTTTTGGGTATATGCCTAAGAGTGGTATGGCTGGATCTTGAGGAAGCGCTATTCCTAGTTGTCTGAGAAAGCACCAGATTGATTTCCAGAGTGGTTGTACCAGTTTACATTCCCACCAGCAGTGGAGAAGGGTTCCCCTTTCTCCACAACCTCTCCAGCATGTGTTGTCCCTTGAGTTTTTCATCTTGGCCATTTTGATGGGTGTAAGGTGAAATCTCAGGTTGTTTTGATTTGCATTTCCCTAATGGCTAATGAGGTTGAGCATTTCTTTAAGTGCTTCTCTGCCATTCGATATTCCTCTACAGAGAATTCTCTCTTTAGCTCTGTTCCCCATTTTTTAAGTGGATTACTTGGTTTATTGCTTTTCAGCTTGTTTAGTTCTTTATATATATATTGGATATGAGTCCTCTGTCAGATAAAGGGTTGGTGATGATTCTTTCCCAATCTGTAGGTAGTCGCTTTGTTTTGATGACGGTGTCCTTTGCTTTACAGAAGCTTTTCAATTTCATGAGGTCCCATTTATTGATTGTTGCTTTTAGAGCCTGTGCTGTTGGTGTTCTGTTCAGGAAGTTGTCTCCTGTACCAATGAGTTCTAGGGTATTCCCCACTTTTTTTTTTTCTAGCCGATTTAATGTGTCTGGTTTTATGTTGAGGTCTTTGATCCACTTGGACTTCAGTTTTGTGCAGGGTGATAAGTATGGATCTATTTTCATTTTTCTACATGTAGACATCCAGTTGGACCAGCACCATTTGTTGAAGATGCTATATATTTTCCACTGTATGGTTTTGGCATCTTTGTCAAAAATCAGGTGTCCGTAAGTGTGTGAGTTTATTTCTGGGTCTTCTGTTCGATTCCATTGATCCACCATTCTGTTTCTATGCCAGTACCATGCAGTTTTTATAACTGTTGCTCTATAGTACAGCTTGAGATCAGGGATGGAGATACCTCCAGAAGATCAGCAGTTTCTTTAAGAGGACTGTACATGGAAATTTATTGAGCAGCAGCACACTAAATTTATAACAAGAAACCCAGCAGTGGGGCAGCTGTCTTGAGAAATTCTATGGGTAAGAGGAGATCCCCCCCTGCCTAACATAGACCACAGCTACTACTCAGGGCTATAAACCTGAGGTGAGCAGTGGCAACTCCTGAGAAACACTGGCCATACAGTGACCATAACCAAAAAGCAGAGAAGGACTCCTTCAGGAAAAATCATCTTCCGGCCAAGGGGATACTCCCTACCTCAGGACTCCAGGAAGCACAGAAACTAACAGCCAACACCTAAATCAGCCCAATGGGTAGAGGTCAGCGTAAAGGCTCAACCAACAAAAGACAGAACAATATGGCATCTCCAGAACCCAGCCATCCAGAGGCGAACAGCCCTGAACAATGCAGCATAATAGAAAATCAAGAAGATGACCTTACATCTATGTTGATGAAGAGGATAATAGAGGAGACAAATAAAATACGTAAAGAATTAGAGGAAGATAAAACCAAACAGATCATGGCTATCCGTAAAGAAATGGAGGAAGATAAAGACAAGCAGATTAGGGCCATCCGTGAAGAAATACGGGAAGATGCAGGCAAACAGCACCCCACTCTCAACAAAGGACAGGTCAACAAAACAGAAATTAAACAAAGAAACAATATCTCTGACAGAGGTCATGAATCAAATGGACCTCACAGACATTTACAGAACTTTACACCCAAACACAAAAGAATTTACCTTCTTCTCAGCACCTCATGGAACCTTCTCCTAAATAGACCATATAGTTGGTCACAAAGCAAGCCTCAACAGATAAATGAAGACTGAAATAATCCATTGTATCCTGTCTGAATAAAGCTGGTCTTCTAGACTTTTAAGATAGAAATGAAGGAACATTTAGAAATTATGACTATGGTTACATTCATATTCCTAAATTTAACTTTAATCATTAGAATTAATGTTTTATATCTTCTCTATCTTATTCATTACAATTGATTCACTTTTTATTTCCACTATTGCCCCCTCTGGTATGTCCTCCTGGTCCCACCCACCTTCCTTCTTCTCCCCTATGACCTTTCCCTAGACCCCTAGTAGGGGAGGACCTCCTCTCCATTTGACTCTAGTTTATCAGGTTTCATCAGGACTGGCTGTATCTTCTTTCTCTGTGGCCTGGCAGGCCCAAGGGGAGGTGATCAAAGTTTAAAACAATAGTTTTCTATCACACAACATTAATCCTATAAATGTCATCATTAAATATGAAAATATCATGTAGTATAAAGAAAGCATACTAATAAAATTATAATTTGGCTTTGATTTTCTAATCCATACAAATAAAGCTTATATATGCATAAAATGTATGTATATATAGACACGTTTTTAAAAATTAGTTAAGATAGTGTACTGCTTTTAATTTGCCATATTTTGAAAGTACAAAAGAAGTATCCTGTAGAAAGTGAGCCACCATACGCTCTTCCAGCTCAGGTAACACTTTCAGTAATCGTAAATTGTCTCTCTCTCCGAATACCTGGTTTGAGTTAAGCATACATATTAATCAAATACAGAAAAAAAAATGGTAAAGATACTCTCAAAGCATAAGGAACATTAAACATTTCATGCAAAAAATTATAATGTGTGTCAAAAAGATGAGCAGAAATCCATAGATGCAAGCATGAAAAAAGACATGTTGAATATTGAAATGGAGCACCAGAGGACAGAGAACACTTACAATCCAACTCCCGTTTTAAAATGCCAACTGTACAGGAAGGCTGATGTTATTTTCAACATCATAGTGTGCACATAGTATTCCCAAGGTAATTAGGAGTCATCAAAGCACATCAAACTTTGATTTCTCAGTAAGCTAAATGTATGATTGTTGACTAAATTTGGAGATAAGGGAATGTTAAAATAATATACTCCATAAAAAATCCTGTTGGATCAACTCTTCTATTTACAATTCACCTTCTCGAAAAACAGCATTAGATGAATAAGTATTCCAAATTTCACGAAAAAAAAATTGGCAAATTTTTGTTGAGGTTGTTTATTATTTAATCTAAATCCATTTACTTCATTACTTCATCTGAATGCAGTACTCTTTTTATTTATTTATTTTTCACCTGGTACTCTGTAGGATGAGAAATTTATGTAATGGTGTGACATTCTATATGCTTCCATAGGGATAGTAAGAAACAGAGCTAACATTATAATAAGACACAGTTAAACTCGGGATTCACTTAATTGCCCACAATTCATGATGTAGAGAAAAATATAAAATCTGGCAAATTTGAAAACAACATAATACCAAGGATTCCCAACAGTGACTCTTCAGAAAAGCCCATGAGTCTATAACCCTACACATAGAACTACAGCCACCTTTGTAAAGCTGTACGCAGAAGAGATGGTTGTCTCCAAGAAAGAGAACACCAAATGGTTGTCTAGTATTAAATGGGGATCTCTAAAAACATATGAACAAGCAGCTGAATAGGTTATGTAAAGGAATATAAACACACACTCACATATATATATATACATGTACATATGTATATATACTTATATACATATATAAATATATATTCAAAGACAGGTATATATGTGTAGATGCATGGAACAACAATTAGTGAAAAAGAGACTATTACTTGATAAAGAGCAGGTGAGTGTATGAGGAGGAGTGTATGAAGGAGGGAACAGAAGGAAGAAATGTTGTAAAATATATATTTAAAATAATTTGAGAAATAAATACAGAAAAATATTGCTTTATCTGAAGTATTAATACAAAGTTTTTTTCTGATTAAATTATTCTGTTACATTTACAAAGTAGGAATAGTATCACATCTGGCAATATTATTTTATTTAATAAACTTAGAAATTAGAACTGTTTTCTATTTGGTGATTTTTTTTATAACATGTTCAATACAGGGCTTATATTTTTCTTCATTTCAAACTATATTAAATACTTCCCTGGGAAAATGAGAATATTATTGAACAAAGAAAATATGCTATAATTCATTCAGGAAAATTTAATTTTAAAAATGAGTCAGCTTTTTTCAAGTATGATTGTACATTTGCTTTTCTTTTTTTTAATTTTAACTTTTATTAATTACACTTTATTTACTTTGTATCCCCCTATAAACCCCTCCCGATCCCATCCCTCACCTCCCGATCCCACCTTCCCTCCCCCTTCTTAACGCATGCCCCTCCCCAAGTCCACTGATAGGGGAGGTCCCCTCTCCTTCCTTCTGATCTTAGTCTATCAGATCTCATCAGGAGTGGCTGCATTGTCATCTCCTGTGGCCTGGCAAGGCTGCTCTCCCCTCAGGGGAAGGTGATCAAAGAGCAGGCTAATCAGTTCATGTCGGAGGCAGTCCCTCTTCCCATTACTATGGAACCCACTTGGACACTGAACTACCACGGCTACATCTGTGCAGGGGTTCTAGGTTATCCCCATGCATGGTACTTGGTCGGAGTATGAGTCTCTGGAAAGACCCCTATGTTCAAATTTTCTGGTTCTGTTGCTCTCCTTGTGGAGTTCCTGTCCTTTCCAGATCTTACTATTTCCCACTTCTTTCATAAGATTCCGTGCACTCTGCCCAAGAGTTGGCCATAAATCTCACATCTGCTTTGATAGTCTGCAGGGCAGAGCCTTTCAGAGGCACTCTGTGGCAGGTTCCACACAATGGAATATTACTCAGCAATGAAAAATAAGAAAATCATGGAATTTTCAGGTAAATGGTGGCAACTGGAAAGGATCATCCTGAGTGAGCTGTCCCAGAGAGAGAAAGACACACATGATATATATTCACGCATATAGACATACAATATAGAATGAACCTACTAAATCTGTACATCTAAAGAAACTAATCAAGAGGAAGGACCCTGACTAAAATACTCAATTCCCATCCCGAAAGGCAAAGAGGATGAACATCAGAAGAAGAAGAAAACAGGAAACAAGTTAAGTACATTTGCTTTTCTATGCCAACATTTTCACACAGGGCAGTCCTGAAATTTTTCTATTTCTTTTTTTTTTGGATACTAATGAATTATCTCAAAAGAAATTATTTTTTATGTTTGACCATAGCTTTAGATTTATTGAAGTAAAGCCTGAATTGACATGTTTGGCATAAAATAAAAATAATACAATACAAAATTTCCTCTAATTTTTAATCGATTCATATACTCATAAAATAAAGATTTGATGGGCATGGTCTGATTCTACAGCAAAATAAAAATGCATTCACTATTGAAGAATAAATCTTAAGAATCTATATGGTTTTAAACTGAAAGCACAGGTTGTTCAAAGTCTAACTTAATGAGTAACCATGTATACATAAAATAGATAACTGTAGGAATGTGTTATTTAAAATGAAAATACTTGATTAAATACTCAAGTGCTATTTAAAGGGAAATGTGGAGAATGAGGTTGGTGTCTTAAAATCTAACACCTCGTTGTTTTGCAGTGCGCCTGGTAATTGTATTCCACTTCAATTATCCTGATTATTATTTCACAACATGCAGTGTACCAGTTTGTACTTGAAAAGCACTTTGCAATCATTTGTTAATAAAAAAGTATTTATGAAAACTATTCTTTCCTTTCATCTGTCATGTTAAGTATAAAAGATTGAAATTTATCATGAAACAACCTACCCTTCACAAAAAAGGACCTTAACAGCAAAGCTGACAAATAAAAATAAAGTCATGCTTTCCACTAAGCCATACAGAGCTTATCAAGCAAAATCAGTTCAGTCATGAAACATTTAACCAAATCTCTCAATGTTTTAGAAAAATAATGTCAATACAAACCAATGAATGTTTAAATTAAGGCAAAGTCAGATAATCTGTTTATTGCAAAACTTGAATGTAATATAACAAAAAATACCAACAGTTTCATGGCTACTGAAAAATAACTTTCAGTCTGGAGAAAAATGAATATTTTATATTGTTTTCTATAAATATGGTATATATGTATATACTATTTTGAAATTTTAAGAAAATTAAATTTTTTTCCTTTTCTTTATTCACACAGCCTATTAACATACATTTCTTTTGAAACATATGTGATTACTACTTTTTTGAAGCCCAAACATAGTTTAAAATGGCTGCTGGTTCCTTTCCAAGTAAGATATTTTCACTGGTTTATTTTCTTCGTCAGGTGTTGCTAATAAAATAGATGAAATGCAGTTTATTTGTATTTCCCACACTCATGACTTTGATTCTGTGATGCTGAATATTTTGTATTGATTTTAATAAAATGATGTCAAATATGTATGCCACCTAATAATGTTAAACAAGAAATAAAAAAAGAATATTAAAAGGAAGGGAGACAAAAGAAAAAGAACATTGGAGGGAAAAGATCAATAAATCTAAGTCTTTCCCTTATTTCTAATGACAGTATTCTATAACACGTACCAATATTGCTACTGTTTGCTGAAACCTTCCTTTTTTATTTATTTTTATTTTTTCTTCTTCCTTTTTTATTAATTATTAAAATATCTTTCTTATTTAAATTCCCCCTCTCTAATTTCTAGGGAAACCCCATGAAGACAAAGCTCTGCATCATCTACATATGTGTAAGGGCCCTAAGTCCAGTCAATGCATGCACTTTGTTTAGTGCTTCAGTCACTGTGAGCCCCCATGGTCCTCAGTTCTAATGTGGTTGGGTGTGGAGAAATCAAACTGCTTCTAGCATGGAAGATTCTCCCCTGCTACCTACATTGTATGGTATCAGAAGCTGCAAATAGGGATGATAGAAGAAATAAGCCATTATCAGACTTATGCAGCTATAGACCCTGTGATCTACCAGAATGACCAGCCACACAAGAGACACCCATTGATACAATGGTGGCCTTAACATAATGTGAATGATCAACCACTTTCTGAGTTAAGGTATTCCACAAATGGAAACTTACACCTAGAGTTGTAAATCTGGCCAAGATCCAATGTCTGGTGAGCTCATAAGCCTGAGAAGATAACTCACCATATTTTGTTAAATGGGCATAGTATCACACTGCCTTTCAAATCCAAATAAGTATCTCTATGCCCACAGATTAATGAAGCTCTTACTCCTCATCAGTGGAGCTGCAGTTGCTACAGAGTGCCGTTCTAGCTAATGTACAAAAACAAAGTCTGAGTAGTAGATAATGGAGCATTAACTACTATCAGCGATAATGGAGCATCTATATTACAGGTCCTTTCCCCCAAGACTGAGAAACCCAATTTCTGTTCTAGATTGCTTTTTATTGCTATGAGAAAAACATCCTGACCAAGGCAACTTAGGAAAGGAAAGGGTTTATTTCATATCAGAATTCTGAGATCACAATCTATCATGGAAGGAAGATAGAGCAGGAGCATAAGGCAGGAACTGTCAGCATTCTTGCCTTTAAAACTCCCATGTAACAACTCATTACACTCTGAGCCATCAATAGGATTTCCTGCTCACAGATATAAATTTCTCTATATATCTTCACAAAACATTGCAAGGTGTAAAAACCACATGGTCAGGCCCATCATAGAAATAGCCTGTGTTTCTGAGAACATATTCTCTGAATCTTCTTCAACACTCAAAGAATATTAGACATCTCCTCACATTCAGCAGGCCTTCCCTTTGCAAATACATCAGCCAACCAATTACATACATTCTTTGTAACACTTTAAACTATGTAAGCTTCAATATTAAACCTAGACCCACTACCTAATTGGGCCATATCAATAAATTCAGCCTTATAAGTTTATACTCCTTCCACCCATTTTCCTGCATCCTTAAAATATATCACCTCACATTCCTCAGATAACTGATTGAATGAATTAAAAGCCCCATTTTGTTATCTAAGAGTGTGGCATACCTTCTCATGGATTTCAATTTCTACCTGACCGTTAGGGGCCTGTTTAGCCTCAATTCTATTTGCGAGTCTGAAGGCATGAGAGGTTACATAACTGTGTCATCTAGAGGTGGCAGGAATATGTCTCCCATGCACTCACAGCAGCTGTGGTTGCTAGCACAACACCTGCATAAGATCAGGCCAATCAGCTTTCCAGTATAAGGAGGGGAGGGAGTACACAAATTTTCCACTACTAACAAAGCAGCTATTGATAACTGATGGATGCTAAGGCAATGGGCATCAAACTTCATTGGGGGTAACGTTCATATAGGTTAACATATAGGTTACCGGTTGCTGTCCTGGTACCCACACATATGATTTAAGACTGATTTGACTTTGTGCCTTACTAGACAAAGAAAAGAAGTTGGAGGGATTGTAGATGTGGGATGTGTTTTAATTTTAAAGGGAGGAACAAATGTTCACAATACATTAACATCTCAAAGAATGAAAAAGTATAATAACAAAGATATATTCTAATGGCATTACTTTTCTCTTCTTCTTTTGTCATGGCTGTTCACTTTATAGCTTTCTTAAATGCCTTCTATCAACTTCTCTTATTTTCAAATATTAACATTCATTAAATTATATAAATATATATACATAGATATTTTGTGTATATATATATATATATATATATATATATACTGTTACATTATTTGTTTTTCAATATGTATTTTTTCTTTGATCTACTGTGATTAAATTTAGGTTACCCTTTTAACTAATTGTGCTATCTAGTATTTGCTGTCCACTTGACAGAAACTAGAGTCACCACCTGTGAAGAGAGAACCTCCATCCGGGAATTAAATCCATCAGATTTGACAGGGGGCATGTGTGGTTAGAACTGTCTGGTTAGATAATTGGGGGAGCAGATCTAGACCACCATGGGCAGCAATGCCCCTATTCAGGTGGGCTGGTGCTCTTAGAAAGCCAGCTAAGCAAGCTAGTGAGGAGTACCCCTCAATGGTTTCTTTTTCAAGTCCCTATCTACTGCTATGTTCAAGTTTCTGCCCTGCTTGAGCTCCTTCTCTGACTTTCCTCAAGGATGGTGGCATTATTTATCACAGCAACAGAGAGCAATCTAGAACTTTTTCCTTAGCAAACACAAGTTTATCAAACTATCAGTTATTGTCTGAAGTTTATTCTCTATTCATTCTTTCACTCTTTTCAATGTAACCACATGAATTTCTCTTTATTATAATAATTTCAGCTGTCATGGCTTCCATTTCAGACATTCTTCTGACCTTAATTTACTTACCTCCTGAACCCATCTCTTCCAATATAGGGCTCTTATGCATCAAAATTATGTTCTTTTGCCTACACAACTGGTTTACCCATAGCATTTATTTCTTAGAATGGAGTTTTATTTGATAAGTCTTCATCTAACCCATCAGTTTTCAACTTGTGGGTTGTGACCCCTTTGGTAACCTAAAATGTTTGCATTATGATTCATAGCAGTAGCAAAATTACAGTTATGAAGTATGAATGATAATAATTTTATGGTTGAGGGTCACCACAACATGAGATATTGTATTAAAGGGTCACAGCGTTAGGGAGTTTGAGGACCAGTGACAAATAGTAAGAACATCAAGCTTGCTTTTGTTTACTTTCAGTGATTGTTCTGTACACTACAATCTTACATAATTTTGTGTATATTTTTATGTTCTATTTATAAATGTGTTGGGAGGGAGGGCTGGCCCCAGATCTCAGTATCTATGACTACTGTTAAAACATTTGCTAATTTTATCTCTCTTATTCCTTAACAAGCATTATACTTATGTGTCTAGCTGAATGAATGAAGCTACGAATGAAAATAAGAGTGCTTTATCCTGGTGACTGCATTGCAGTATCAAGTTAGTGGTGTATAAAAAAACAATAATTTTTTTATTTGCTGGATATATATTAGCAAACAATGTTGCTAAAATGTAAAATTCTGGGTATATCTCAAATTCAAAGGTATATAAACTGAGATCAAAGAAGTGGAGTCCTTCTGAGAAATTGGCGATAATTCGGTGTCTGTCAATGTTTACATGTATAACCTGACTCACAGATGGCCCACATACTTGAACAAATGTACACACACCAGATGAGAAGGAAAAAGAATGGAGACTTGGCATGCAATGTAATGCAATAGGACATACTTGTAGTATGGAAAAAGATATTGTCACTACATAGAGTGATTGAGGGTGGACTACTGATCCAGAAAAGATAAAATATATACAGGTGCTTGGTGTACTAAGCAGATACTCAGGGACAACTACATTTCTCCCTCCCCAATCAGCCATAAGCTTCATTAGGTTTTATTGAAAAATGGTTTTATATAATATAGGCTAATTATGTTTTTTTCTCCCACACTCCTTCCTGAGATAAACACACACACGTATGTTTTCACACACAGAAATACTGTAAAAACACCAAACTGGAAATCATGATATGCAATCAAAAAATACCTGTAAGTTAAAAAACAAAATGTTAAAGAACCTAGACACAGCACTGTGGAAAAAAAAAAAAAACAACAACAACAACAAAAGACAAAACAAAACAACATTGAAAAATACCACTGAGTTGCTCTGTGTTAGCCATCTACTGCGGGGCATGAGCCTAGTTGGGCCTTAAGAGTGCTTTGTGTACCCAGTGAGTCACCACTGAAAAAACCCATCTATGTTCTTGTCTTTTGAGAGCAGTTATCAACTGGCATTTTAGAGATGATGCTTATGTCCACTTCTCTCATCGCTGGGTCTCCATCAATCTTAGACCTGGGCAGGCCCCATGCATGCTGTAAAAGCTACATTTCAATTGATTTTCATAGGTAAAAATTAAATATAATACTCACTCAAAATAATAACTGATAAAAAACACACTTTAAAAACTTAACAGCTTTGTAAAACAACAACAAAACCAAACAAACTAGGGATATTTTGCAAATATAAAGTATAACACTGTTCTAGTCCTAAAAATGAAAACATTTTAAATACTGTAAGCCTCAATTAATCACCAATAATTAAAAAAAATAGGTAGAAAGAAATGCTAAGAGAGACAAGAGAAACCACAGAGATAGTCTAGCAAGGGGTAGGCAAATATCACTGGCAACTAAAAAGAAATGACCACGCTTCATACCAAGCAGAATGAAAACTCAATTCACTTTTCAGCCAGAAACCACACAAACTCTTTCTCTCTCTCTTTTTAATGCAGCAGAAAAGTAATCAGAAATGTGGGTTCCCAGGAGCATTTAAGCATCACAGGTCTATAGAATGTGCAAACAATTGCAGAATGGGAAAGAAAGACTAAAATGAGAGAATTATAAAAGCCAGGGGAAGCACTGAAAGCCTTATCACAGAGGGGGTGAGGCTGATTGCTAAAATTTGCCCCAAGTAATTGCTGCACTAGCACAATACATCTGAAACTTCAGAACTTATCAAATTATTTTGTTGAGAAAGCAAATAGCAACAATTTTCTCTTAAATTAATTGGACGAAGAAGGCAGAAAGAAAATGCAATACAGGTAATCGGACTGAAAATTATAGACTGTTGGGTTTGAAGGAATCTTAAAAATAAATACTAACAAAAAGTCTGGGAGTTGAAACATTTTTTTTTTGAACATTGACACAACCAAAGTAAACTAAGCAAAGCCACAAATTTTGATGGGTTTCTTCATTTCTTTTCAATTAAAAATGAGAGATTGAAATGAGTTGAAATACCAAGTACTTTTTAGAAAATTGTTTATTCAGAGTTCGCTCCTGTTACAAAGGTGTTTTACTTTGAAAACTGTGAACTTATTTTACCAATATTCAGTGATTTTTCAGCAGAAGACATTAGGCTTCATTTGCAGGAAAATGTGTTTAATAATGAAGGGAAAAAATTTCATGAATCCCAGCTCCTTTTAAGATATTTAGTAGTGGGTGTTTACTTTCTTCTCTCTTCCCACTTTATTACTAGAGTTTTTCATCGTCATTATGGAATGCTATGGGCTTTATATTAACATTAGCCTATTGATATGACTTTTCTCATTCTTTTTGCTAATGAAAGGCTATCATCTGGAACAATATACTTGAAGACATTATATAAAAATAGAGCCTATTGGAACTCAATAAATATGGTAAAAATACAGTCTCTAAATTGGTACTAGCCCAAAAGGGTTTAGAATAAGTGTTTGAAGTCAAATAACAATTAGACTAGAAACTCGATTCTTTATTAAGGATAACTTTTAACATTTATTGGTTTTTACACTATAAACATAATTCTGGTTATCTATTACTATATAAAAAAAATCACTCATACTTAGTGGCTAAACACAATAGGAATTTCTTTCTTAAAAAAATCTGCTATCTAAACAGTACTTAGGAAAAATAATTTGTTTTTCCAAGAAGTATCATTTGATACAACTCAACATTTGGACAACTAGACTTAAACAAAACTTTGTTTTGCACACATGTACCTAGAAGTATATGCTAGCTGATATATTTTCTATTGGAAAAAGAATGTATCTCTTCAACATAGTGCTTGAAGTCCTAGTTAGAGAACTAAGAGAACTAAAGGAGATAAAAGAAATACAAATTAGAAAGGAAGAAGTTAAAGCACCACTTTTTGCAAAAGATATGATAGTACGCATGAATGACCCCAAAAATTCAACCAGAGAACACCTTTAGCTGATAAACACCTTCAGCAAAGTGGTTGAATACAAATTTAACTCAAAAAAAAAAAAATCAAAAGTCCTCTTATATACTAAAGACAAAAGGGCTGAGAAAGAAATTAGGGAAACAATACCCTTCACAATAGCCACTAATAACATAAAGTACCTTGTGACTCTAACCAAGCAAGTGAAATATTTGTTTGGAAAAATACTTCAAGTCTCTAAAGAAAGAAATTGAAGGAGATATCAGAAGATAGAAAGATCTCCCATGCTCATGGATCAGTAGGATTAACATAGTGAAAATGCACACCCTGCCAAAAGCAATCTACAGTTTCAATGAAATCCCCATAAAAATACCAACACAATTCTTTACAGAACTTGAAAGAACAATTCTCAACTTCATATGGAAAAACAAGAATTGCTAAAACAATCCTGTACAACAGCAGATCATCTTAAGGTAGCTCCATCCCTGATCTCAAGCTATATTATAGAGCAATAGTAACAAAACTGCATGGCACTGGCATAGAAACAGAATGGTGGATCAATGAAAACGAAAAGAAGACCCAGAAATAAACCCACACACCTACGGATACTTGATTTTCGAAAAAAAGAAGCCAAAACAATATAGTGGAAAAAAGATAGCATCTCAACAAATGGTGCTGGTCTAACTGGATGTCAACATGTAGAAAAATGCATGTAGATCCATATTTATCACCCTGCACAAAACTAGAGTCCAAGTGGATCAAAGACCTCAACATACAACCAGGCACACTAAATTGGTTAAAATAAAAGTGGGGAAGAGCTTAGGGCTCATTGACACAGGTGACAACTTCCTGAAAAGAACACTAAGGCTCTAAGAGCAGCAATCCATAAATGGGACCTAATGAAACTGAAAAGCTTCTGTAAAGCAAAGGACACTGTCATCAGAACAAAACAACAGCGTACAGACTAGGAAAGATTTTCACCAACCCTCTATCTGACAAACTGCTAATATCCAGAATGTATATAGACCTAAAGAAGTTATAAAGTAACAAATCAACTAATCCAGTTAAAAAAAAATGGGGCACAGAGCTAAACAGAGAATTCTATGTAGAGTAATATTGATGGCAGAGAAATACTTAGAGAAATGCTCAATATCCTTAGTCATCAGGGAAATGCAAATCAAAGCAATATTCATATTTCAACTTACACTGATCAGAATGGCTAAGCTCAAAAACTCAACTAACAATACACGCTGGAGAGGTTTTGGAGAAAGGGGAACCCTCCTCCATTGCTGGTGGGAATGTAAACTCATATAATCACTTTGGAAATCAATCTGGTGCTTTCTTAAACAATTAGGAATAGTGCTTCCTCAAGATCCAGCTATACCACTCCTACGCATATATCCAAAATATGCTCAAGTACAAAAGGACATTTGCTCAACTATGTTGGGAGCAGCTTTATTCATAATATCAAGAAACTGGAAAAAAACTCAGATGTCCCTCAACGAAGTAATGGATACAAAAATTGTGGTATTCTTATACGATGGAATACTACCCAACAATTAAAAACAAATCATGAAATTTGCAGGCAAATGTTGGGATCTAGAAAAGATTATCCTGAGTGAAGTATCCCAGAAGCAGAAAGACACACACAGTATATATGCACTTATAAGTGGATATTAGATATATAAAATAGAATAAACATACCAAAATTTATATACCTAAAGATGCTAAGAGAGAAGGAGGACTCTGGGTAAGATGATCAATTTCACTTAGAAAGACAAACTAGATGGACATTGGAAGAAGGATAAAACAGGAAACAGAACAGGAGCGAACTACAGAGGATATACTCTACCCAGCAGGATATCAAAGCAGATGCTGAGACTCATAACCAAACTTTGGCAGAGTGCAGGGAATCTTATGACAGAAGTGAGAGAGAGTAAGACCTGGAGAGGACAGGAACTCCACAAGGAGACAACATAACCAAAAAATCTGGGTACAGGGGCCTTTTCTGAGACTGATAATCCAACCAAGGTCCATTCATGGATATTACCTAGAACCTATGCTCAAATGTAGCCCATGGTATGTCCATATCCAAGTAGGTACCCTAGTTAGAGGAACAAGGACTCTCTCTAACATGAACACAGTGGCTCACTCTTTGATCACTTCCTCCTGAGTGGGGAGCAGCCTTGCCAGGCCACAGAGGAGGACAATGCAGCCAGTCCTGATGAGACCTGATAAGCTAAGGTCAGATGGAAGGGAAGGAGGACCTCCCCTATCAGTGGACTTGGAGAGGGGCATGGGAGGAGATGAGGGAAGGAGGGTGGGACTGGGAGGTAATGAGACAGGGGCTACAGCTGGGATACAAAGTGAATAATCTGTAATTAATATAAAAATATAAATTTAATAAAAAAGAGAGAACACTCATGTTCAGAGGGATTTGTTGAAACTCCATGTTGGCCTCCAAGAGCAAGCATCCAAAGAGATAAAAGTATAAAATTGTAATCCATGTAAGCATACATGAACTGAGTCCAGAAGCAAGTCAGACAGAAAAGACTTTCCAAATTCAAGAAAATTGGAGAGTTTTTCTTTTGTAGATGTTACAGTGTTCTAGAAGATCACTCATAGTAAAAGGAATGTTATGTCTTCCAAGTGTTAGAGTCTGCCACAGGCATTTGATGTATAAAATACATTTATTCATCTTCAATATCCAATCAAGCTTCATCCGATTACACAAATGGACAATCTCCAAAGCAAGTTCTCTACACCTTGTACAAATCATTTATATAAGATGATTCATTGGTGCAGTAACTCATACTTCTTTTGTTGCTGTTGGTTGTTTTCTATCTTACAACAATGTCTTCTATGTAACTCTTGATGAATGGGAACTCAACATGTTAAACAGGCTTCCTTTTATAATATAGCAATCCTCTTGCCTCACCTTTTCAAGTGCTGGCATCACAGGTGTGCACTAGGAGTTCTGATTTCTCTGTATACATTTTTGAACTAAAGAACTGTGCACTGAATAAGCAAATTATCTTCCCCGCAATCTCCCATTCAGCCTACTGTGAGAAGGCTGAAATGCAGGAAACTTATTACAAACATGAACTTTAGTTTGACATTTTTTTTTATTTCTTTCACTGGAACACAGTCTTATTCTATTGTATGACAGCATACAATATTATGCTATATCATTTATTTTCCATAATAAATAAATCTTTTCTTCAGCCTTCAACCATGGCAAAATCTTCGAATAACTTTCAAAAAAGGCAAATACAAAGGGAAAAAGGAAAAGCACCTACTATATATTTAGAAATCATAGAGGATTCAAACCAACTATAAACCCTCTTTCTACTTTTATTTCAAAATTTGTAAGTTTCCTATGAATTATATTTTTTGCTTTGGGATGAGTATTCTGAATTCAAATATTCGGAGCTTTTCTATACTTTGCTATTTTCTGATAAGACATTTAAATATCTTTGTTTATAAGAATAATGATATTTTGTATGAGTCTAAATTTAGAACTGGCTGTGGCTGGGCAGACCTTTGAGACTAAAATCATGCTAAGTGTCCCCTCATTCACGTGTACTACAGTTGGTTTTCCTGTAGGCTGAGGATTTTACTCTAACGTTCTTTCAAACAGTTATGTTGTACCCTCAATTTAACTTGTCCTTCTTAGGGTATTATAATTCCAACTTTGAACCTCTCAAGTTAGATAAACACAGATAAGTTGTATGGGCATTTATAACCCATTTGAGAAAACTATGCATCAATTTTGCTGTGCTATTCTTTTTCTTCTTCTTTTCAGTTGTCTTCTTCTCAATAATAATAATAATAATTTACAATTTATTCAGTTTGTATCCCATTTGTAACCCCTCCCTTGTCTGTTCTGAGTCCCACTCTCCCTTTCACTTCTGCCCTTATCTCTCTCTTCTAGTCCATTGATAAGGGAAGTCCTCCTCACCTACTATCTGACCCCAGCCTCTCAGGTCTCATCAAGACTATCTAGATCCTCTTCCTCTGTGGACTGACTAGGTTGCCCCACTGGGGAGAAGCGATCAAGGAGCAGGCAACCAACTTCATGTCAGATTACTAGGGGACCCACATGGAGAATGAGCTATCTAAGGGCTACATCTGAGCAGGGGGTCTATATCATCTCAATGTATGGTCTTGGGTTGGTGTATCAGTCTCTGTAGTCCATCATGGGCCTAGGTTTTTTGGCTTTGTTGGTCTACTTATGGAGCTCCTTTACCCTCTGCGTACTTCTATAGCCCCTTCTTCCTTAAGACTCCCTATGCTCTGTCCAAAATATGGCTGTGAGTCTCTGCATCTCGTTCAATCCCCTGTTGAATGGAGTCTTTTAAAGGAGATCTGTGGTAGGACCATTCCTGTTCTCTCCCTTCCACCACTTTTGTCATTTATCCTGTTTTTCCTTCTGAATAAGAATTAAGGGTCTTCCTTCCTATTTAGATTCTTTGTGTCTGTAGGACACAAAGTATGTTTATCCTGTATAATATGGCTAATACCCACTTATAAGTGAGTATATACCATTCCTGTCTTTCTGCTTCTGGGTTACCTCACTCAAGATGATCTTTTCTAGTTCCCACCATTTGCCTGCAAATTCCATGCAAATTAAAAACAAAATTCCTTGTTTTTAATAGCTTTTTAATAGCTGAGTATTCCACTGTGTAAATGTATCACAATTTCTGTATCCATTCTTTAGTTGAGGGACAAGTAGGTTATTTCCAGATTTTGGCTGTTATGAATAAAGCTGCTATGAACATAACTGAGCAAATGTTCGTGTTAAATAATTAAGCATCTTTCAGATATAAGTCCAGGAATATAACTGTAAGCCCAGGAGTATAACTGTGACTTGAGGTAGCACTATTCTCAGTTTTCTGAGAAAGTGCCAGATTGATTTCTGATGTGGTTGTACCAGTTTACATTCCCACCAGCAATGGAGGAGGGTTCCCCTTTCTCCACAACCTCTCCAGCATGTGTTGTCCCTTGAGGTTTTGATCTTAGCTATTCTGATTTGGTGTAAGGTGAAATCTCCCTGTCATTTTGATTTGCATTTTCTGATGACTAAGAATATTGAGCATTTCTTTAAGTGTTTCACTGCCATTCGATATTCCTGTATTGAGAATTCTCTGTTTAGCTCTGTTCCCCATTTTTTAACTGGATAACTTGATTTGTTGCTTTTAACTTCATGAGTTCTTTATATATTCTGCATACTAGCCCTCTGTCAGAAATAGGGTTGATGAAGATCCTTTCCCAATCTGTAGGCTGTCGTTTGGTTCTGACTACAGTGTCCTTTGCTCTACAGCTTTTCAGTTTCATGAGGTCCCATTGAATGATTGTTGGTCTTAGAGCCTGGGCTTTTGGTGCTATATTCTGTTAAATATGAAGGAAACTAAGAAGCACACTTTTCAACCTAATATAGGAAAGAGCAGAGAAATGCCTAGGAATTATTACCTGATATGTACCCACAAAGGAATGCATGAAATATTTTTGGGGAAAGTGGTTTAAGAATGATTGTTACAGTATGGATGATGTTAATAAATAAATTGAAAATAATATTTTACTTGTTATACTCAAATGATTATAAATCACATGGTAAATGTAGAATGATGTGCAGCTTTAAGTAGAACATTAATAAACCATGACGGAAGGTGCTCAAGAAAAAAAGTACCAATGTGCAAGGAAAATTGTCAGTCTCTCTTAAAAACGGTCTTGTAACTGCAGTAGAGGATCTTGTGATATTTTGAGGAACAACAAAGACAAATAAATGGTAAATAAAAATATTATTAATGTTATTGTTTATGATTTAGATTAAAACTTTTAGAAGTGTCTCACAAAATTTTGCCATGTATAATGCTCTTCATTACCTATCTCTTTTGATGTTTAGATGTAGCAATCATTGTAACATAGTATATACTGTATTCTACCTATTTGCTTATTTTCTGTTTCTATCTTTCAATTTTCTTTAGAATGCCAAATCCACAATAAACTATATACACATATAGGTGTGTGTATACATACATGTATATACATACATACATATATCTGTGCTTGTAAACTGTGCAATGTTATTCTTTAAATACCTGGTAAGTAATTTTAGATATCAAGTGGCTGTTCAGTTAATATCGTTGGGATAATTAGTGTAGCCAGGTGTGGTGGTGTGCACCTGTAATTTTAACGCTTGGAGAGCAAAGGTAAGGAAACTGTCATGTATTAGAAGAAAGCCTCATTAACATAGTGAGTTCTCATTCAGTGTGACTCTTTGCATATTCAGTTTGGGCTCAGCTATTCATTTGCCACAGTACTTTGACTGCTTTCCCCAGTGTTTCATTGCATCTGCTAGGTTCACGAAAAAAAAAAAAAAATCTACAATCTGTCAAAGCCTGATTCTGCTACGCATGGCCTTTGTTTTCTCACTCTGGTATAATTAATTACTCTGATTTTGATCTTCAAGTTGTTTATGCGTTTGCTTTAAACTTGCATTTTTGATAGCTGTTATTTTATGTTCACTAATTTATTAAATAACTCTTATTTATTCCTTCTCTCTCAACTGAATGTGTACGTTAGTTTTTTAGCTTCTATTACTTATACTTTTATTTCCTTTCCCTCCCTCTCACACCCCCTGGTGTGTTGCATGTGTGTGTGTGTGTCTGTCTGTTTGTCTGCTCCCAAGTTCTATGTTTGCGGTAGTCCAAATTTCAACTCATTAACTTAATTTTAAAACACATCTTAATATAACCTCTTCATAAAACTTATGCCCTAAAATAATAATAATAAAAAAACAGTCTCATGAGCCTTTCTTTAAATTAATCATATAAACATTGAGTAAGGTAAACTTTAAGTGACATTTTATTTTGGAGCAAATATAATGTCCCATCTTTTCTATGCTTCACATTTTTTGTGAGTATGCTCATGACTCTCCATTGTTTTCTACTCTCTGTTGGTGCTGAAGATTAACACCATGTTATTTAGGACAAGTGTAAATCATAAGATAGAGTAGGAAGCTGCTCACGCTCTTCCCTTTGCACCCTCTGGCCCTCCTCACTGTCATGGTATGACACAGCTCTCTCCCCTTCTATGCTGTAGTATCTCTCCATGTCACTTTTCAGTGTGATCCTTTGTTTGCATACCCATTAAAGCTCAGCTATTCGCTTCCCTTAATAATTTGAGCACTTTCCCCAGTGATTCATATTGTCTGCTAGATTTAGAAGATTCTAAAATATGTCAATGTATAAATCTATCGTGCATGATGCTTGCTCACTCTTTCTAGTGTCTTATACATTATTTTATATGTTTTAAATTACTTTTTTCCTCAGATAGCATTATTAATATTATCACTTGCTCCTTGGAAAAAATTTCAGTCTACTGACTTAAATCTGTCTTTAGGTCTCTTTAGTTACATTTAAATTTCTCTATGCTATTGAATCCATTTTTTCTGTTAATATATCAGTGTCTCCTATATTGGATTACTTAAGCTATTCCACACATCTACTAATCATATTTTATTATCCTTAATATCTTACCTGTTCCATAATCTGTTATTTTTAAACAATCTTTCAAATTTTTGTTTTACTACACTAAACTGAGTAAATTTCATTTCGATGTTACATTTTATTGATAAAACTTTTAGTATGAAAACTCACTTCTACTTTGTAATACATATCTACTTAAGCTTATATATTTCTTTGACTATTTTAAATACTAATTCAAATTTCTGTAATTCTAATTTTTACCTTCAAACATAGAAGTTGGCTAGATTAAAGTACTAACATAAAATGGAATGATCTCTTTATGAATAGGAAATAGAATACATAGTTATTGATGATCTTGAGGCAGGGGCTGACATGGGAGGATCTATCATAATTGATTTTTTAATCTCTACACTACTATACAACACCAATCTTCATGACTACTTTAGTTCTCTGCCACTTTAGATATTGCCTATATCTAGAAAATCTATAGATACAAATAACACCATAACATCTTATCTTTGGTTTTGTCTGTTTAGTTTTCGTTTTTTGTTTTTTGATTTCCAATGACTGTTCTATCACGTTAATATCTCCAAGACTTTTCATAGAAATGTTTTTCTTGGAAAAACCCAACCATCACCCTGTTTGTTTACCACTAGTAGTGTACTTATCATCATCATCATAAATCATTGTTTCTTTTTGGACAGTCCCACAATTTTTATTAAATATTGTCTTTAATATGTCATATTTTACAATAACAGTGTATGAAAATTTCAGATATGGTTAACTTTTGCAAACATGTTCTTCTTGTATAGTAAAGAAATATGCATGAACATTGAAAGAAATGTATAAGCAACGTAATTTTATGAAATGTTCATTGTATTCCAACTTCAATTGGGACATTCACTACCTGTATCATGTCCAGCTCCTCCTACTAAGATTAGCAAAGGTGGTGAAGCATAGAGAACACTAAGCTACATATCTCCTTAAAATATTATCATTCTCTGCAGATGGCCATACTGTGTTTCAAATGACGAGAAAAGAGGACAAGTTCTGTAACCATTATAGTCCTTCACTCAAGTAATTTATACATCCCATCCATTGTCTGCCCTTTTGTTTTTAATACACTTTGAAAAGTAGTGATAAATCTATCCATTCTTCAAGCTCTTTTTCCTCTTCAGCTTAAGCCAATGTTATTTTACTTATTGTATTCATTTTGTCACACACTGTGTTCTTCAATATGTGTACAATATGCATATTTTATGCATGTGTTTTAGTATTTGTTTCCATGTTCTATTTTTTTTTCAATGAGTTGAAATAAAAAAAAATGGATATCACCATGCTGACATCATGTCTCTCTGACTACATTTATCTCCATTTACTTTTGGTTATTGGCACCAGCCAGTAAAACCCACGAGTAACCCCCAAGGAACAAGCTATTTTTTCAGTCATGAAAATCACTAGCTCAATTGAAACATTATGCTTAACAACTTCTGTTTTATCACATGAAACTGCAATGAAAAGAAACACCCTTCTGTTTAGGACTTTTCTGAGCACATCTGTGAACACTTTGTGATGGACACTATATCACTTTGTGCCGTTTATCATCGGCTTCTCTGGAATATTTTCTTAAAATCACATTAATGAATAAGAACTAGTATATCTTCAACACCTCATCAAAACATGAAATTGCTCTTAACCACATAAGTTCACTACACATTTATTATGGTTAGACAAATGTTTAAAATTATTTAAAAAAAAATCAGAACAGTTGTACATGCCTGTAATCCCAGTACTCAGAGAGGTAGAAGTTTAGGGTCAGCTTGGGCTACAAAGTGAATCCAGGTCAGCCAAGGCTACATAGAGGAACACTGTCTCAAATCAAAACAAAACAAAAAATTTTTTCTTCATAGTAGAACACTAATAAACATTTTGTAGTTCTAAACTACAAAATATAAGACTAGAGACTTTCTCCCAGAATGTTAAAATCACAATGTATATTAAAAATTATTTGTTCAGAGTCCTCCCTCTTGATTAGTTTCTTTAGATGTATAGATTTTAGTAGGTATATCCTATATTATATGTCTATATGAGTGCGTATATGCCGTGTGAGTCTTTCTGCTTCTGGAACAGCTCACTCAGGATGATCCTTTCCAGTTCCCACCATTTACCTGCAAATTTCATGATTTCCTTATTTTTCATTGCTGAGTAATATTCCATTGTGTAGATGTACCACAATTTCTGCATCCATTCTTCAGTTGAGGGGCATCTGGGCTGTTTCCAGTTTCTGGCAATTACAAATAAAGCTGCTCAATCCCCACCCTGAAAGGCAAAGAGGATGGACATAAGAAGAAGAAGAAAACAGGAAATAAGTTAGGAACCTGCCACAGAGGGCCTCTGAAAGGCTCTGCCCTCCAGACTCTCAAAGCAAATGCTGAGAGTTATGGCCAACTGTTGGGCAGAGTGCATGGAATCTTATGTAAGAAGTAGGAAATAGTAAGATCTGGAGAGGACAGGAACTCCACGAGGAGAGCAACAGAACCAGAAAATTTGAACACAGGGGTCTTCCTAGAGACTCGTACTCCAACCAGGTACCATGTATGGAGATAACCTAGAACTCCTGCACAGATGTAGCCCATGGCAGTTTAGTGTCCAAGTGGGTTCCATAGTAATGGGAAGAGGGACTGCCTCTGACATAAACTGATTGGCTTGCTCTTTGATCACCTCCCCCTGAGGGGGGAGCAGCCTTACCAGGCCACAGAAGATGACAATGCAGCCACTCCTGATGAAATCTGATAGACTACGATCAGAAGGAAGGAGAGGGGACCTTCCCTATCAGTGGACTTGGGGAGGGACATGCGTGAAGAAGGGTGAGGGAAGGTAGGATTAGGAAGGGAGGAGAGAGGTGTTTATGGGGGGATACAAAATGAATAAAGTGTAATTAATAAATGTTAAAAAATATTTGTTCAATATATAATATACTCAACTTATGATCTGTGTAAGGACCACAAGTGTACATTCATAAAAAGCTTAAATAATTTATTCCATTTCTATCTCTGGGTACATATCTCATTTCATTGCTTATTCCTCAGGCCAAGTATCATGAGAATCAATTTTCTACTTCATATGTTTTAAAAATGCACAACAAGAGAAAAGGTACAAAACTAAGATAAATTTACATAAAGATGGGAATTTTTACTCACATAAATTTGGTGTAATGAATTGATAATATAGATTATGAATGGGTATGTTAATATAGTGTAAATGTTTTCTATTACAATATTATCTGAGATGTCTGTTTCCTTTCATTCATTAGCTGAATGTCAAAAAAAGCTCACATTAGTGCTCTAATTGTAAGCTGATATGTGCATATATGTAAATATGTAATATATATCCACACACAAATATGTATGGATGTATATATGTGTAGGATGCATATATATGTATATGTACATATGTAAATATATATGTATACACACACACACACACACACACATACACACACACATATATATCCTTCCTCACCATGACAATTCTGGAAGATATGTATTTTAGCAGAATTTTATCTTTGTCCTCATCATGTCATCACCATACTAAAAGCTCTGCTACTCCTGACCCATGACTAAGAATTGGCACCATTTCTCTTTCACCTGCTAGAAAATAGGAAAAGAGAAAATAGTTTTCCTTTAGTGAAAGCGAGTTCTTGGCTTTATTCTGGAATCTAAATAGAATTTTTTTCCCCTTAAATGTAACTGATATGTTTACAACCACAACCTTCTAATGTCTTGGCAATAATCTGAAAACAAAAATGCATAATTCAAGGCCAAGTGATGTTAAACATCTTAATAGTGTAAAATTGTGTTCAAGCCCAAGTATAAAATTTTATATTGTGGCTTCTAAATCATAAGCATTTAATTTGTCCATGAATACCAATATATAGAAAAAGCAGTAGAGTGCTAATTTTCTGGTTTTACGGAATGAACTGACTAGATTAGTACATCTCCACTTGTTTAGACTGTACCATTTTATGGCTAATTGTTGAAATATTTCCCTCAAATCATTTATAGAGTTAAGATAAAATAAGATAATACAATTGAATAATACCAAAAATAATTATAGTCTCATATGGCAAATATCTTTCTCTGAGATAGTTATATGGTTCACAAGCCTTCAGTTACTCTATCTCTTATATCTAAAAGTCATAGGAAGAGAATAATAAAAGACCATTTATAAACATGGAATAAATATATTTATATATTACACTGGAGATATATAAACATATATATATAATTTTAGCAACAATTATGAATCATTAAATGTTACTTTAATTTTATTATCCATTGAATATAACAAAATACCACCACAAAAAATAAAGGCAATGATAATGTCTAATTGTACATCATTCAATGTGATCTGATTATGTAATATTAGACATATTTTATGTTTTAATGCATACATAGTTTTATATTAATTCATGACCTATAGATACTATCTCTCTAAGTGTCCTAGCATTTTATGTTTATATTAATAATAAAAACTTGAAAAGTAGTGAGGTTAGTAATAGGATTTTAGACTGAAGATAATAGCATATAAGAACACCTAAGATCTAATTTTAGCCTCTTCATTTAAATGGATAAAAACAAAAGTGTTGTGTCTTTTAATTAATAAAATATTATTAAACTTTCTCAGTCTACCACCGAAGGCCTCTGAAAGACTCTACCCAGCATGGCATCAAAGTAGATGCTGAGACTCATAGGCAAACTTTGGGCAGAGTGCAGGGTATCTTATGAAAGAAGGGGGATATAGAAAGACCTGGGACTCCACAAGAAGAACAACAGAGCCAAAAATATCTTGGTTCATGGGTCTTTTCTGAGACTGATACTCCAACCAAGGACCATGCATGGAGATAAACTAGAACCCCTACACAGATGTAGCCCATGGCAGTTCAGTCTCTTAGTTGTTTTCCCTAGAAAGGAGAACAGTGGTTTTCTCTGACATGAACTCAATGGCTGGCTCTTTGATCACCTCCCCCTGAGGGTGGAGCAACCATACCAGGCTACAGAGGAAGAAACTGCAGCAGGTCCTCGTGAGACCTGATAAGCTATAGCAGATGGAAGAGAGGAGGAACTGGCAAGGGTCATGGGCGGAGATGAGGGACGGAGGGTGAGATTCAGAGGGGATGGGGGAGGGGGCTATAGCTGGGATACAAAGTGAATAAACTATGATCAACAGATAATAAATTAATTTTAAAAATATACAACATTTTGTTTACTTTGATGTTAATACACTTTTAAAATATTGTTGGGTGATAAAAAATACTGAACTAGAATCAAATCAATATTTAATCTTTCTATCTCAATCCCTCTTTTCTCTTCATCTTTTTTCTCTCTAAGTCCCCTCCTACCTCTTTTTCAAATATTGGCAATAAAATGAAAGACTATTTGATTCGAAGCAAATGTTCCAGGCCAGAATTGTACATATACCACTAGGAGTAATGCTCTTAACTGTTTAATTTTGTTTATACGTGTGTCTCTTGTCTTTGAAACATTAGCAAACTTCAGTGAAACAACAATGGACATGTGGATTAAGAAGACAAAAACTGTAAATTTTTTCATGTGACATTATATTAAGTGGTGAATATTTTGTATAATTTTAAAATTTATGAACTACAGTAAGAATCAAAGGAAATATTGATAATATAGTTGAAGATTTTCCAGAGGGCCTTTGAAAGGCTCTGCCCTGCAGACTACCAAAGCACACGCTGAGACTTATGGCCAACTGTTGGGCAGAGTGCATGGAATCTTATGTAAGAAGTGGGAAATAGTAAGATCTGGAGAGGACAGGAACTCCACAAGGAGAGCAACAGAACCAGAAAATTTGAACACAGGGGTCCTCCCAGAGACTCATACTCCAACCAGGTACCATGTATGGAGATAACCTAGAACCCCTGCACAGATGTAGCCCATGGCAGTTTAGTGTCCAAGTGGGTTACATAGTAATGGGAAGAGGGTCTGCCTCTAACATGAACTGATTGGCCTGCACTCTGATCACCTCCCTCTGAGGAGGGAGCAGCCTTATCAGGCCACAGAAGATGACAATGCAGCCACTCCTGATGAGATCTGATAGACTAAGATCAGAGGGAAGGAGAGGAGGACCTCCCCTATCAGTGGACTTGGGGAGGGGCATGCGCTGAAGAAGAAGGAGGGTGGGACTGGAAGGGGAAGAGGAGGGTCTTATGGGGGGATACAAAGTGAATAAAGTGTAATTAATAAAAGTTAAAAAAAACTGTAATTAAGCAGTCAAAAACTCTTTGCAAGTTTAACAATACATGAGTTTGCTAAAATTCTAAGCGGTGCTATTTAAATGATGTGCAATTAATCTAATCATGACATTAATTGTTAAATATATTTCATAATAGAATAGCTGTCACAGCTTAATTATTATACTTTGGTAGTGCTATGTTTTCCACATTAAATTCCATGGATTTAAAAGAGGGTACTGCAAGCATAAATGATCAAATCATCATCAAATTGTTTGCTTGATTACTCTCAAGCAGTAGTGAGTCTGTAAAATAAAAAATCTCCATATCTTTAAAGAGGAAAAGGCCAGAATCTACCTTGTACATTGAGCCTATCACCAGTCTTCCGTCTTCTAGTCTTTTCTGTCTTTATCGTATACACTCCTTACGTTCATTCTGCAGATTCTGATAATTCTACTTGGGTTGCATGGGATTTCTTATTACTCCCTGCCATCCAAATCCTCTGTAAAAAATATTGCTATGTATCAGACCTAACATTCCAATCTAACAGAAAGTGTTAGAATTTAAGTGGTTAAATTTTTCTGTCTCATTTCTGGGAATTTTTTCCTTGAATGAGTGTAACCAGATAAGTCTAACAGAAGAAAAAGGTGTGTGAGATGCAAAGCCTATGCCAATTACACACAAATCACAAATGTTCTTGCCCACCTTTTCATTTAAGCAGAAAACTATCCTAATCTAATTTGAAAGCCACTTTACTACATTTTTCAGGTAATAAGCTAGCATAAAGTATATCTCTCCTGAAATTTAATAAATGCCTACTTACAGGTAATGATGTATGAATTATGCTTCTTTTTCAACTTTATAAAATATCAGATAACTATACCAAAGTCATTGGTTGTAAGCATGTAACTGTCTAACCAAATCGATAAATATGATTTTTTTTTACAATTTATTCACTGTATATATCGATTGTAGCTCACTCCCTCAATTTCTCCCAGTCCCACCCTCCCCCTCTCTTCTTTCTCACATTCTCTTCTCTTTGTCCACTGAAAGGGAGAGTTCTCTTCCCCTGCCATCTGTTCCTAGCTTATCAAGTTTCATCAGGTCTGCTTCTTCCATAAGACTCCCTTGTTCTGCCCAAAGTTTGTCTGTGAGTCTCAGCATCTGCCTTGATCCCCTGTTGGGTGGAGCCTTTCAGAGGACCCTCCATACTAGGCTCCTATCCTTTTCCTTCTCTTCCACCGCTTCTGATGTTCTTTCTGTTTGTCATTCTTAATGAGATTTAAGCATCCTTCCTAGGGTCCTCCTTGCTGTTTAGCTTCTTAAGGTCTGTAGATTTTTAGCATAGTTGTCCAATATTGTCCGGTTAATATCTGCTTATAAGTGAGAATATACAATGTGTGTCTTTCTGTTTCTGGGTTACCGCAATCAGGATGATCTTTTCTAGTTCCATCAATTTGCCTGAAAATCTCATAATTTCCTTATGTGTATGAAGTTTTTTTTTTTTTCTGCTTGTTTTTCTGTGCAATACATGCATACCTGATATTTGCTACCTTGGATCTAGAGTTATATACATAGTTGATCTATCACATGGTTTCTGGGATTTAAACCTAGGTCTACTGAAAGAGCAGCCATTACTCTTAAACAGTGAGGGGCCTCCCCAGTCATATTCGAATATATAATGTTTTAATTGACACATTTATATTGGATCACTTAGGAAAAGAGTCTTTGAAGGTAAAGTTGCATATTACATCATGTTTGTCTATGCAGATGCCTTATCTAAAATTTTCAAACTTCAATTGTAATGGATAGGCACAGTAAATACATTTGTATAGCTGAGATCTTAAATGGCACCTCCATCTTAAAAAGTAGTAGTGTACCTCTCCTCTTAAGTAATAATGACTATTTATTCTGGTCTGCTTTGTTTTAAAGGAAACCAGAAAAATTTTAGTTGTATGTGTAATCACTAATAAGCACTTTTCAACTTCATTATAAAATATTGTCCACATACTCATTTATTGGGAACTGATTTGCTATCTAATGAGTCTTTTTTTAAGATTTATTTATTTATTATGTGTATGTTGTTTTGCCTGCATATACACCTGTGCACCAGAAGAGGGCACCAGATCTCATTGTAGATGGTTGAGAGCCACCATGTGTTTGCTAGGAATTGAACTAGGGACTTCTGGAAGAGCAGCCAGTCCTCTTAACCTCTGAATCATCTCTCCAGCCCCTATAATGAGTCTTTGAGAAATGACTGGATCTTGAGGGACCTGAAGTAATCAATTGATAAATACTTTGATTAATTTATAATGGAATGCAGTTATTGGAAAGTGGTAAAAAAAAAAAAAGTTATATTTAATTAATGGAACTGTGTCCATAGAAGCCTGACTTGAAAAGATTTAGGTTTTTTTTTTTTTTTCTTTATCTTCTGTGTGGCTATTTATTTTCTATTATGTAAAATAAACAACATTCTCTACCAAAAGTGCTTGCTATTGTAAGAAGGAAACAACTGAAGACATTTTGAATAAAACTTCCATTTTGAATAGGGGTCAAAAGCATACTTTAAGTTCTAAAGACATCCCTGGGTCTCTGACATCCTGGTTGGCAGGTTAAGACATAAATGCTGGGAAAGTCTCCCAGCCTCAACTGAGTAACCCAAACAGTGAGAACAGGATAAGTATACCACAAAAAAAAAAAAAAAAAAAAAAAAAAAAACTGTTCCAAGGAAAGTCCCCTATCCCTGTACCCTCTACCCTGATTACTGGAAAATCTAATTGTAACTTGGCACAGATGTTTATGGCAATTGTATTTTTGTTGTTGTTGTTATTATTCTTAAAATTTCTATAACACTCTGTCTCTGGACTGCAGTTCAGCTCCTGAGTCTTTTCTGCTTCAATGACCTATCAGCAGCTGCTCAATTACAATAAACTTTTTTTTTTCTGCATTGGCTTCCTGTTTGAGTTCTGCTGGATCCAAGTGGACCCCATAACACTACCAACGATAAGCTACCCTGAACCACACCATCTCTGATTCTAGACTGCAACCTCTGAAATCTCTGAATTTAAAATATTTTTCACTATGACAAAATTTAAATAGACAGACATAGAATATTTGTAGCAGAGCAGTAGAATCATTGCTGGAGGACCTGGTAATGTTCCGAACAGCCTGGAAATTAATTGTGAATCTTTTGGGAACAGTGAAAGAGGTAAGCTATAAAATACCTAGAATGCTCCCAACACAGCTTTCTGGATGGTTGTGTTAATGTTCACAAGATCAAAATGGCTGGCAGAAGTGTGGACAGAGAAGGCAGAGCTCGTGGGTTTTAGATAGAATGGGGGTATTGTTAATGGGACTGGAGGTGTTCATGCTACTTTCTGTGCTGATTTTAAAGTTGAAGGACAGAAGGACCTAAGAAATTGACTTCCCCCACAGAGGAGGACATTGCAGCCAGGCCTGAAGAGACCTGATAAGCTAGGATCAGATGAAAGTCCTATCAGTGGACTTGGAAAGGGGCAGGGAAAAAATGAGGGAGGGTGGGATTGGGAGGGAATGAGGAAGTGAGATACAGCTGGGATACAAAGTTAATAAACTGTAACTAATATTAAAAAAATAAATGAATAATTAAATTACAAAAAATTGACATTTAGGGAATTTCAGGATTTGGGCTATGACATGGTTTTGTTTATTTGGTTCTTTGTTCATTTGTTTGTTTTAGTCATACTTAGAGTGAGAGGTAAGAGTAAAATTGAAGTAGAAATATTCAAGGAACTTTTACACTGTTCCCTGAAGAATACTGTGCAAATGTAGGGTAAGAAAATTATGTCCTCTGAATATATTTGTACTACTAAGAGGACAAGAAATAAAAGATGACTTTAAGTAAGTTAACAGATACCACCAATTGCTGAATAGATAATGTAATATTTTAATTTATTTGGAACACTTGACTACAAGCCTGCTAGAAATTTTTCTTCCCAACAGTCCATGCCAATATGGTAAGATTTGTATGAAGTTTACAGATGTTTTATATATACTTTACTGCACAATCATGTCACACTTCCTAGTGTCATTTACATGATATGAATATAAGAGTTATGAAGTTAGAGAAACTTCCTCTCTGATTTTAGTTGGTAGTCTAGGCAACATTTACAAGGCTGAAGTACCTACATGGAATTCCATAGGAAAAAATCTATTAAAATGAGGGTGAATATGACAATAGCATAGAGATCTAAGGAAGATAAACATGTTAGATCTCAACTCTATCTTCATCTTCACCCTGATAGCCAAATTTTGGGCAGAGTGCAGGGAATCTTATGAAAGAAGATAAAAACACCTGAAGGGAACAGGAATTTCACGAGGAGACCAACAGAACCAAAAAATCTAGGCCCAGGGGGCTTTTCTGAGACTGATACTTGAATCAAGGACCATGCATGGAGATAACCTAGAACCCCTGCACAGATGTGGCCTATGGCAGCTCAGTGTCCAAGTGGGTACCTAAATAAGGGGAACAGGGACCTTCTCTGACATGAATTCAGTGGCTGGTTCTTTAATCACCTCCCTGTGAAGGGGAAGCAGCCTTAACAGGCCACAGAGAAAGACAATGCAGCCATTCCTGATGAGACCTGATAAGCTAGGGTCAGATGGATGGGGAGGAGGACCTCCCTTATCAGTGGACTTGGGGAGAGGCATGGGATGAGAGAGGGGGATACAGCTAGGATACAAAGTGAATAAATTGTAATAAAGAGAAAGAAAGGAAGGAAGGAAGGAAGGAAGGGAGGGAGGGAGGGAGGGAGGGAGGGAGGGAGGGAGGAAGGAAGGAAGGAAGGAAGGAAGGAAGGAAGGAAGGAAGGAAGGAAGAAATTCAGAATATTTGTAAAGGAAAGCTGCAGGCCATGAGCAATAGAAGACTCAAAGGAGGCCATTTGGCAATTTAAGTTTTCTGTTTAAGTTTTCTTGAATCTCGGAAGTGATGTTATTTTGAACATTTGAGAACTAATCGAATACTTTGAGGAAGAAGCCATACATTTTCTATTTGTTAGAAGTATGACTTTTCTATATTTAAAAATTTTAATTTAAAGTACTTTTCTAGTGATTCATGTTTTAGTACTATATTAACAACATTTCTAGATTCCTGATGCTACAATAAACTGTCCCCCTTTCTCCACATCTTCTAAAATTCATGGTCTTTTGCTCTTGAATTCTATATTTGCACGCATAAACACATGTTTTACATATGTTTGTTCTATAACATACATGATATATACATGAACTAATTTATAAATTCATATTTTTTCTTGCCATCATTTCATAAGACTAAATCCATGAGGTTTTCCTAACTTTTCTTACTGGTTACTTCACCGAAGAAATACAAAGTTAAACACAAGACAGCAGGGACAGAAAATAGGCTCTCTTTGTTTTGCTTGTTTTTGTTATTTATGATTGTAGTGAGATAAAAAATTAAATTTAGAAAATGCATATTTTATTTACAAAATATTTGTTCATTTATAAAGAGCTAATCTTAGCCTTGTGGTCATAGTTTATTGGCTTAGAAAGCCTCTGGGTTGCCACAGTGCTTTAAAAGATCTGCAAGTGGCCTTCTTAGTATGCCTGCTGTGTTCAGGTCAGAAGATGTCAGCACTTAACTAGGCCAAGGCTTCAGGAAAAGACTTACACTCACATATGCCATTACAATTAGTTAATATGCTGTAATTCTTAACACTGATTGGGATATTAATTGACATTTATCTTTAAAAAGTACTGAATTGAACTTTGGGATATAATATTTTAACAATGTTTATAATAAAATAAGTAAGTCTTAACCCAAGGCCACCATTTCCATAAGTTGCACTCTGGAAAGTATGCTGTGGGTATAAATTTCTCAGGCTCCCTTCTGGCCAATTCATGAAACAGCAGTAATCAATCACAATTGTTTTATAAGATTGAGTTGCTGGTACCATGTCACAACAAACTGATTAAACCCTCCCAGAAGAAATAACCAACATTATTAGGACTAATGATATCTAAGATTCTAAGTAAGAAAGCTGTTTATATTTACCCTTCAAGAAAAAAGTCTTGATTTAAAAATCTGCAAATCTTATTCAATTTTTTTCCACATTAGACTTTATCCAGTTGGCATATTATGCCATATTTTATGCTTCAGTATATCAAATTAAATGGCAGTTTTGGAATATAATGGCACATCTGAAATGTTTTATTTTCTGTATTTTATCACACATTTGCTTCTTTTATTTTGACATCATAAATATGTCTTATGATATTTCTGCAATATACAAATTTAGATTCTAAAAAATTTAATGTACACTTTAAATTATAATAGATAATTGCTGTTAGGCAAAAGACAGATCTGTGTAGGCAGTAAAAGAGAGGTGTAATAGTGTAAGCTACTTACATATGTTGTGAGCAAAACAGAGATTCAGGTTAAAAGAAAGACTAAGGATAAAAGTAGAAAAGGGTAAACCACTGCACAAAATGGGAAATGGGGCTAAGAGTTGGGTACATGATAACCAAACTAGATAGACAAGAAGAAGGACATGTCTATGGGCCAAGGACTACAGGCAGGCTGACCACCTCAAAACCCTTGGGAAACATATGAAACACGTTGTTATTTTATCTATCTTTGCTTTTAGTTCATCTGATAACAATCTTAATTATAAGTGAGAATGCAATCTAACAAGGTGCTTCTACCTAATACACAACTCCAAAGCAGACTTTAAACAAGGAGCTAAGCATGAGGTATCCAAGAAAGAATGGAGTTATATCATAATGCTTGTCATTGGGTTAAGTCTTTGCCATGGTAAGGTTACAAGATAGCCAGGGAAATGTCACAACAGAATGCAGTCTAACTAACAGCAAGCTAGACACGTGCTAATGCTAGCCAAGAGACTAATGCCTAGTAAATAGCCAGGGTCAATAATTAACAAAGCCAGAGTTTGAGATGGACAGATAGAGGATCCAACTAACCCCACCTGAATGGGAAGTAAAGGAATAGATAGCATCCTGTGCGTCTCAAAAACCATGCATCAGTGGGCATGAGATTGTGATAACAAAAACTGGAAGATACAAAATTAATAATTTTATGTTTCTTTAATTTTCTGCTTGTTTTAAACACCAAAAATCATATTGCATATAAAAACATGGTACTTCCTATTCAAAATATGGTATTTCACAGCAACAAACAACCTGACCCAACCAAAGACCGACCTTATCAGAGAGTGCCAACCCCTGACACTATGAATGATACTCTGCTAAGCTTACAGATAGAAGGCTGGCAGAGTTGTACCTCTGAGAGCCTCTAGTCAGCAGTAGCTCAAAACAGATGCTGAGACTCACAGTCAGACATTCGGTGATTCATATGGAGTCTTGGGCAAAGTGGGAGAAAAGAGAAAAGACGTGAAGGTGACAGGAGTTCCACAGGAGGACCAACAGAGCAACAGATCAGGTCGCAGAGTAGCTTGCTGAGACTGAAGCATTAACCAAGGAACATGAATGAACTGGACCTACACCCCTGCAAAAATGTAGCAAATGGGCAGCTTAGGCTTCATGTGGGTCCTATAGTAAGGGAAGTGAGGACCGCATAGGACACGGACTCACTTGCCAGCTTTTTGATAGGTTCCCCTGGTAGGACTGCCCTGCCAGGCCACAGGGAAGACGAACATGCTCAGTCCTGATGCAACTTAATAAACTGGGGTGGATGGGAAAGGGAGCTTCTCTTTTCTGAGTAAAGAGGGCCAGAGAGGAGGAGAGGGCGTGGTAGTGAGAGGGGCAGGGACATGGGCTTACAAGAATGTAAAGTGAATATAAATAAACAAATAATAGATGAATTTTTCTAAGAACTGATGCAACATGAAATTAAAAGATGGTGCCGATTAATTTGACTTTAGATGTCCTCATGGAGGTGAGCAAATCCAGAATATTATTCTACATCCTTTGTCATCAGGGAATTTTAAATTAAAGTGTCAATGGCATTAAACCTCATCCCAGTCAGAGTGCATTAAGAGAAAATAAAATTAATAAATAAATAGATAAATAAATAAACAAACAAACAAATGCAAATTGAGTACGAAAGGAATAGAACATTACCCTTACTTCCTAGTGTGGGTATGGATTTTAATCCAACCCTAAAAACCCAGTAAAAAAACTTTGAAGGAAACCCCAAAATATAATTACAGATGAACCAGTTCCACACCTCCCAGTTTTGCACCCCTCTAAGTAGGTATATCCTAGAAAGATTTGCACATCTGTGTTATTTTTATTTTTTTATTATTATAATTTATTACAATTTATTCAATTTGTATCCCTAATGTGGCACCCTCTCTTATCTCCTCCCAACCCTACCCTCCAACCCTCTTCTCCCTTATGTCCCTTCATTAGTCCACTTATAGGTGAGGTCCTCCTCCCCTTCTATCTGAACCTAGCCTATCAGGTCTCATCAGGACTGGTTGCATTGTTTTTATAAGCATGACTGATAATACCAAAGTTGTTAAATGAGGTTAGTAGCCAGTCACTAGATGAATGAAGAAAATGTGGTATGTTTACAATATGGACTTTTGTTTAGCCATAGAATAATTAAATTTTATTTTTAAGAAAAATGATACAACTGGTGGCCACCAGGTTAAGCTAAGGAAGTCAGACTCAGAAACATAGACATCATACTGCAATTTGCATAGATACATAAAAGTATGTCCATATGGTGTTTTCATAAAATATTTGTATGATATAAAAATATACATGACACGGAAGCAGAAGACTGTACAGCTCAGTGGTTTCTCATCCTTCCTAATGCTGCTACCCTTTGATACAGTTCCTCATGTTTTGGTGACCCCCCCAACCATAAAATTATTTTGTTTCTACTTTATACCTGTAATTTTTCTGCCGTTAGAATCATAGCATAAATTTCTACTAGGCAGGATACCATGTATGTGATACCAAATGGATCATAACCCACAGGTTGAGAATCTGTGGTCCAGAGGATCAATGAGGGCCAGAAGGAGGTGAAGAGTAGAGACACAATGGCAGGAATGTGGTAAAATTACACAATGTACTTGTGTGAAATTTCTTCAGAAAGCACGTCTTACAGGCATCTGTTCACTCACCCAACAGAACTAGTCACCGTGTTTGGCACGGAATCCTTGGAAAACGTGTCACCCTGGGAGGCTGTGGAAGAAGAATGAAAGCCTGAAGGTAGCCATTTACATCGATCTGTGTGCCAACCAGGGATATATCATGAGGCCTTGACTGAAAATAAGCAAGCCAGCAAGCAAACAAACAACAACACAGTAAACAAACTATATAAATGAATGCGATACAAATATACACAGAACAATAGTTCAGACACACCTGACAACAAAGCTAAAGGAAATAGAAGGTATGCATGTATGCATGGGAGGTGTCTCAACTATCTCTGCCTCAGTGGAAACTTCTAATCTGCATGGTTCTTGATTTGACATAGCTTTAGGTTTCATAACTACATCATTATGGGGGCCTATACATACTTCATTACTATATTGTCTTCCTGAAGTGAAAAGCAACACAAGAAAATTTCAGATTTTGGCATACTAATGTATGAATAGAAGGGTTTTTTTTTTTTTTTTTTTTATTCCAGGCTAAAGTGAAAAATGAGATCCAAAAGTATAATTAATGTAATTGTTTCTTAGTTCAAGGAAAATTTATTAATATACTTATATCTAGCAAACGGAGCCAAAATTGCATACTTATTTGATCTGTGCCATTAAGGTTAGCTCATGCGTTGATGTTATTTGAACATGTTTTTAATTCCAAGTTTGGGTTCTCTAAGAGGTGATGAACACTGTAGCAACCTGCCCGTTTTCACTCTTTTGTTAATCTAGCCCATGTCTTTCTTATAAGTTCCCATCACATATAGGAAAAAAGAAAACTTCCATATGAATAACTTTGATGTACATCCTCTTTTTTAATCTTGCAATAACTTTCTAATATATAATTATCTTTCACAGAAGAATTTTATCAACATATCCAGGCAGACACCCATCCATGTAAAACCACACTTGCCTCTAACTTTAATTTTTTTTTACTATCTCTCTCTAGCTAGTTGCCCAACATCATATTCTCGATAATGTCACACTTCTGGTAACAATTTCAATAGTATACATAGACTTTATTTTGATAGTGTATACATCAGAAAAGCTTCTTTTGGCCTCCTTATCTTTCTTAATCTTTCTTTATTACGCTTAAAATACTGGAAATATCACCAATTTCATTTCATCCTGGTCCTTATCTTTAATGTCTCTGCAAATACACATAGGCTGATTAGCATCATAGTCACCACAGATGTTTCCTACTGAGTTTTACTTATAGTTTAAAGAGAATTAATCTCAGCATTTAGAATTAAGCTAAGGAGAATGAGTAATATGTAATGAGAATATGTAATAAGAATATGTAATGAGTGAGGAAGCAAATATTTCTAAGAAATTTTTGTAGACTTGTAGGTGGTACACATAATTTTCCATCCTCATTTTATGAACAAATTCAGTGTTTATTGTGCTACCGCATTTTATGTTGTTATCTGAAAAAGCAATCTATATCATAAAGTTCTGCTGACTGGAAGCCCAAGATGGTACACCAGCAGGTCAGCAATCTGGAAAGAACTCTGTGCTCCAAAGTGCAGTAATCCCCTCCCTGAGTGCAGTGGAAGGTAGAAGGGTAAGGCTACTAAATAAGGGAAGAGCCTTTTTATATTAAGATTTTAATCTCCATCAGTGAGAAAGAAGCCTCCAAGACATAGTCAACTTCTCTAAGCCCAACCTGAACCACCATTCTGACAACTAAGACCCAACACTGATGATGAATGAAGTCTATCTGTAACAAAGCATCTAGTGATAATGATGGTGATCTCAATTCTAAAATAATAATTCATACCACCACATGGTAAGTATTAATCTAAACTGTATACGGGTATTAACTAATTTGAACCTGAAACATAATTTAAATCTGAAACATAACAGATAATCTCCTTTTCACAAAAGAAGACATTAAGAGATTTTCCAAAAATCACATTTTAAGGGTAATAGTAAATCCAAGGCACAGCTGTTAAACATAAAAGAGATTGTTATGCATTTTATACATTTATTGATAGTCTCAGAAACTAAAAGAATTTCACATCGAAGTGCCTGCTTGTATAGTATTCAGGGTGATTATCTTGGGAAAAAAAATGTCAGATTTACCTCAAGATCCTCAAACCACATCTTATAAATATCCACATACTTGATCTCCCTTTAAGGTGTTTACAGATTTTTAAATATCCCAAATCAGTGAGAACCACTGCCCCTCATGAAACACTTCAGATGTCTAAAATGATCTAAAAAACCAAACCTCAGAAGAACTCGTGAGGTCCAGCATGTCCATTTTAGACCATTCACATGTTCAGAAACTTGAACATTGTAGGAATTTTCATTGAAAATTTTCATAAGGTTCATGATTTCCCATTTTTTTCTAACCATTTCTCTAAATGCAGATAGTGATCACCTTGAGAGATTGATTACTAATGTTCGAATTACCTTTTGTGTGAAGCTGACAAATTTAGGACTAAATTGCTGTTGGCCATGTTTTGAGAAAAGCAGATCTTAATAATGACATTTAATTTTTCTTTTTGAACAAACGAATGAGTTTCAAGACTGTTTCTACAAAGACAGAGTACTATATAAATTCCACATGAAAGCAAATCCTAATTTAAAAAATAATACCATAATGATGCCTAATTACTTCCTTGAGAATAAGCAGCAACCTAATTAGCCACCTTTATCTTCGTATGCACCTGGAATTGCCACTGTGGATGCAGCAGAAAAAGCACAGTCCATTTTAAAAAACATACTCCAAAGTGGAATGTACGGAGAAGGTTCGGATTAGAAAGGTAACGTACCATTCGACAAATCTACAGTTTCTAGTGATGCTTGATCCATATTTAAGAGAGATGAAAAAATGAATAATAGAGTTCATAAAACTTTCCATAGCAAGCTATACGAAACCATTAAAGGGCATAACACAAACACATTTCCTCAGAGGATAAAAATGCAGTTTCAGGAAGTGATATCTGCATATACCAGATATTTTTTTCTACCAAACCAAAGTGGCTGCTGATTCCAGACATTGAAGTTTTTATGCAGACAGAATTTGAAAAACTTTTTAGTGTAAGATATCAGTGTTGTTCCAGAAATGGACAACAGATGGGATAGTTTAACAAAAACAGGTAGATGAGATGTTAGGTGGGCCTTAGCATCAGGAAAGGTCAAATAAATTATTGATTATCTTTACTGCTGTTGTAGAACATGAGTCATAAAGTTTGACCTAGTTATAGAAACTAGCCAGAAAGGTAAGTTAGGCTTTCTTGCATGACTGTATTCTATAGAGTCTGTATTATAGCAAGATTTTGTCTGTATTATTATACTATTTTTTTAGGGGATAATCAAAGTAGACATTCTAACCATGCAGAAACATTAATGATTCACTTTAAACTGAAAAAAAAAAAGTTACCTTGGGAGGTAGGATATTATAGCTATAATTACTCTTTAAATTCTCTGTATAGTCACTTGTAGCATGTACCATGAATCTAGGAGCTTAAAGCATATAAACAATGCACAGCTATTTGAGTTTGTTTATTTGTTGTTTTTGGATTTTCTTAATTGTTGTCTTTTATTTTTTGAGTTTGTTATTTAATTGCATTTGTCTCGTCCCATTCCTCCCTCCAAATCATTCCATTTGACCCTCCAAACTCTCCTTCAAATTTATGGTCTCTATTTTCATTGCTATTACATGCATACACGTATATGTATATACATAAATATTCCAAAATAGATCACGTTGTACATGTGTAAATTTATTTCTATGTGTGTTTTCAATGCTGATAATGTAGTGCCTGAAGAGCAAAGTAAATTGTAATGTGTGGAATATTACATGAAATTGAGAAAATGGAATAGACAGATAAGATTAAAAAATAATTTACTTTTCTTAGCTAAATTTTTTGATGGACAGAGAAAAACTTGACACTGAGGACAAGTGATGACATCTAGAAAGAAATTTCCAAATCGTTAAAGAATAAGAAATAGTTGTGCAACCAAAAATGTTTAAATAAGTATGCTAAATGGTTTATTTAGATATAATTATTTCCAGATTTACTAATTTCTACTCTCTCTCTCTTTTAATTTCAGTTTGCTTAGTACTATTACTTTCTCCTTTCACATTTAAATGTTAACCCTATCATTGGAAACTACTAATAGTGCAAGCTCACTTAAAAAGTGAAAAACAAAAGTAGGCCATGACCAAGCCTGTCATAGAGCATGCTGCCCAGGGCATTATTCTGCCATCTCTAGGGCCTTCTGCTAATAGGAGCAGAGCTGTCAGCCAGCGGCACTGTATCAACCCTCTCAATTTTCTTTAATGATGTTGCAACATAATTTTAAACTTACAAAATGTATTTCAGTAGGCTCTACTTTGTTTATGAGATCAGCAGGAGTGAGAATTAATATTTGAATTGGGAATTTAGTCTACCAAATAGTTCCACCTAGAAAAGAAGACTGAAATTTCAGATTAGAACAAAAATATTTATGTAGTAACTTTGCATTCTATGATAAATACGTAGACAAAGTAGTCAAGCTGCATTATCTTCTGACCCATTGCAAGGCTATTTGCTAAGAAAGATGTTACGTGACCTAAGCTAACTATATGATACCTATGTATCACTGATTTCACACATTCTGTATACCAAAGACAGGAAAATTAAGTTAATCCTACCAAGGCCTTTCTTATTCCTGAGTAGTCCTCAGTTGTTAGAAACCATCCACATAGATGCTTAGTAACTTATTAATGTGGATTAGCTTGGTAACAAAGGCACCCTCCTTAACAGATGTCACCCAGGCTTTACAGATGGAGAAATCAAGGTTTATGTTAGAAAATCATGCATTAGTAAACCTAAATGAAATTTAAGAATGATCTTTGTTCAGTATCTCACAAAAAGTTATGTAATATCTTAATTTTTGACAATTTTCAGGAATATGAATTCAAAATCTCTGGAAAAAGGAAATCTGTCACAGAGGCCAGATTCAACAACCTGTGGCCAGTGTTTATCATGGCCAGTCATTTTAAAATTGTTTTTTCTTATTTTTTTTCTCAGTTTTTAGCTCTAGTTAATAGTACCTTATTGGTAATGGTCATAGTAATTTCTCTATTGACTGCGTTCTTGTACACATTCACTGGTTAGCATTGTCATAACATGTAAAATTCTCTGATGTACATCATGTTGATACATCAATATCAAACAATATAATTAAAAAACAAGAAGTCAACTCAATAGAAAAAGGTGCCTACTCTTACTTTAACTTGCTATACCATGGCTGGATGATATCCAGAGGAGGAGGGACCATTTCTGAAGAGAAATGAAAGAGGAATGGGTGAAGGAAAAGAAAAGCAGAGGCTTGGGAGAGAGAATGGAATGTAAAAGAAATGAATAAATAAAATACAATTGAATAAAGAAGGCTATATTTGAAAGTCATAAGTTGGCCATTGGCATCTCTCAATATCTTAGTTGATTTTTTTCATTTTCTATTCTTTTTACTTAGTTTTTCAATAATTTATTCATTTATTTTAAATGACATCCACATCAGAGCTTCCCCTCTTTCCTGTCCTCCCAGTCCCTTCTCTTCCCTCCTTTCCCCCCATTCCTTATTTGCCTTTCTCCTCTGAAATGGAAAGATCTCTCATGGATATCAATCACACTTGGCATATCAAGTTGCAGTCTGACTAGGTGCATTTTCTTTAGCTAAGGTTAGACACTGCAGCCCAATTAGGGGAAAGGGATCCAGAGGCAGGTAACAGAGACAGGGGTAGCCCCTGCTCCTTCTGTTAGGTGTCCCACATAAAGACCAAGCTGCATACTTGTTACATATGTGTAGGAGACCTAGGTCTGTCCCTTGAATGTTTTCTGGTTGATAGTTCAATATCTGTGAGCTACTTTGGACCCAGGCTGTTTGATTCTCTAGGTTTTTTCTCTTGGTGTCTGTGATCTCTCTGGCTTCTTCAATCCTCCCCTCGCCCTTCTTCTAGAAGGCTCCTCAAACTCTGCCTAATGTTTCTCCCTGTTGTTATTAATTTTGTATACAGCCTCCTTTACTAAAGGTGTTTATCAGCTATAAGAGTTTCCTGGTAGAATTTTGGGGGTCACTGATGTGGATTATCATATGATCTGCAAATAACAATATGAATTTTTCTTTCCAGTTTTTATTCCTTTTATCTCCTTTTGTTGTCTTATTACTCTAGCTAAAACTTCAAGTATTATACTGAATAGATACTGGGAGAGTGGGCTGCCTTGTCTTTTCCCTAAATTTGGTGGAATTGCTTTAAGTTTCCATTTAACTTTGTTAGCTATTGTTTTGCTGTCTATTGACTTTATAGTATTTAGGTATGTGCCTTGTATCCCTGATATCTCCAAGACTTTTATCATGAAATGGTATTGGATTTTGTCAAAAGGTTTTTAAGTATTTAATAAGATAATTATTCATTTTTATTTCAGTTTGTTTATTCGGTGGAACAAACTGATAGATTTTCCTTTGTTGAACGAGTCTTGCTTCTTGGATGAAAACCACTTGATCATGGTGGGTGATGTTTTTTGTGTGTTTTTGATTCATTTTGAGAGTATATTATTGAACATTTTTGGTCAATGTTCATAAGGGAAATTGGTGTGAATTTCCTTTTTTTTTTTCATCTTTGTGTGGCTTAGGTAGCAGCATGACTGTGGCCTAAAAAATTAGTTCTGCAATGTTCCTTCTGTTTGTGTTTTGTGGAATAGTTTGAAGAACATTGGTATTAGTGCTTCTTCATAAGTTTGGTAGAATATGGCACTAAAACATTCTTAACCTGAGGGTTTTGTTTGTTATCTATTTTGTTTTGTTTTTGTTTGTTTTGGGATTTTTTTGGTTGGTTGAGAGGCTTTTAATAACTGATTCTATTTCCTTAGAGAAATTTTTTTATCTGATCTTGAATGAAATTGTACCTATCAATAAAATTGTCCCTTTTCAATTTTTGTAGAATATGTGTTTTTTAAGTACAACCTTATTTTTCTTTGGATTTTCTTGATGTCTTTTGTTATGTCCCCCTTTTCATTTCTGATTGTTATTTTCAATATTCTTTCTGCCTTTTAGTTAGCTTGGCTAAGGGTTTGTCTATCTTGTTGATTTTCTCAAAGAACCAACTCCTGGTTTCATTGATTCTCTGTATTGTTTTCTTTGTTTCTAATTTATTGATTTCAGCACCGAGTTCGATTTTTTTCCTGCCACCTACTCTTCAGTGTGTTTGCTATTTTTGGTTCTAGAGTTTTCATGCATGTATCAAAGTGGATGCTGAGACTCATAGCCAAACTTTCAACAGAGTGTAGGGAATCTTACAGAAGAATGGAGAGACAAGAAGACCTGGAGGGGACAGGAGCTCTACAAGGAGACCAACAGAGTCAAGAAATCTGGACTCAGGGTTTCTGGCAGAGACTAGTGAGTCAACCAAGGAGCGCCATAAGGAAGAGGCTTAATCCCTAGGCAGAAGGACAAACAGGATAGACATTAGAAGTAGGAGAAGACCCACAGGACAGGAGTCTTCCACAAGGGGCCTCTGAAAGATTCTACCTCGGACCATGCATGGAGAGGATCTAGATGCTCTGCTGAGATGTAGCCATTTGGCAGCTCAGTATACATGTGGGTTCCCTAATAAGGAGAGCAGGGACAGGTACTGGCGTGAACTTTGTTGCTCTTTAATCACCTCCCCATGGTGAGGCAGCCTTACTAGGCCACAGAGAAAGAATATTCAGACAGTCCTGATGAGACCTGATAGGATAGTGTCAAATAATAGGGTATGAAGACTTTCCTTATCAGTGGACTAGGGCAGGGACACAGTGGGAGAAGAGGGAGGGAGGGTAGGACTGGGAAGAGATGAGAGAGGGGGATAGAGCCAGGAAACAAAATGAATAAATTGTAATTAATAATAATAATAATAATAATAATGAAAAATTTTAAAACCAAAAAAGAGATACACTGACCAATGATTGATAATTCCTCTTATTTTGATATTGGTGGTGAAAGTGTATGTGTGTTTTCCTTCTTATTGTTTTGCTGATGTGGATTTCTTTCTTTTTTTTTTTTTTTGTATTTTCTGAAGTTGAACATCCTTGAGTTGGCCTTTTTTCTCTAGCATCTTCTGTAGGGCTGGATTTTGTCAAAGGGGTTTGTCCTTCTCTCCCCAATGTCCTGGAATAATGAATGTTGTCATTCATAGTTTTATTTTGCAAACACCTAGGCCATATAACTAGACTCTTCTCTGAGTAGCTCATACTTTAATATAACCCATATCACTAATCTATATTTTGCACATGGCTGGTTACCTGTAGTCAGATACTATATGTCTATCCTCCTTACATCTTACCAGCCAAATTTCAAGTGCCTGTCACTATCCCAGAATTATTTTCTGCCTGCCACATGTCTCTCCTCCTATTTCCTGACTAAGCTATATGCTATTAGATTTTATTTTTGTCAGGTGAAGTTTTCATGCAGACACAATATAGCCACTAAAAAGGATTTGTGGATAGATATTGTTCAAATTTGGGTTTGTCATGGAATGTCAGGGGTTTTTTGTTGTTGTTTTGTTTTTGTTTTTTCCATTTACTGTGAAGGAAAGTTTTGCTGGATATAGTAGCTTACATTAACATTTAGGTTCTCTCTTTTTTTAATATTTTTAAATTTATTTTTATTTTTTATATTAACTATAGTTTATTCACTTTGTATCCCAGCTGTAGCCCCCTCTTTCATTCCCTCCCAATCCCACCCTCTGTCTGTCATCTCCTCCCATGCTCCTTTCCAATTCCACTGATAGGGGAGGTCTTTCTTCCTTTCAATCTGACCCTACCCTCTCAGGTCTCATCAGGACTGTCTGCATTGCATTCCTCTGTGGCCTAGTAAGGCTGTGCTCCCCTCAGAGGGAGGTGATCAAAGAGCCAGCCACTGAGTTCATGTCAGAGACAGTCCCTGTTCCCCTTACTAGGGTACCTACTTGGATACTGAGCTGACTACATCTGAGCAGGGTTTCTAAGTTATATCCATGAATGGTCCTTGGTTGGAGTATCAGTCTCATAAAAGACACCTGTGCTCAGATATTTTGGTTCTATTGCTCTCCTTGTGGAGCTCCTGTACCCTCTAGGTCTTACTATCTCCCCCTTCTTTCATAAGATTCCCTGCACTCTGCCCAAAGTTTAGTTATGCATCTCAGCATCTGCTTTGATACACTGCTGGGTAGAGTCTTTCAAAGGCCCTCTGTGGTAGGCTCTTGTCCTGTTTCCTGGCTACAAGATATGTGCCTAGGCCCTTCTGGCTTTTATAACCTCTGTTGAGAAGTTGGGTGAAATTCTTATAGGTCTGCCTTTATATCTTACTTGGACATTATTCCTTGTGGTTTTTAATATTCATTCCCTGTTCTGTAATTTAGTATTTTGGTTATTCTGCGGCAGGATGATTTTCTCTTTTGGTCTAATCTACGTGGCATTATCTAAGTTACTGTAAGATTGTTGGCATCTCTTTCTCTAGGTTAGAACAATTTTCTTCTATGATTTTGCTGTAAATATTTTCTTAACCTTTGAGCTGGGAATTTCCTTTTTATATTCCTATTGTTCTTAGGCTTTGTCTTTTCATAGTGTTCCAAACTTAGATGTTTTCTGTCAGAAACTTTTTCTTTAGCATTTTCTGTAACTGACATATCAATTTCAGTTTCTCCTATCATGCCTTCTATGCCTGAGATTCTCTCTTCCATGTCTTGTATTATGTTGGTGGTCCATTGTGTTTGTAGATCTTGTTTTCTTCCCTAGTTTGTCTCTCTCCAGGATTTTCTTATTTTGTGTTTATTGTTTCTATTTCCATTTTTAGTTCAAAAACTGTTTTACACATTTCCCTCACTTGTTTGATTGTATTTTCCTTTTTTGTTGAAAAGATTTATTCATTTCATTTTTAAAGTCCTCTATTATCTTCATAGGATTGCATTTAAGGTAAGTTCCTTGTCCTCTAGCTGTGTTAAAATATTCAGGGCTTGCTGTAATAGGACAGCTGGGCTCTAGAGGGGCCATATTGCCTTGGCTCTTGATTGTTTTCTTATGCTGGCCTTTAACTATCTGGTTACCCATGGTGCTGGCAGGCCTCCAAGAAGGCAGAAAGAGTTGAATCCTGGAAAATGGACTGCAGAGGTATGTATGTTAGAGCTGTTGGGAGTGCTTTCGGAGAACTTGGCAAGCAAGAGATCGGGCCCAGGGTCTCACCTGGTTGTCCCTGGTGTCAGCTATCCTCCAGGAACAGATGCATAGTTAATCAAGTACAGAGGGGACTGTGTTAGTTGATTTTATACATTCTTGGCAATATATAACTTCTGAGAGTAGAAGTATACGGTTATTATTTCACTTCAATAACTAAATTATCGATTATAAACAGAATATAAAAACTGTTGGTCTATGAATCTCTTTCCCTAAATACCCATTCAGCCCATTGCACAGCATAGATGCTGAAGGAATAGTGGGTTCTCTAGTAAGGGGAACAGGGACTGTCTCTGACAAGAACTCACTGGGGGCTCTTTGATACCCTCCCAGAGGGGAATAGTCTTGCCAGGCCACAGAGGAGGACAATGTAGACAGTCCTGATGGGGCCTGATAAGCTAGGGCCAGATGGAAGGGGAGGAGGACCTCCCCTATTAGTGGACTTGGAGAGGGGAATGGGCGGAGATGAGGGAGGGATGGTTGGATAGGGAGGAAAAGAAGGAGAGGGCTACAGCTGGGACTCAAAGCAAATAAAGTGTAATTAAATTAAAAAAAATAAAAATGTAATTTAAAAAAGACAGTGTGGTTGAGATATAATCATGGAAAGATTTTAAAGACATATAATTTTGCATGTGTAATGTACAGAGTACTCTGATATGCTAAATATTCCCAGAAATACTATAAAAGTTATCAAATATCTATCAAGAAAAAAATGTAGTTTTAAGTTTTTCTTAGTGAACTTTACATAGAGTAAAGAGTACAGATGAGCTACTGATAAATACCATTTGCTTAAATCTGAAGCACATAATACCAAATATAAACTTTAAAAAAAAATGCTAAATATCAGGAAAACTTTGTAAAGAAATTCCAGAGCGGGAAACTAGATTTTCAGGATTGAATTCATGAACAAATTAATGAATGAACATAATCACAAGTTTAAAAAGTAATAACTGGCCTCTTATTTATTTTTGAGTGCACTGGCAACCCTCTTTTTTGTTTTTGTGTGTGGTGTATGTATGTGCTGTGTGCTTGCTGCAATTGTTCAATTTAATGAACTAAATAGTGGCTGACTCTATAGTGGTACACTTAATAATTCATTACTGCTACATTAACTTTTATCTACTTTTTTGTGTGATACATTTAATGATTAATAAAATGCCAAAGAGAGATGCAGGATGATTGCTAAAAATGTTCTTTATACTTCTATCTGTGCTCAGTGAACTTGGAGTATAATTAAATGATTTTATTGGCAGGGATATATTTTTTAAAGAAAATTAATTTTAAATGTACAGTTGTGTTGATAATAAAGAAATAAATATAAAACTTGTTAGATTTTCTTTTAGAAAACATTAGCCTGAGTCTCCCCCACACATACATCCTACACTACACACACAAACACACACACACACACACAAACTTATTTTAATTCATTTGCTATGATAACATTTAAATCAGGTTTTGATTACATCAGTTTTGTGTCAAGCATGTCTATTTTATTCATTATCTAAAATGTAAAGGGTTGATCTTATTAAAAAAATAAAGCCTAATCTCAAGTGTTTTCAATTAGCTACTTATAAATACAGCTTTTTTATATTAACCACATTTCTCCGAATACATTTGTAATATATCACCTCACTGAACATAGTAAATTGTTCTAACACCTAAAGGTGAATTGGCAAGGTAATATTGTTTTGTTTGTTTTCATTGTATCTAAGTTACATTTATTAGTTTAATGGGAAAAAGTGACAGGAGGGTACTCAGAAAAGATGTTGAAAACAAAGATTTTTGATACAATACATAGTGCACTTAGCTGTGACCTTGGCAAACAGCTTGCTGAGATTGCACCATACTAGATGTGTCCTTTTGCACTTACTCTGTTTGCAGTGGAGAGAAGGGCCCACCTCTCTCTAGGCAGCTGAAGTACCTGCCCAAGATGAGGTGGGAGGTGATTCATTTACATTTCCTTCCTGTGTTGAGGTTTCTTCTCAAGTGACTCCTGAAATACAAAGTCCGATTAAATTTTACTTTATGCGAAAAACATACAGTAAGTAATAATGAATATGGTTTTTCTTCTGTAGAAATACTTCACTAAGCTTGTTTTTTTTTTTTTAATATTTGGGCCTTGAAAAGTGTTATAGAAAAATGAAAGTGATTTTGAATATTTTAACGTACTGTTTCCATGTTAGAGTGTAAGTAGGAATCAAAAACTTCAGCGATAATGTATATAGCTAAATTTTCCCTGAAACATTACATGTTAAGGAACTAATGTTGTATGATGCTATATAAAAATTAAATTAAAATTGACCTATATAAGCATTTGTGTTAATATATGAGTGATGATATATTGCTGTATCTCACCATTATGTTTAATTTCTATATTCACTTACAGCAATTTGTCAGAATTATTGATTAATATTCAATGGTTACTTCCATGACAAATAAGACATAAACCATGACCAAAATTCTTTGAAATGGTCTAAATATTTAATCAGCAGTACTCTAGGAAACACATGAATTCAGCTACTTGGATCACTTGGGTCCACATGAGGAGGGTTTGGGAGAAGATGAAAAAGTAAATATGGGTGCCATTGTCTTCATATTTTCTGCTTTAATTTTCTTATTATTAACTCAGTGCTCATTCTTACCTGGCATTTGGGAAAAACTTGGATTTTATAATTTTCTTTCTTTTTACCGTTCAGGTGAAGTTTAGGAACCTAATACAACTTATATCAAGTACAGAAAAAAGGTTCTTCATGAACTTTGTGACCAAGGGACAATTCAAACCTCGTAAACTTAGGATCTTTATCTGAAAAATGAGGATGAGTACAGGCTTATTTTTTTTTTTTTCAGTTCCAAACATGCTTTTAATCTTATGGAAAATGACAAACTTTCCTATGTTTCTACGTCTAAATAATATTACATTGTGCAAATATACCACACTTTCTCCACTGTTCTGTGATAGATATTTTGACTTTTGGAAGAGTATTTCAATAAACATGAAAATACAAGTACATCTTTGACATGCTGCTTTTTTTTCTTTGGCTAAATGAGCTAGTGGCCATGAGAGTACTTATATTTTGATTTTATTAGCATATGTTCACTGTATATGCTAATAAGCTCCATAAAGACATTTTATTTCTAATACATAATGTGCATTGACTGTGTTGACCTCCTCTATAGTCCTTTTACTCTTCCCTCCCCATTCAGTATTTTATTTTCCCAAGTATTCTCCTTATAATTTTTATGTCACATATATCTGATTATGTAAATGCTTGTATATGTCTGTGTGTGTGTGACAAATACACATATGTGATTTAGGATCCAGTCATGAGAGACAATGTGATATTTCTCTTTAAGTATTGGTTTATTTCACTTAATATTATGATTTACACTTCCATCCATTTCATTTATTGACGGTTATTGTGAAGTGGCAGAGTAAATATGGAAGTAGCATTGTCTCCACCAGTCTTGCTGTTTTACTGATGTAGAGGAATTTGATTTGTCCCCAGGACTACTTAGAGTGTATATTGTGGAGGTTCTATATTCATATTTATCTGGACACTCCATTTTGATTTTTATTTTCTGTAATTACTGCATTATACATTCAAATATTAGAGTTTGTTTTTCTCTTCATCTTCACAATATTTTTTATTTGTTTTCTTAGTGACAGCCATTGATACCACATTACCACATATTTTGATATATATCATATATATTCTCTGATTATATATTATATAATGTCATAATATATAGTATGCATTATATAGCATGTATTAGACATTAATTCTCCATCTAATGTAAAGTAAGCAAAATTTTTCTCCCTTTCTCTTTATTTTGATGATGGTTTCTTTCCCTTTGTAACCCCACATATTGATATTGTGGTTATTTCCTTAGCTAATGGAACCATTTTCAAAAATTACATGCTTATGCCTGCAACTTGAAGTGTTTTACTTATATGCTCTTTAGCCCACTATGAATTGATTTTTCATAAAAGTTATAATATGGATTGTGTATCAGTCAACATTTGGCTATCCAGGTTGGCTAGAAGCATTTGGTGAAATGTTTCTTTTTTTCTCTAATGTATATTTTTGACACCCTTTTAAATAATCAGGTAAAATTATTCATACAGTTTTATTTGTTTCCTCCATTGTAGTCTATTGATATATCTCTGTGCTTCTGTCTATGTGTTTGTTTCTCTCTGTTTCTCTTTATCTCTCTCTGTCCCTCTCTCTTATTTTTTTTTATATTCCTGGCTAGTGTTATTCCTAGATCTTGATGTTTATGAAAACTTTTTTTTTTTTTAGAAAAGGACTAACTTTTAATGGAGAACAACAAAAGAACAACAATATAAAGAAAAACAAAAACCATCATATTGAAGCTGACAAGACAAACCAACAGAAAAAGAAGGCAAAAGAATCAAAAACTCAAGGCCAGAATACTCAGCCCTTGACAGGTCTTCCCTAGCCTATTACCCTTTGGCCATGCACACACACATTTGTTGTTGTTGTTGTTGTTTAACCTGGTCACATTTCTTCACAACTATCCACTTCCTTTGGTTAGACTCTGGCTCTTTGGGTTACCATCTCCAAAGGCTTCCACATCCTGTAAAACTGATGAAATGCATCTGTTACATCTTCCTTTCCGTAACGTGTCTTTAAGAAAGTGTCAGCTGCAAGCCCATAATGAATGAAGCATGGGTAACAATGTTTCTCCCTGGTAGTGGTCCACTCCCATTTTATTTCTGTTCAATTTCTACCCTTTTATCCCAAGAGAATAAGACCATCAGAAAGCACCTGGGCAAATCTCGCACGAATTCACAGAGACTGAAGAAGCAATCTCATGGCCTACAGAGGTCTACACTGGGCCCTCTGCATGTATACTATAGTGTTCAGTTTATTACTTTCATAGGGCCCCTGAAGGTATAAACAAGTGAGTCTGATACTTTTGCCTTCTTTGAAAAGTTTTTAAATGTTTTTTTTTTTTTTTTTTTTTTTTTTTTGAACTGAGTTATTTCTTAGCATGTTCATCATAGCTGGGAAAGCTACTGATTTTATGACCACTAACTTGTAAAAATTATTTTCAGTTCTAAGAATTTTCTGATGAAGGGTTTAGGCATTTTTACAAATAAAACTATATTATCTAAAAACAAGAATAAGTTGATTGCTTTCTTTCCTACTTGTGTCATTTTATTTATTTCTCTTATCTTAGTGCTCTGGCTACAAATTCAAGTACTATATCAAACAGTAATATAAACCAAATCTATTCATGTTATTACTGATTTTAGAATAAAGCTTTTTTTTATAACTCACATTTAGTATAATACTGGCTACACGTTGTTTGTAAACATCATTCATGCTGAAGCATCTCCTAGAGTCTCCTGGACAAGCTTCAATATGATGGTTTTTGTTTTTCTTTATATTGTTGTTCTTTTGTTGTTCTCCATTAAAAGTTAGTCCTTTTCTAAAAAAAAAAAAAGTTTTCATAAACTTCAAGATCTAGGAATAACACTAGCCAGGAATATAAAAAAAAAAATAAGAGAGAGGGACAGAGAGAGATAAAGAGAAACAGAGAGAAACAAACACATAGACAGAAGCACAGAGATAATTATCAGAATGGACTTTATCAAATTTCTTTTTTTCTTTTTTTTTAATTTTTTAATTATATATATATAAAATCAGTGTACAGCATGAGCAACGTAAACTAATTTTTTAATTATTTTAAGAGTTTTTATTATTCTTTGTGAATTTTACATCCTGCCGCCCCGTCCCCCTACCCTTGCCATCCCTCCGTATGCATTCTCCACCCTGGAAAACTACCTCCATAAGAAAGCAAAAAATAAATAAATAAATAAATAAATAAATAAATAACATAAACAAACAAACAACTTTCTGTGGGAGCCGCAGTATGTCACCGTACGTCACACAGTACACGCTTTTGCCCACATACATTTCCTGGCAAATGTTCATTGTAATGAGTCACTGGTCTGGTTCGAGGCCTCTGGCTTCAGCAGCATGGTCAATCCTGGATCCTTACTGGGACTCCTCTCAGATATCCTGTTGTTGCCCTGTGTCATGAAGATCCTGCAGCTTTGGATCTGCAAGACCAGCCCCTTCATGTGCTGCAGCAGCTCATAGATGGGGTAGGTATTATGATGAGTTATCTCAAAGCCCTGAATCTGGCCTTGAGTGGTGGCTTTGTTGTTCAGCCCCCCAGCTCTCCTGCAACATGCCACCAGGCCCAGCTCTCCAGCAGCGCTCTGGATGGAGGTCTCGATACCCTCTGGCCGGCTCTTACACCCACTCCCCCAGAGCCAGCTCTACTCTTGTCCAGGGAGGTGCTAGATCCACTCTACAGAGTGCTGCACTCAGCAAAGGACAGGCCCAGTTCTACTGCACCCACAATAGTGGAGGGCAATTTGAATCCTGAGACACTCCACCGAAGAAAACTGATCTTTGTCTTTGGAAGCGTTTGTCAATTGGAGATAGTTTGTCCCCTAGAAATGGGAGCATGTTTCGCCTTCTCCATCTTGGTGATGACATTCTATCGAATTTGGTTCTGTGCTGGTCCAGTGCGTATTTGCCGCATTTTCTGTGGTTCATGTGTCCATTCATCCTGTTATGAAGGAAAGACACCGTTTCCTTGGTATAATCTAATCCCTTAGGCACTGCCTCCTCTTCCACAAACTTCCTTAAACCCCGAGGAGAGGGTTTTGATAAAGATATCCCATTTAGGACTAACTGACCCAAGATCTTGTAATCTCTGCACATTTTCCAGTTGTGGGTCTTTATGGCTGTTTCCATCTATTACACTAGGAAACTTCTTTAGCTTTCACTATGGGAGACACTGATTTTTTACTATAACAGAACGTGATTAGAAATCATTTTATTCCTAAATTCTTTTAGCTTAAAAATTGTATGTGGCTTTTCCCTAGGTCCTTGGCCTTTGTTGCCTCAGGTCCTTGGTCAATGAAGCAGTTTCAGGTGTGGGTATCAACTCATGGAGTGGGCTTTATACCCAATCAGATAGTGGTTAGTCACTCGTCCAGCATTTGTGTCACTCTGAAACCAGTGTATCATGTATGCATGTCAAGCTTGTAGAACAAAGGTTTGTAGGTGGGTTGATAATTACCTTTCTTTCTCCTTCAGCAGCACGCCAAGTACCTTTCAGTATTGTGACCAATAGTCAGTAGATGTGAAGGCTCTTGACTACTGCATGTTCAAAGAGTGATGTAGGTGTTATCTTCAGTAATAATGCCTTACCAGCAGTTTGTGAGGAGCAACTGATTGCTTTGGAAATAGCCTGAGATACGTGGCTTTCTTCTGATGTTTTGTTTGTTTGTTTGTTTCATGTATCTTTTCATAGCAATGTTTGAGTATGTTACCATGCCTTTGTACTATATTTTGAGGTCAAGATAACATAATTATAGATATGTTACTGATGTTTTAATAGAGAGATCATGAATCTTATATCTTGCTTTGATTTCAGAAGGCATTTTATCAATAGTGATGTTTTAGACCACATAAGCACAAGATTTGTGATTGTCTGTGTGCTTGAGTGTATGTGTGTGTGTGTGTGTGTGTGTGTGTGTGTGTGTGTTTGTATCTCAGTTTCTTCTAGGAACATTTTATACTGCTCATTTTAAAATTGTTTTACCAGTTTTCTTAAATTTAGTCATAGATCTATTAACTCTATGTATCTGCTGTAAATGAGTCTTTTAAAATAAAAAAACAATGTGATCTATCAGATGATGAATATTAATGTCCAATTTTACTCTAAATTAAAATAGTTGTATAAAAGGTATTTATCAATAATTGTGGCTAATTATTAAATTAATATAACTTTGCATGTTTGATCTCTTTGACTAGCTATATATGTTAGTTCCCAAAGACCTGGAGAGGATAGGAACTCCACAAGGAGAGCAACAGTACCAAAATATCTGGACACAGGGGTCTTTTCTGAGACTGATACTCTAACCAAGGACCATTCATTGCTATTACCTAGAACCCCTGCTCAGAAATAGCCCATGGCAGCTCAGTATCCAAGTGAGTTCCCTAGTAATGAGAACAGGGACTGTCTCTCACATGAACTCTGTGGCTGGATCTTTGACCACCTCCCCCTGAGGAGGAAAGAGCCTTGCCAGGCCAGAGAGGAGGACAATGCAGCCTGAAGAGACCTGATAAGCTAGGGTCAGATGGAAGGGGAGGAGGGCCTCCCCTATCAGTAGACTTAGAGAGGGGCAGGGAGGAGATGAGGGAGGGAGGATGGGATTGGGGGGGGGTTGAGGGAGGGAGTTACAGCTGAGATATAAAATGAATAAACTGTAATTAATATTAAAAAATAAATTAAATAAAGAAAAAGAAAAAATATATTTCTAACCAATAAAAGCACATGGTCAACATATGTATTGTATAGAATAATCTTAATTATTAAAGTAATACAGCTAAAAGTGTCAAATTGCAAAATGAATGAATAATGGATAGCTGTTGTGGGTTATTAATATTTTTTATTGATTTATCTTTTAGTAAAGCTGTGGTTATCTCTAAACCAGCTGTATACCTAAATCACCACACAGAGACTGGGATTTATTTAATTAACCTAGAGCACAATACTGGGCAATAGTTACTCCTTGGAGGTTTACTCCAAGCATTTAAAGTTTCCTACCATTCAGATTTCACCCATTATACTTGCCTTTAGTCATATCTTAGGTCCAGTTCATCCTCCAAATGGTTTGAAGTGCTGTCCTGATGATCTCCCTGCTCCTCCTTCTCCTGGACAAGGATGTCTCATTGTATTTTCACCATTGCATAGCACTGGCTGCTTGTTTTATTGACAACACAAAGAACAAATGGTGGCATGTTTACACAAACTTGAGACAGGTGATGGTTAGAATAAGCATCACAATGCAATGCAATGTCTGATTGAAACCAGATAGTTGGGTAGAGAAATCAGCATTTGAATGAACAAGGGTGCATTCCCCAAGAATATTATACCAAGAGAGAGCAATTGGATTTTAACAGATTTTTTCATATTCTGTAGAAGGATAATGCTTCACTTGCCTTATAAAGAACAAATCATTATAACTTTATAATAACAACATTTTATTTATTTCATGTGTCATGTTCAGCAACATTACCTATTTTTACTTCACAATTTTTTCATTATACATCCCAATTGAATCTCCCTCTCTCAACTCCTTCCAGTCCCACCCTCCCTCCCTCTTCTTCCATTCCTTTTCACCTAGTCCACAGAAAGAGGAAATTCTCCTCCTCAGCCATCTGCCCATGGCTTATAAAGTCTCATCAGGATTGCCTGGATCCTCTTCCTCTGTGGCCTGGCAAGGCTATGTCATCAGGCAAGTGATGAATGAGCAGGCAATAGAATCCATGATGGAAGCAGCCCCTTCTTCTCTTACTCTCATATCTACATGAAGACTGAGCTGCCAATCGGCTACATCTGAGCAGGGTGTCTAGGTCCTTTCCATGCATGGTCCTTTGTTGGTGAATCAGTCTCTGCATGAGCCCCTGGGATCAAATTTTTTAGCTTTATTGGTCTCCTTGCAGAGCTCCTAGCCCATCTATGGTCTTCTATCCTCCCCTCTTCTTCCATAATACTCCCTGTGTTCTGCCCAAGGTTTGGCTATGAGTCCCAGTCCATGAATGCCCTATTGGGTGGAACCTTTCAAAGAATCCTGTATAGTAGGTTCCCATCCTGTTTCCTCTCTTCTACTGCTTCTGGTATCTATCTTGTTTCCCATTCTAAATGAGATTTAAGAATCCTCCCTATGATCCTTCTTTGTTGTTTATCTTCTCTAGGTCTGTAGAGGGCTATCCTATATTGCATGGCTAATATCCACTTATACCATGCTTGTCATTCTGTTTCTGGGTTACCTCACTCAGGATGATCTTTTCTAATTCCATCTATTTGCCTGTAAATTTCATGATTTCCCAGTGATTTTTTTTTCTTTTCTTTTAATTTAATTTTTATTTTTATATTAATTACAGTTCATTCATTTTGTATCCCAGCTGTAGCCCCCTCCCTCATCCACTACCAATCCTACCTTTCCTCCCTCATCTCGTCCTATGTCCCTCTCCAAGTCCACAGAGAGAGGAGGTCCTCCTCCCCTTCCATCTGACTCTAGCTTATCAGGGCTCATCAAGACTGGCTGCATTGTCCCTCCTCTGTGGCCTGGTAAGGCTGTTCCCCACTCAGGGGTTGATGATCAAAGAGCTAGCTACTGAGTTCTTGTTAGAGACAGTCCCTGTTCCCCTTACTAGGGTACCCACTAGAAGACTGAGCTGCCATGGGCTAAATCTGAGCAGGGGTTCTAGGTTATATTTATGAATGGTCCTTGGTTGGAATCTCAGGAAAGACCCCTGTGCCCAGATATTTTGGTTCTGTTACTCTCCTTGTGGGACTCCTGTCCTCTCCAGGTCTTACTATCTCCCCCTTCTTTCCTAAGATTTCCTGCACTCTGCCCAAAGTTTGTTTATAAGTGTCAATATCTTCCTTGATACACTGCTGGGTAGAGTCTTTTAGAGGCCCTCTGTGGTAGGCTCATAATCAATCCTCACTCAGAAATGCAAATACGATGAACATTGGAAGAAGGATTCCCCGTTTTTAATAGCTCAGTTTTAATATGCAACAATTTCTGCATCCATTCCTCCGTTAAGGGACATAGAGGTTGTTTTTTCAGTTTGGCTGTACACCTCTAACAGAAAATGGCCTCTGAAGTTGCTGTTACCTCCAATGCTGCTAGGTTGTGCATCCTTTTTATAGAACTCAGGACTATCCGCCTAGCGATGGTACCCACCATGGTCTGGGCCCTCCCCCATTGACCATTAATTGATAAATTTCCTTATAACTGTATCTCATGGAGTCATTATCTCAACTGAAGTTCCTTCCTCTCTGATTACTCTAATTTATGTCAAGTAGATACCCCAAACCGGCCAGTACAGAGTCACTGAGCAGCATCTACCTTTCTGCCTTGAGATTAACATTACAGGGTTCCTTATATTAGGTAAGAACTTTTAGAGGATATTCAAACAGATATCAGAATGCAATGCACAATTAATTTAAGTCTGATTAATTGTAATCAGGCGTAATGTTATGTTTCTTATCAGAAAATAGTTGTGTTTTTCAGTTTGGAAAAAATGATGAAAGTGTGATTTTTGTTTAATGAATAATTTTATCAACAGTCTATTTGATGGGTTCTTTTTTTTTTTTTACACTGGATAATTCATGGAAATTTAAATAAACACCAGCAGATATCTGAGCTCAACATTTTGTGCCGATAGCTTTTTTATATATTTTACTGTAGGATGCTTTTCTAACTGATGGTTTGCATATTGTTTATGTGTGTATTAAATTAATACTAAATAAACCTTTTCAAAACCAGTAGGATCTCCAAAAAGAAAAAAAAATGAAACTGTATAAGTAATGAAACCTCAGTACTAAAAGAACGGTGCATTTAAAAAATAAATATGTAGAGTAATTGTTAATTCTTTACTGTCACTTATTGAACTTGTGATAGTAAGGTAGATATAATTAGAGCTGTCAATATTGAATTCCACATGTGCATTGCACTGCAAATTTAATTTAAATTTTTCTATCCCTTCCCATCACCACTGGGAGAAATTGAACCACTTCACTGCTGCTGTGGCAAATTGGATCCTAATAAGAATGATGCTTTAGTGCGTCTTGTTTTTGCTAAGACACAACTTCGGTGTTTGAGAAGAACTCACCTGGGCATTAACTCAACAAGAGATGTTGGTAGGAACATTACATTTTCCACGTTCTGATATCTCAGTGAATGTGTTGCATACAAAGAAGATCGCAGCTAGGTTGTTTTATTCACCAATGTGCTTGTCACTCCAGCTTTGGGTGAGGCTGACTAATCTCTGTGCATTTAGAAATAATAATCTCAGTGTCTCAAATTACTGTGTATGGTAATTTTCAAAATAAAGTGTCTCGCAATATAATGCATAAGCTTACATTAATATGCAGTGTTGATTTCAGGAGCTATCCTGAAGAAATTGCAACATTGTGGGTCTTTATAGAACTTGTTTAAGTAATAGTCAAGACATCAGCATGTAAATTATGAACAATTAAAACTGAGACATAATCAATGAACCCAATATTAAGTTAACAATACAAGTTCCTGAAACATGTCTTGCTCACTATTATACAAATATAAAGACTTAAAAATTATATGAATTATACCAAGCTTAGTAACATTTAAGCATTAGGTCCCTTACATGCTGCTGATAAATACATGTTATAACTACCTTGGTTGAGGTCAGTGGTATCTATTAAATTTGAATGTGTCTGTGATTGTAGCACACATATATACACAGTTTGTTTTTCTCAAGAGTTATGACATTAGTCAAAAGAATTCATACTGTAAGTAACGCAAATGCACATTAACAGTAAATGAGACAATAAAGTTGTATTACAGACAAAAGAAACAAAGCTTTAAGTGGAAATGTACAACTTTTACATGGAATTTTTGTTGGTTTGTTTTTGTTTTTGAGACAGTGTTTCTCTGCATAGCCCTGGCTCTCCTGGGTTTGCTTTGTAGACCAGGCTGGCCTCGAACTCACAGAGATCTACCTGCCTCTGCCTCCCTGAGTGTGCCACAATGCCTGGCTTCCACATGGACTTTTTTGATCAATCTCACACTTGCTGTTCTAAATGTAAGGAACCATGAGAAATGAGTTCTTCTCTGTCACAGTTAATTCAGGAGGTCAAATGCAAATACAAGACAGTAAAGAGCTCGTCAGCAGTTACTTAGTTACTATGGGGAAGTTTTTGGCATGTTGGTTAAGTTTTACTTCTGAATTATTAAGGACATAATTCTCTTTTGTAAAACTGCCTTTCAATGATCACTTACATTTTATATCGTGTGTGTGTGTAAAAGTGCAACTTAAAAAATATCTTTTACTAAGGAATGATTCAGAGTAAAGTCTTTGCAAAGGATTTGGACCTCAGCAACCGCATTGTAGCTAATCAACACCCATAAGTTCAGTTTCAGGAGGTTCAACCCTGTCTTTGACAACTAGGCATGTATATGGTGCAACAAAAATCAATGCACATAAAATAAAACTAAAAGGTGCTTAAATGAGGAAATGAGAAACACAATAGAAAAAATATATGAAGCACTTGAGAAGGAATAAAACTGCAATTTCTAATTCCTTAATTATCCATGGTATTCTTGACATATTATATTTTGATATGATATTTTACTTCACTAAATAATGAAAGTGTTAAATGAAGGTACATGTATTCCGAATATAGTAAAAAGGGATCTATAATGATAGTTTTACATTTTAGGCTTCCTCATGAAAGAAGACATTCTTCTTCTTAAAATACCATTTGTTATTATTATTATTTACAATTTATTCACTTTGTATCCAGGTGGTAACTTCCTCAATCATTGACTCCTTGTCCCATACTTTCTCCCTCTTCCTCCCCTATCCCTCCCCGCTAGTTCACAGTTAGGGGAAGTCTTCCCCCTCCCATACTGTCTTACAAGAGACTATGAGGTCCGTTCAGGACTGCCTGGATCCTCTTCCTCTGTTTGCTGGCTAGGTCGCCCCATCAGAGAGAAATGATCAAGGAGGAGGCAACCAAGTTCATGTCAGATAATGTCTCTTCTCTTACTAAGGAACCCACATGGAGACTGAGCTGTCTAGGGGTTACATCTGAGCAGGTGGGTCTAGGCCCTCTCTAAGCATGGTTTTTGTTTGATGCATCAGTCTCTTCAGTCTTCCCTGAGACCAGCTTTTTTTTATTTTTTATTTTTATTTTTTGGCTTTGTTGGTATATTTGTTGGGCTTCTGTCTCCTTTGGGGCCGTCTATATCCCCCTTTTCCATAAGACTCCCTGAGCTCTGTCCAAATTAAGGCTATGTGTCTCTTCATCTGCTTAGATCCCTTTCCGGGTGGAGTCTTTCAGAGGATATTTGTCGTAGACTCCCACTCTGTTCCCTCTCTTCTACCACTTCTAGGTTCTATCCTCTTTTCCCTCCTTTATGAGAACGAAGCATCTTCACTAGGGTCCTCCTTGTTGTTTAGCTTCTTTAGGACTCTAGATTTTAGTATGTTTATCCCATATGATATGGCTAATATCTACTTATAAATGAGTATATACTGTACATGTTTTTCTGCTTCTGGCTTACCTCACTAAGAATGATCTTTTCTAGTACCAACCATTTGCCTGAAAATTTCATAACTTTCTTGCCTTTAATAGCTGATAACTATTCCATTGTGTAAATGTACCACAGTTTTCTGTATCCATTCTCCCTTTGAAGGACACCTAGGTTGTTTCCCGATTTTGGCTATTATGAATAAAGCTGCTATGAACATTGTTGAGCAAATTACCTTGTTGTAAGCTTGAACATCTTTTGAATATATGCCCAGAAGTGATATAACTGAATCTTGAGTTAACACTGGAAATACAATTTTCTGTGAAAGTGCCAGATTGATTTCCAAAGTGTTTATACAAGTTTACATTCCCACCAGCAAAGGAGAAGGGTTGCCCTTTCTCCACATCCTCTCCAGCATGTGTTGTCACTTGACTTTTTGATTTTGATCATTCTCATGTGTGTGGGATGGAATCACAGTGTGGTTTTCATTTGCATTTTGTGATGAGTAAGGACATTGAGCATTTTTTAAGTGTTTCTCTGTCATTTGCTATTCCTCTGTTGAGAATTCTCTGTTTAGTTCTGTACCCCATTTTTTTAATTGGATTACTTGGTTTGTTGGGGTTTAATTTCATGAGTTTTTTTTTTTTTTTTTTTTTTTTTTTTTTTTTTTTTTTTTTTTTT
>NW_026591086.1:18249365-18362345 GCF_907164565.1 Psammomys obesus | reverse complement strand
GTTTTTTTTTTTTTTTTTTTTTTTTTTTTTTTTTTTTTTTTTTTTTTTTATATATATATATATTCTGGATATTAGCCCTCTGTAGGATGTATATCTTTTCCTAGCCTGTAGGCTATCATTTTGTTCTGACAGTGTCCTTTGCTTTACAGAAGATTTCCAGTCATGAGGTCTCTTTTATTAATTGTTTATCTTACAACCTGAGCACTTGCTGTTCTACTCAGGAAGTTGTCTCCTGTGCCAATGTGTTCAAGGCTCTTTCTTACCCACTTTTTCATCTAATAGATTTACTGAGTCTGTGTTTTTTAATTATTTTTTTCTATAAATTATAGTTTATTCACTTTGTATCCCAGCTGTAGCCCCCTCCTTCATTCCCTCATAATCTCACCCTCCCTCTCTCATCTCCTCCCTGCCCCTCTCTAAGTCCACTGGTAGGAGAGATCCTCCACCCCTTCCATCTACCCTAGTTTATCAGGTCTTAAAGGACTGGCTGCCATGTCCCCTCTGTGGCTTGGTAAGGTTGCTCCCCCATCCAGGGGAGGCAGTTAAAAAGCTAGCGACTGAATTCAAGTCAAAGACAGTCCCTGTTCCCCTTACTAGGGTATGCACTTGGATACTGAGTTGCCGTGGGCTACATCTGAGCAGGGTTCTAGGTTATAGCATGGAGTCTGGTTTTATGTTGAGGTTTGTGACCCACTTGGACTTTACTTTTGGGCAGTGTGATAAGTATGAAACTATTAGCATTTTACTGCATTTAAACATCCAATTAGACCAGCACCATTTATGGAAGACTTTTCTTCTTATTATATGGTCTTGTATTCTTTATCAAAAATCAGGTGTCCATAGGTGTGTGGTTTTATTTCTTGGTTTTCAATTCAATTCTTTTGAGCCACCAGACTGTTTGTATGCCAATACCGTTACATTTTTATTACTTCTGCTCCATAGTACAACTTGTAGTCAAGGATGGAGATACCTCCAGAAGTTCTTTTATTGTTCGGGATGGTTTTAGTTATTCTTGGTTTTTGTTTGCTTGTTTGTTTGTTTGTTTGTTTGTTTGTTTTTCCATATGAATTTGAGAGTTGTAATTTCAAAGTCTGTGAAAGAATTGTGTTGGTTTTTTTGATGGGAATTGCATTGAATCAGTTGATTGCTTTTGGTAGGATGGCTATTTTCACTTTGTTAATCCTACCAATCCACGATGATGGGAGATCTTTCATCTTCTGATATTGTCTTCAATTTCTTTCTTCAGAGACTTGAAATTTTTTTCATACACTCTTTTTCTTGATTGGTGAAAGTGATTTCATGGGACTTTATGTTAATTTTGATTACTGTAAATGGTTTTATTTCTTTAATTTCATTCTCAGTCTTTTTGTCTTTTGTATACAGAAGAGATACTGAGGGTTTTGTTGTTGTTATTAATTCTGTATCTAGCTATTTTGCTGCAATAGTTTTCTGGTAGAAAGTTTTGGGGTCACTCATGTATGCTATCATATTGGCTGCAAATAATGAGACTTTGTCTACATCCTTTCTAATTTGAATCCCCTTTATCACCTTTAGTTGTCTTATTGCTCTAGCTAGAATCTCCCTTACTTTGTTGAAGAGATATTGAGAGAGTAGGTAGCCTTGCCTTGTCCCTTATTTCACTGTGATTTATTTAATTTTCTCTCCTTTTAGTGTGATGTTGGCTATAGGCTTGCTGTATATTGTCTTTATTGTGTTTAAGTATGTGCTTTGTATCCCTGATCTCTCCAAAACTTTAAACATGAATGAGTGTTGGATTTTTTTTTCTTTTTTTTTTTAATTTTATTTTTCTTTTTAGTTACATCTTGTTAACTCTGTGTCCCAGCTGTATCCCGCTCCCTCATTCCCTCCCCAACCGCACACTCTCTCCCTGGTCTCCTCCTGCCCCTTTCCAAGTCCACTGATAGGGGAGGACCACCTCCCCTTTCATTTGACCCTGTTTTATCAGGTATCTTCAGGGCTGGTTGCAAAGTCCTCCTCTGTGGCCTAACAGGACTGCTCCTCCCGTGGAGGGGGGGGTCAAAGAGCCTGCCCTTGAGATCCTGTTAGAAATAGTCCTTGTTCCCCTTACTTTGGAAAACTACTTGGTTACTGAGCTACCACGGGCCACATCTGAGCAGAAGTTCTAGGTTATATCCATAGATGGTCCTTGGTTGAGTGTCAGTCTCAGAAAAGACCCTGTGCCCGAATATATTTGGTCCTTGTAGAGCTCCTATCCTTTCCATATCATACTAACTCCCTTTCTTTCATACGATTCCCCACACTCTGCCGAGGGTTTAGTTATGAGTCTTAGTGTCTGCTTTGAAACACTGCTAGGTAGAGTCTTTCAGATGCCTTTTGTGGTAGACTCCTGTCATAAGTTCAATGCACATCCCATTTGTCTTTCTAAATGAGGATTGATCATCTTCGCCTCTGTCCACTTTCTTGATTATCTTCTTTAGGTGTATAGATTTCATTATGTTTATCACAATGATTTTTCAATAACTAAGGACATGATCATGTGTTATTTTTGTTGTTGTTTTAGTTTGTTTATATGGTGGATTACATTGATGGATTTCTGTATATTGAACTACCCCTGCATGCATGGGTTGGCGCCTACTTGGTCAAGGGGGATGATATCATTGATGTGTTTTGGGATTCAGTTTTTAAGCATTTTATTGAGTATTTTTGTGTCAAAGTTCATAAGAGATTGGTTTGAGATTGTCTTTCTTTTTAGGGTGTTTGTGTGGTTTAGGTATCAAGCTGACTGTGGCCTCATAGAATGAGTTTGGCAATGTTTCTTTTGTGAAATAGTTTGAAGAGAATTGGAGTTAGCTCTTCTTTTAAGGTCTAGTAGAATTCTGTACTGAAACCATTTGGCCCTATGCTTCTTTTAGAAGATAAAATTTTGATGAGAGCTTCCATGTCCTTAGGGAATATAGGACTACTTTATTTATTTCCTGATTATGATTTAACTTTGGTAAATTGAATCTATCAAGAAATTTGTCCATTTCATTTAGATTTTCAAATTTTGTTGCACATAGGCTTTTGAAGTAGTACCTAATGATTCTTTGGATTTCCTCATTGTTTATTGTCATGTCTATACTTGTTTTCTTTTTTTTTTTTTTCTTTTCTGATTTTGTTGATCTGGATAGTGTCTTTTTATGTTTTAGTTAGCCTACTAGTGGCTTTTCTATCTTGTTAATTTTCTTAAAGCAACATTTCTTGGTTTTGTTGATTCTTTGAATTGTTCTGTTTCTTACAAATTTATTTATTTCAGCTATCAATTTGATTATTTCCAGCCCTCTGCTCCTCTGTGGTGTTTCTTTTTCTTCTCCTCCTCCTTCTTCTTCCTCTTTTTTTTTTATAGTGCATTCAGGTATGCCATTAATTTGCTTTTACGAGATGTCTTTAATTTCTTTATGAAGGCACTTAGTGCTATGAAATTTTCTCTTAGCACTGTTTTCTTTGTTTCCCATATGACTGGGTAAGTTATGCCTTCATTTTCAGTGAATTCTAGGAAGTCTTTAATGTGTTTATTTTTTTCTTCCCTGAGCCACCTGTCATTGAGTAGTGAGTTGTTCAGTTTCCATGCATGTGTAGGATTTTGCTATTTCTGTAATGTTGAGGTATAGTTTTTAGACACGGTGGTCTGATAGGATACTAGGAATTATTTCAATCTTCTTGTATCTTATGAGGTTTGCTTTGCACCTGACTATGTTGTCGATTATGGAGATGTTTCCATGAGGTGCTGAGAAGAAAGTATACTATTTTGTGTTTGTGTTAAAAATTTCTGTAGACATCTATTTTGTCCATTTGATTTAAGACCTAAGTGTTGTTATTTCTCTGTGTAGCTTCTGCTTTAGTGATCCATCCTTTGGTAAGAGCGGGAAGTTTAAGTTTCCCGCTATTAAGGTGTTGGGGTGACTGTATCACATATGTTTTACTAATGTTTCTTTGACAAATGCAGGAGCCCCAATGTTTGAAGCAGACATATTCAAGATTGTGATATCCTCCTGGTGGACTTTTTCCTTTGATGAGAATCAAGTGTCCCTCCCAATCTCTTTTAATTATTTTTGTTGAAACACTATTTTATTACATACTAGGATGGCTACTCCAACTTGCTTCTTGGGACCACTTGCTTTGAAAACCAGCCCTTTATTATGATGCAGTATCTATCTTTGTTGTAGAGGTGTGTTTCTTGAATGCAGATGAATGTTGAATCATGTATTCACAAACATTCTGTTAGTCTGTGTCTTTTTATTGGAGAGTTGAGTCCATTGATGTTTATAGATTTTATTAAAATATGAAATGTTTCAAGAATTTGTGTCTCATTCCCAAAGAGGGACCATGCTAATCTTCTCCGAATCTTTCCAACTTTAGTATATGTGCTGCCAAAGTGAGCACTAAATACCCTTTGTTGAGTCCGTATTTTGTGTCAGTAATGTTATTAATTATTTGTATACCAACATAAATTTACAGATGAAGCACTTGCTACTGGTGGAAATGTGATTAAAATTTAGACTTCATATATTTAGTTCTAAACTCTCGTGTTGTAAAGGAAACAAAAAAACAAGATTTCAATATTACCTGCTTAACATATAAGAATAAACAAGTATGTATAAACTAGAGATTCATTTAAAACAGCGATGGGTCCTTGTTTGGAAGAATAGGTAATGTGTCAGCAGCCCTGTGATCACAAAGCATTATCATAGCCATTAAAGAGACAGATAATTCAATCATGAAGTCCCAACTGTGAGAAAATCCAGTTAGTAGAAAAGACAACATTCAGTAAAATCATCATACCTTTTGTATGTTTTATCAAGAAAATCTATTGAATTCATTAACATGCATGATAGAGTGCAAGGTGCCCTAGAGAAACAATGAATGCAGTGTGACATTACTCAGGCAGCCAGAAGATACTTAGTGTGAAAGGAAAGGCAGGGATATATGATTGATTTATAAAACAGAAGAAATTGCCAGAATCCAATTATTTGACAAAATTCGGGACAAATGATGTACACGAAGAAAGCTTACATAATCATGAGTAAACTTGGCTGTATACTTTAAGAAATCATACAGCTATTCCAATACCAAACAAACAGACAAAAAAAAAAAGTTGCACACAATCAACAGAAAGAAGATGAGACAAAGAAAACAAAGTCACAGACCTTGAAGCTGTCATTCTGCTTGAGTGGCTCTTTTCAAAGTTTTGCAAACATATTGTTTCTGTACTTTTAAAGTATGATGGAATAAACAGTCTTATACTTTCACTCCACCTCAGAGGTATGTGGTGACTCTGTGTCAGCTTCATCTTTTTATTCTCTGGTCATTCAACAAATCCTTGAAGCAAGAGTGTTCAATGACTATTATTTCCACTGCACAAGTCAAGAGTCAGTAGTGGCTGAGAGGTTACAGGATTGGTGCTGCAAGAATTCTGAAAACAACTCTCCTGTATGCTGTGTGGAGCAATGATATAGCCTTTATACCATTTTTACATTCATCATTTTTTCTCATAACTCTACAATAAAATGTCTGGTGCCGGAGAACTTGACACACATCAAACTCCAATCATCTTTGTAGGACTCACAGCCACCTTAGAGAATCTAGAGTGACACAGTATAGTTCAACGCCCCTGTGCTGAAATTACTGCAGTGACAAGCCAAGCCAAGGTGAATCTTAGAGTTTTGTGTTCATTTAAACTTTGTTAATTTAGGTAGTAAAAAATTGAAAACCAACAGATGTAAAGCTGACATTTATAAATATGTATTTGTGAAACAATGCAAATTCCTTTCAAATTAACCTATGCTCTCTATGCTTTTCATAGACATTGAGCAAGAAATAGAAGCAGTAGGTGTAAGAGACAGACAAACTATGATGAAAAATATGCTGAAAGTAGAGTAGGAATACATTACACAGTCTCATAAAATAGTGCCACCATTGTCCTACAATTCATGTAATTGAGCCAGGAGGACATCCAGGGAGGAGTATGCTGATAAGGAAAGTGGGATGCTTGCATGGATTAAGAGTCTGATTATTTATTAAAACAAAACTCTTTAATGATAACTGTTATTACTGAACACTTAATATTTGCTGGCATTATTCTAAGTAAATGACAAAACTTCTTAATTCAATAGTTATGACAAAGAAATGAAATAATCATCATTACTCCCATTTACAAAGAACCTAAGTCTTCAAGGAATTTAGTAACATCATGTTAAGTAATGCAGAGCCTTAAAAAAGTTGCTTGCCCTTTCATAGGCTGATTCAGTGGAAAGGATATGTCACTATTCATATAAAGTTGATTGGAGAATTTGGATAATTTCAAGACAATGCTCCAGTCCCTCTCAGAAGCTGCGGAATCAATATCTTGGAAACAAACTTGTCATATATTGTTTGCTTATATATTATTTCCTCTTCTGGTTCATAGCATCTTTTGAAGTTATATGGTTTAGGTAAATTAGAGGATATATGTCTGTGAAAATGGAGGTCTCAGAAGCACCTGATACCAATTCTAATGATTTGATCAATCATTATAAACATGGAAGTCTCAGGTCCCCTAATTTTTTTCTTTTTCTAATATTATTGTGTAGGAAAATGTAGTTTGTAATGTCATTGGTAAATATATAAACGAAAACAATACTATCTCTGAAAAAATACAACTTTGAAACTAAGTCTATATTCTATCATATTATTATGTAAAAAGTATTTTCAAAACTGTTTATTATAAAATATTAATATTTTGTCTTATATTTTTGACGAGAACCTTCAGTACTTGTAAGTATATTTATACATCTTTTTTGAAAAGCTATTTTTTGAAAAATGACAGTGGATCACAGCTTTAAAACATTACCAATAAAGCCTAAGAATTTTCTTGAGTCAGGATCAACAATTGGAAAGCTCATTCCTACTGCCCTTTTTCCTTACAGGAGATATACTTTAGAAAATTTGTGAACAGTTTCCCTAAACTTTGGATACATATTTATTTCTATAAACTCCCCTCTAATTTACTCAGTCGGTTATTTCTCTAGGATCTGGAAGGTTTGTGTTGGAGATGTACGCATACAGGAAATAATGTCCCTGTTTTCTGCTCTGTACGAAGGCAGGAGCCTAGTTTAGAGAGGACACAGAAATGTGTGCAAGTTTTAAAATTCCCTAGTAATAAAGATAAAGAAAGTTTATTTAGTTACTTAGTATAAAGTAAAAAAAAAATAAAACAATAAATGGTAGTCAGTTTCCCCTAACCCCAGCACTTTAAACCCTAAAATTCTTTCTTTTAGAAGAGTTGAGCTTGACCTCTCTGTTCTCTTAAAGGACTTGAATCTTTGCTACCTCTTTAATTTTGCCTGGTGGAATTTTTGCTTTGGAAGTAAGTGACAATATTTCCAAGGAGACTGAATGGATGCCACTAACCAAACACACTATTTCATTAGTAAAGTGCAAAAATAATATAGTAGGCAACAGGCATCAATTTGGTGTGTAGTACAGCTTGGGAGTAACGAAGTACAATAACGGAAAAAAGGGGGCTTTGGAGGCAAGAGTCCAAGAATTCTAATCATTCTGTTAAACCAAAAGTTGAAGTATGCTACAAGTTTGTAGCTCTGAAGGCAATCTCAAAATCTGCTGAATGTTGTCAGTGGAAATGAAGGAATGTTATTAATGATAAAAATACACAATTGAGTAACTGGGTATACTATAAACAGTGATAGAATGGACCATACACATAATTAAATTATTTCAGCTACTGATTATATGGAATTAATAAATATTATATGAACTTCCCAGCTTTGCAATAGGATTTGGGGACTGCAAATTTTACAGAAGAGAAATCAAGCCTAGCCTAACTTCTCTTTTCTGTCATAATTTCTTAATCTCACTGTTGATCTATAAAGTGATTTTGCACAATGAATCTTATTACTAAGCTATTTTGATGATTGTTTCTATCAAAATATAAAGTTAAATGTTCATATTAACTGAAGGAAACTATGAAAATATATTATCATAGAAGCTGTGATTAGCAGTGATTCCTGATGACATGTTATTGCTTCTTCAGAGAAACTTCTCCTTGTCTTATATATTGATTAACACAGAGACCCACTACTGGGTGATGTGAAGAATTTGAGAAACCTTGGAACCTTTGGCATTAATTGGGATATCTTTATCAAACCCTGCACCTCTAATCTCACTGATATATGTGGAAGAGGAGGCAGAAAGCTTGTAAGAGCCAGACATAGTGGATGGCACCAAGGGAACAATATCTTCCAGATACCAGAGGACTCAAAGAGATATGAACTCACAGAGACTGTGGCAGTACACTCAAGTCCTGTGTAGGTCCAGAACTAACACAATACCAACACAGAGAAGGGAACATAGATACAAAGGCCCAATGTTTCCAAAAAGCTATTTGTAATAAATACCACCTAGAAAAGGAAAAATAATTAATGTTCTCCAGTGGAGTGTCAAAGTGCATAATAATCACTGTCCAGTGCAGGTCGGTCTCAAGCCCAGAAATGATGGACAATACAAGAGACTCCATATTTTTGGTTTGGTTTGGTTTGGTTGTTTGTTTGGTTTATTGCCTTTGTGGGGTTTTTGTTTTGTTCAGATACATTTGACTTATTATTATTATTATTATTTTTAGTTTGACTTGATTTTCTTCTTCTTCTTCTTCTTCTTCTTCTTCTTCTTCTTCTTCTTCTTTTTGTTTTCAGAAAGAGATGTACATAAAGAGTAGGTGAGGAGGTAGGGAGGATCTGGGTGGAATTAGGAAGGGAAAGAATATGACCAAAATACATTGTATGAAAAAATTAAATAAAAATTAATAATGTTTAAACAGATAAAAAATACTTTCATTAAGACCATACATATTTGTCTTTATAGACAGGCAAACTCCCTCTGTAGTATAGCAGTCAAAGAAATGCGGGGAAACAAGCTGATCGCCATAAACTTCCCGAAAAACGTAGATGGTAACTGTGGCTGCTCTCAGTGCCAAACAGCAGGACACATCCGGACCGCACTTCTGAAGTCTGCTCATAAATATTTACTACAATTGCAGAATGTTTGAAACAAAATAGGAAGCCGATCAAGTTTTTGGAAATTAACAGAAAATTGAACGAGTAAATGCACTCACATCTGGGTAAAAAGTATTTGATGTCCATTGTTTCTGAGTAATCTCACAAACTTCTGTCATTTATTTTATGTATTTTTTTTTTTTTTAGGTATGTAAAAAGACTACTTGACAAGATAAGGCCAATTGTTCCATTTAAGACCTATTTAAAGCATTTATTGTTTTTATCAGATATTTTGTTGTGGCAATAAGGTGATTAGCTAATATGCTACTTTGTAGATTTTGGGGATATTTCTGAAAGCTACATAATCTCATTCAGAAAAGTAAACTATTTTGTTTCTTTCTTTTCTTTTTATTTTTATTATTATTTACAATTTATTCAATTTGTATCCCAGTTGTAGCCTCCTCCATCTGCTCCTGGTCCCACTCTCCCTCCCACCTCCTCTCCTATCGCACTTCCCTAGTGCGCTTATAGCGGAGGTCCTCCTTCCCTACTGTCTGAGCCTAGCCTATCAGGTCCCATCAGGATTGCCTGGATCCTTTTTTATTTTTTAATTTTCATATTCTTTTTCTAAAATTACAATTTATTCACTTTGTATCCCAGCGATATCCCCTTCCTTCATTCCCTCACAAACCCACTCTCCCTCCCTCATTTCCTGCCATGCCCCTCTCCAAGTCCACTGAGAGGGGAGGTCCTCTTAAGCCTTCCATCTGACCTTACCCTATCAGATCTCATCAGGACTGGCTGCATTGTGCTCCACTGTGGCTTTGTAAGGCTGCTTCCCCATTAGGGGGAGGTTATCAAAAAGCCAGCCATGAGTTCATGTCACAGACAGTCCCTGATCCCCTTACTAGGGTATCCCCTTGGAGACAGAGCTGCCAAGGGCTACATCTGTGCAGGGGTTCTAGGTTCTCTCCATGCATGGTCCTTGGTTGGAGTATCAGTCTCAGAAAAGACCCCTGTGCCCAGATTTTTTGGTTCTGTTGCTCTCCTTGTGGAGCTCCTATCCCCTCCAGGTCTTTCTATCTCTCTCTTCTTACATAGGTTCCCTGTACTCTGTCCAAATTCAGTTATGAGCCTTATCATCTGCTTTGATACCCTGCTGGGTAGAGTCTTGCACAGGTGCTCTGTGATAGGCTCCTATCCTGTTTCCTGTTTTCTCCCTCTTCTAATTTCCATCTTGTTTGCCTTTCTTAGTGAGAATTGTTCATATTTCCCAGGGTCCTCCTTGCTTAGCTTCTTTAGGTGTACAGATTTTAGTATGTTTATCCTATATAATATGTCTAATACTCACTTATAAGTGAGTATATACCATGTGTGTCTTTCTGTTTCTGGGATACCTCACTCAGCATATTTACTTGATCCCACAATTTGCCTGTAAATTTCATGATTTCCTAGGTTTTAATTGCTGAATAGTATTCCATTGTGTAAACATACCACTATTTCTGTATCCATTCTTCAGTTGAGGGACATCTGGGTTGTTTCCATGCTAAGAACATGGTTGAACAAATATCCTTGTTGTATACTTGAGCATATTTTGGATGTATGCCTAGGAGAGGTATAGCTGATTCTTGAGGAAGCACTACTCCTAATTGTCTGAGAAAACATCAGAGTGATTTCCAAAGACCTACAGATCACCAAATAGACTAGATAAGAAATAACCTCCACACATCACATAATTTTCAAAACTCTAAAGGTACAGAACAAAGAAAATATATTAAAATCATCAAGGAAAAACGGCCAAGTAACACACACACACACATACACACACACACACAAACACACAAACACACAAACACACACACACATATATATTTCTTAACAGAAACTAAAAGACAGAAGGCCCTGGGCATAGGTTATGCAAACTCTAAGGGACCACAGATGCCAACCGAGACTACTATAGTCAGCAGAGCTTTTAATCAACGTAGATAGAGAAAACAAAATATTCCATGACAAAACTTAACTTAAACAATATCTACACAGCCTGGATTCTCTTCCTCTGTGGACTGGCTAGGTTATCCCATAAGGGAGAAGTGATCACAGAACAGGTATTTCTAATGTGATTTTTAAAGTGCACAAAAGATGTTTCCTAAGTCTTTATGATATTTCTTCATTATGACTACAGCATACACAAATTAACGTAAGTCAGTCAAAATATATGAATTATAAAGTTTTTCTGATAGTCCCTGTCATGTGACTCAGTGTATTTATTAAAACCCATACCTTCCCTTTTCTGCAAGACTCTTTTTTAGTTTTATATATCCTACATATTTTAAAATAAATCTATCTTTTTTATAACTATGCAATACCTATAAAAGATACATGTCAGGCATAAGAACAATTGAAACTATATTTATAATCAGAAGCCAGTTTACTTTCTCATAATATTCCAACAATATCTGAATGTTAACTTTTAATATCTGAATCATTCTTTGTTACATGAATGTAACTAGGCTATGTCAAGGAATGCAATTCCTCTCTGTTGGCCATTGTTACATATTCCTGCTCCCAATGTTTTCTGAATCCTGTGGTCTAAACCAGACCTATGAGTTATGCTATCCATTTGGATCATGTATTTTTTTTTCATCTTCAACAGTTTTTCAAACAAATGTTGCCATATTTTCTTTCTCTTGATTCTTCTAGCCATGTGACTCTGCCATCTTCTTGAAGTTTATTTTTTTGTTTTAGAGAAAAAAAATCTCCCCAGAGAGCCATCTGCAGCTCTGAAGCCCACAGAAGGCTGAGGAAATATTTGTAATGCTGCCATTTACTTGAATGACTTGAGTGATCTGAAACTGCTTTAAACATATGAAACACCACCCCAGACAAGTAGGTATTTTGAAACTAAACAGCTTGCATGTGGAAAAGATGTTAATCCTGGAACACCAAATTACATAAAACATGACTTTTTAACAAATACAAACTATTGATTTGTAATCACTAAATACAATAAACTTGATAATAACAAGATAATGTTTTATTAATTTTTATAAGATTAAAAATATTAAACCAAAATGTCCTTGAAAAATAAAAATATGTACATTCCAAAGCTCAAAAATTTTTGAATAATATCTGAGAATTTAAAATCTGTATATGTTTAAAAATAAGATCATGGGAAAATAATTGAAATATTGTCATTTTTGTTGAGAAATCAATTAACAGTTCTCTGAAACAGATAAGGGCCTTATAATGTTTTGTCTTATTAAGAACAAGCTTATGAAGTCAGCCAGACAAAAATATGTTACATAAGCAATAAGATAGTTTAGCTTTTTAAAACATTAACTATAGCAGTTATTGTTTTTTATTATATTGTTGCAAAATGTTACTTTTGAAGTTCAAAGTTACTGAATTGATGTTGGTCACAAGCTTGATGTATGTTGCCTTTACTATATTTAGGTATGTATTCCTGATCTCTCCAAAATTTTAAACTTGAACCAATGTTGGATTTTGTCAAATGCTTTTAGGGATCTAAGGAGATGATCATCTGGTTATTTGTTTTGTTTTTGTTTTGCATTGTTTTGTTTTTTGCTTTTTTTGTTGTTTTTCAGTTTGTTTATATGGTGGAATACATTGATGAATTTCCATATATTGAACCACCCCTACATGCCAGGAATGAAGCCTACTTGGTCATGGTGGATGATCTCTTTGATGTGTTTTAAGATTCAGTTTGTGAGTATTTTATTGAGTATTTTTGCATCAATGTTCATAAGAGAGATTGGTCTGAAGTTCTTTCTTTGTTGGTCTTTGTGCAGTTTAGGTATCATGGTGACTGTGGCTTCATAGAATGAGGGTGGTAAAGACTCTTCTGTTTCTATTGATCACCTCCCCATGGCACTTTGCTAGGCCACAGAGAAAGAGGATCCTGACAGTTTGATGAGACTTGAGGCTAGGGTCAGATAGTAGGGGAGGAGGACCTATCCTATCAGTGGTCCTATGGGAAGAACATAGGAATGGAGGGAAGAGGGAGAAAGGGTAGGACCAGGAAGAGATGAGGGAGGGGACTAAAGCCAGTATACAATATAAATACATTGTATTAAATAATAATAACAACAACAACAATAATAATAATAATAATATATTTTTAAAAGTTACTTAGATTCTTTTAAATTGGCTTGCATTCTCTTAGTAGATAATAGATAAAAAAGTTAAATAACTCACTCAGGATTATCCTTTCCAAGTCCCACCATTTACCTGCAAATTTCATGATTTCTTTATTTTTCATGGCTGAGTAATATTCCATTGTATAGATGTACCACAGTTTCTGCATCCATTCTTCAGTTGAGGGGGATCTGGGCTGTTTCCAGCTTCTGGCTATTACAAATAAAGCTGCTACAAACATGGTTGAGCAAATGTCCTTTTTGTGTACTTGAGCCTCTTTTGGGTATATGCCTAGGAATGGTATGGCTGGATCTTGAGGAAGCGCTATTCCTAGTTGTCTGAGAAAGCGCCAGATTGATTTCCAGAGTGGTTGTACCAGTTTACATTCCCACCAGCAGTGGAGAAGGGTTCCCCTTTCTCTACAACCTCTCCAGCATGTGTTGTCCCTTGAGTTTTTCATCTTGGCCATTCTGATGGGTATAAGGTGAAATCTCAGGGTTGTTTTGATTTGCATTTCCCTAATGGCTAATGAGGTTGAGCATTTCTTTAAGTGTTTCTCTGCCAGTCGATATTCCTCTACAGAGAATTCGCTCTTTAGCTCTGTTCCCCATTTTTTAATTGGATTACTTGGTTTGCTGCTTTTCAGCTTCTTTAGTTCTTTGTATATACTGGATATTAGTCCTCTGTCAGACAAAGGGTTGGTGAAGATTCTTTCCCAATCTGTAGGAAAGGGGCACGGTGGATTTGAGGGAGGGAGGGTGGGATTGGGAGGGAATGAGGGAGCCAGATACGGCTGGGATACAGAGTTAATAAAATGTAACTGATAAGAAAAAAATAAAATTAAAAAAATAAAACAACAACAACAAAAATATTTTGAATAGAAACAAGTATTAGGCATATTCATAAAAGGTTTGCTGAAAATTTTGCTCACAAAATATTTTCTTTTAAATTTATATATATATATATATATATATATATATATATATATATATATATATACATATTTGAGCTAGAGGTTAGTAAATATTTTCCAATATCATCTCATTCTGTAATTCATATGGTACTGACTCTTCTGAAACTTGATTTTCTCAAATGCTATAGATTCGAGTTTAGATACAAATTGGTTTGTCCTGGTACAACCACTCTGGAAATCTATCTGTCGCTTTCTAAAACAATTAGGAATAGTGCTTCCTCAAGACCCAGCTATACCACTGCTAGGTATATACCCAAAGTTTGCTCAAGTACACAAAAGGGATATTTGCTCAACCATGTTTATAGCAGCTTTATTTGTAATAGCCAGAACCTGGAAACAACCCAGATGTCCATCAACGGAGGAATGGGTACAGAAATTGTGGTATTTTTACACAATGGAATACTACTCAGCAATCAAAAAGGAGGAAATCATGAAATTTGCAGGCAAATGGTGGGACCTAGAAAAGATCATCCTGAGTGAAATATCCCAGAAGGAGAAAGACAAACACGGTATATACTCACTTATATAGACCTATAAGATATAATAAACATAATGAAATCTGTACACCTAAAAAAGATAATCAAGAGAGTGGACATGGGGTAAGATGATCAATCCTCGTTTAGAATGACAGATGGGATGTGCATTGAACGTATGACAGGAGTCTACTGAGCGCATTGGAAAGACTCTAACTAGCACTGTTTTCAAAGCAAAGACTCATGACCAAACCTTTGGCAGAGTACAGGGAATCATAAGAAAGAAGGGAGTTAGTCTGATGAGGAAAGGATAGGAGCTCCACAAGGACCAAATATATCTGGGCACAGGGTCTTTTCTGAGACTGACATTCAACCAAGGACCATGTATGAATGTAACCTAGAACCTCTGCTCAGATGTAGCTTGTGGTAGCTCAGTAACCAATTGGTTTCCCATAGTGAGGGGAACAAGGACTATTTCTAACAGGAACTCAATGACTGGCTCTTTGGCCTCCCCACCCCCCAAGGGAGGAGCAGTCCTGTTAGGCCACAGAGGAGGACTTTGCAGCCAGTCCTGAAGATACCTGATAAAACAGGATCAGATGAATGGGGAGGAGGTCCCCCCTATCAGTGGACTTGGCAAGGGGCACGGTGGAGAGGAGGGAGGGAGGGAGGGAGGGACTGGGAGGGAATGAGGGATCGGGACACGGCTGGGGTACAGAGTTAATAAAATGTAACTGATAAGAAAAAAATAAAATATAAAAAAAACAAAAAAATAACTTTTTATAATAATCATGTAGCTTTGTAACTAAGAGTAAAAGATTGGTTTCATTTCAAATAAAGTTTTGAATTGATGAATAAAAAAAAACAAATTTGTTTGTCAAATACACTAAGGTATTGAAGTCAGTAATTGTTTATTACACATCAGGAGAATACACAATTTAGGGAATTCTAATCTTCCACAGTATATTTAACACTTTTTTCCTAGAGAAATATTGTCATAGGTAGAGTTAAATTCCTCATCAAATTTCATTTATGTCAACAGGTTAATTGAAAAGGAGTAATTGAGCTTTCATACTAGTGAATTGAGCATTGGAAAGTTGAAGAATGTGTCCACTGGATTTTGACAAAATGCTACCAAAAAATGTAATTCTTTGTTTTACAATAGAAAGGCTAATGGTTACATATGTGTTCTTTTGTTTCAAATAACATCCAGCTGTGTGGCTTTCTATTTGTAATTATTCTGGTATTGCTTTATGGTAGAAACAAGATAAAACCGAATAGAATTTATACAGTTCTGTTGTTTAAATAAGTGAACAGAATAAAAGGCAGAGACACAAATAGTGCATGTGACATTTTAGATTAATAACAGAATATGATAACATCAAGGTATAGGGAAATCACTGTCAGTGTCCAGCTGACAATGAGGAAGAGTAACTGGAGTGATTCAGAAGTTTGATCACAATAAAAGAAAATAAAGTCAGGAAACTAAGAGGTTGGGAAATTCACACGTATTTAAAAATAAAAGAGTTTTCATACAATCTCCAATTCCAGGAAGCTATCAGTAAACATGAGAGTGAATTGTATAGCAGGCACAGCACAGAGGGCATGGAGAGTACTTGTTTTTCTGGTGTAAATGTTACAACAAGGAAACAACAGCTTGTAGGAGGGTGCCAGTAAATCGGTATCCTTACAAGGCAGCCCTGATTTTGTTAGAGCTGGCGGTGAAGTGGACTTTGAGAGAAGATATTTTAGAATAGGATAGGTTTGAGTAATGACAAACTGGGCAATTCGGCATGTTGAGTCGGTATAAGGAGGTAAGCGGCCACAATATTTTGAATCAAGTGGATCTTTTCAAGACTTTCATGAAAAAGGAATAAAGGGATCCCTGGGAGACATAGCAGCACAGACACTAGCTTTTCTTTGTGCTCTACAGAGACATGAGAATGTCAGGCACACACTTTAGTCACTCAAATATGCCATTTGAAAAAAAATGATATTGAGAAAATGGGTTGTTGGATATGATGTGGCAAAGACAAGTATTTCGGTCTCTGGGCCATACTTGAAGATAATCGGAGCAGTTTAAGAATCAAATGATTTTTGTCAAAGACAAAGAACAATTGTGGCTGGAAACAAGGGTACCTGAATGTTGAAACAGTGTTACAAGCATCATAAATGAAGGTGGAGAAAATAGCTGTTTATAGTCTAAAATCTAATATTGTTGGAGAAATTTTAAAAACAATGACCAAATTATCTTGAGAAGAAATCAGAACTAATACCTTTCAACTCTTGCTGTGCATAGCAAATGTTCTTGACATTATGAAATATATATATACATATATATATGACTATATAAAGTTATATGTAAGATTACAAAAGGGAAATATGTGAGACTATATGATCTTCAAAATTAAGGTCTGGTATAATAGTAGTAGCAGTATGTGTGTGTAGAAATATTTATTTATATATAAAAATTAATATAGAAATCTCAAAACACATTAGGAAAGGACAAGTAGAAAGAAGAAAGAACACAAGAATCATCAATGTAAAAAATGAAAAAAAAATGAGGAGGACTTCCCTAATCAGTGACTGGGGGAGGGGCATGGGTGGAGAAGGGAGAATGAAGGTGGGATTGGGAGGGGAAGAGGGAGGTAGCTACAAGGGGATAAAAAATGAATAAAATGTAATTAATAAAAATAAAATAATGAGTAAGAACATTAAAGAAAACATAATGATTTTTTTCTTGCCAGAGAAAACACAAAATGATTATGATGCTTCTAGGATAAATACCCAAGTCTTATGAATCATATTTATAACAGTATGGAGGAATAATCCTATCAGACTGTGCTTTATCTCACGAAACCTTCTAAATCTAGCCTTCTATTTCCTTAGGTGATATAGGACTAATTAATTTGTTTACGTGATCTTGATTCAAGTTTGATAAGTGGAATCTATCAAGAAAATTGTCCATTTTATTTAGATTTTCAAATTTTGTAGTATATAGACTTTTGAAGTAAGACCTAATGATTCTTTGGATTTCTTCAGTATCTGTCTTTATGTCTCCCTTTTCATTTCTGATTTTGTTAATATGGATAATGTCTCTCCCTTTTAGTCAGTTTGGTGAAAGGTTTGTCTATATTGTACAAGTTTACACTCCCACCAGCAATGGAGGAGGGTTCCTCTCTCTCTACCCTCTCACTGGAGATTTTGGTCTTAGCCATTCTAACCAGTGTGAGATGGAATCTCAGATTCCTTTTGTTTCTGTTTGGTTTTTCTGTTTGTTTATTTTTCATTTTGCTAAACTCACTCATTCTTTGCTCTTTCTCTTTATTATTATTATTATTATTATTATTATTATTATTACCGTTATTATTATTATTTATAATTTCTTCAGTTTGTTTCCCAGTATTTGCCTCCTCCCTTGTCTCCTCCTGGTCCCAACTTCCCTCCCTCCTCCTCGCTTATCATTTTCCCCAGTCCACTGATAGGGAAAGTACTCTTCCCCTACTGTCTGACCATAGACTATCAAGTCCCATCAGGACTTCCTGGATCCTCTTCCTCTGTGGGCTTGCTAGGTTGCCCACTCAGGGAGAAATGATCAAGGAGAAGGCAACCAAGTTCATGTCAGAGACTGTCACTTCTCTTACTAGGGAACCCACAAGGGAACTGAGCTGTCTATGGGCTACATCTGAGCAGGGGTTCTAGGTACTCTGTATGCATGATCTTTGGCTGATGCATCAGTCTCTGCAGGCCCTGCATTTTGGTTTTGCTGACCTCCTTGTGTAGCTCCTATCTGCCCTGGGGCCTTTTATACCCCCTTCTTCCATAATGCTCCCCGTGCTATCTCCAAAATTTGGCTATTATTCTCTTCATCTGCTTCCATCCTCTGCTTCCTGCAGTCTTGTAGAAGACATCTGTGGTAGGCTCCAGTCAACTTCAAGATTCCATGTCATACCCATCAGAATGGCTAAGATCAAAAACTCAAGTGACAAGACATAATGGAAAGAATATGGAGAGAGGAGAACTCTCCTCCATTACTTGCAGCAATGTAAACTTATACAACCACTTTGGAATTCAATCTCATGCTTTCTCTGAATACTGGGAATAATGCTACCTCAAGACCCAGTTATACTATTCCTTGGCATATATCTGAAAGACGCTCAAACATACAACAAAGACATTTGCTCAACTATGTTCATACCAGCTTTACTTGTAATAACAGGAATATTGAAACAACCTAAATGTCCCTCAACTGAAGAATGGATACGGAAATTGTGGTACATTTATACAATGGAATATTATTTAGCAATTAAACAAGGATAAGATGAAATTTGCAGGCAAATAGATGGAGCTAGAAAAGATCATCCTGAGTGAGGTATCCCAGAATTAGAGAGATGATATATACTCACTTATAAGTGGATATTAGCCATATAATATAGGATAAGCATACTAAAATCTACAGACTTAAAGAAAATAGAACCCCTATATAGATGTAGCCCATGGCAGTTCAGTGTCCAAGTGGGTTCCATAGTAATGGGAACAGGGACTCTCTTTGACAGGAACTGATTGGCCTGCTCTTTGATCACCTCTCCGTGAGGTGGGAGCAGCTTTACCAGGCCACAGAGGAAGACAATGCAGCCAGTCTTAATGAGACCTGATAGACTAGGTCCAGAAGGAAGGAAAGGACAACCCCCCCCTTATCAGTGGACTTGGGGAGGGGCATGCGTGGAGAAATGAGAAGGAGGGATGGATTGGGAGGGGAGGTGGGAGGGAGCTACAGGGGGGATACAAAGTGAATAAACCATAATTAATAAAAATAATAATAATAAAATAAAAAGAAACTAAATGATAATGAGGACCCTAAGAAAGATGTATAATTCTCAGAGTCCTTTAGTTTTGTCGTTCCCTGATAGCTAATGGAGTTGATCATTTCTTAAAGTGCCTCTTGTCCATTTATCATTCCTCTGTTGAGAACTCTGTATTAGTTCTGTGATCCATTTTTTTTTCTAAATGTTGTGTTTTGTTGATCTTTTGCTTCTTTTTATTTTCATATTTGTTGGGATTTCTCTGTGTATTTCTTGATTTTGTTTCTGATTTTTTTCTTGTTTTTTGAAAGAGAGAGAAAATTTGGGCTATTTTGTTTATTGATGTTTGATTTCTTGAGTTCATTATATATTTTTTAAATTAGCCCTTTGTCAGATGTAGGATTGATAAAGATTTGTTCTCAATCTGTAAATTTGGTTACCTGTTCCTTGATTATTTCCCCCCCCAGGGCAGGCTTCCCAAGCCACAGAGGAAGAGAGGGTCCAGGCAGTCCTGAAGACATGATAGGCCAAGGTCAGAGGGTAGGTGAACAGAGCTTCTCCTTTCTGTGGTCTAGGGAAGAAGGATGAGGGAAAAAACGGAAAAAGGGTATGTCCTGGAAGAGATGAGAGAAGGGACTGCAATTGAGATATAAACTGAATAAATTATTAAAAAATTAAAATTAAAAAATCGTTGAGGTGTTTGATCCACTTGGAGTATAGTTTTGTACAGGGTGATAAATTGGATCTATTTGCATTTTTCTACATGTAGACATCCATTGAGACCAACACCATTTGTTGAAGAAGCTATCTTTTCTCCATTGTATGGTTTTGGCTTCTTTGTCAAAATCAAGTGTCTGCATGTATGTGGGTTTATTTATGGATCTTTGATTCATTTCTTTGATTCACTAGTCTGTTTCTATGCCAATACCATGTTTTTATTGCTGTTGCTTTATACAACTTGAGATCAGGGATGGAGATACCTTCAGAAGATCTTGTATTGTACAGTGTTGTTTTACCTATTCTGTTTTTTGTTTCCCATATAAAATTGAGAGTTGTTCTTTCAACCAAGGACCATGCATGGAGAGGACCTAGACCCATTTCTCAGATGTAGCCCCTGGACAGCTCAGTCTCCTTGGGTATTCCTTAGTAAGGGGAGCAGGGTCAGTCTCCAGCATGAACTAGGTTGCTCCCTCCTTGATCACCTCTCCCTGGGGGGTACAGCCTTGCCAGGCCACAGAAGAAGACAATGCAGCCAGTCCTGATAAGACCTGATAGGCTAGGGTCAGACAGTAGAGGAGGAGGACATCCCCTAACAGTTTACTAGGGGAGGGACATAAGGGAAAAGGGAGAGGGAGAATGGGACTGGGAGCTGATGAGAGAGGGGCTACAGCCAGGATAAAATGTGAATAAATTATAGTTAATAATAATGCTAATGCAAAACAAAAAAAAATTAAAAAATGAAAATGATTGATTTAGATGAATTCTTAAATTGTACTACAGTGCTACCATTAATCCTGCATATTCACCAATCTACCTACTCAAGAAGGCATAAAACAAAGTTCATTTAAATTTTGAATGACGACGGTGAAAGGAAATACTACCATAAAGAGCCAAGATTACAAAATATCCCCATTTTGATTCCCATTCAAAGGAGATTGAGTTAATGGAAAATAGAATAAGGCATCAAGGCAACAAAACCACTAAAATCATAAAGTTTTATAAGAGACATCAGTGAAAATGTATTTCATAGGTGAAGGGCAGCATAGACTGGGTCCATTCCACCCCATGCCAGGTCAAACCTGGCCTGTTTCATTCAAGTTACTGCACAAAATATTTATATATTAAAACTTCTATTATGTACCAAATAAGTTAGTGGATCAGTTTTAAAAAGATGATGGATAGGGAATCATAAATAACAAGATACATTGTATTTATAATTTGGGGTCCTCACTGGGAACATACATGAAAATGTGTCCTCCTGAAAGGTAGCTAGGACTTCCTGTGTAAAGTAACTGAATAGCATGATATAACTTACTTTATGAAGCACTTCTTGCTTTTGATAATAGCTGAAATGGGTTGTATAAAACCAAACAGAATGTACTAATGGAGAGTCATTAGCATTTTTCTTTTTTAGTTTGATAGGGAAACTTCTTTTGGTGGTGGAATTAGAGGGTATTTTAATTACAGTTCAAAAAGGGAAGACTAAACAATAGGTATGGTAAGAAAAGAAAGGAAAGACATGTGGAAAACACTGCCCATCAACATAACAAAAAAGGAGTGTAGGTGAGCCAGAACAGAAGACACAGGGTCTTAGAGAAACACAGTAAACACTTCTGAAGGGAGCGTTAGTGAACAGAATACACGGTTGAAGTGTAACACATTAGAAAGACCTGAGCAGAGAGGCAGAATATAGTTCACATTGAACAATTTCAGGGCTCAGGCAGACCAAGAGGTTCAGAATACGAAAAGAAGTTTGCAACAGGTTAGAACATCAAAATCCTCTAAAATATTCAGTTGATAGAGTAGTACCTTGTAGAAAATAGTACATGGGTGCCTCAAAAACAAAAACAAAAAACACAAACGAAGGGTCTTGCTAGTATGGCTATAGCCAAAAGACACAGTGTCTGTACTTCGAGGAGACTGGTCTGCTGCCCTGCTACTCAATCACTCCCACCAAGGACCACTCATGGAGATAACCTAGAACCCTGCTCAGAGGTAGCCCATGGCAGCTCAGTGTCCGCTATTCACAATTCCCCCCCCCGTCCCCACAAAAAAGGAAACCTCTTAAATGTTCATGACAAATGAAAAACTGACAAATGAAAAAAGAAAACGTTGCAGTATGCACAATTGGTAAATGAATGATATTCAGCTACAAAATGAATGAATGATACTCAACTATAAAAGAATGGAAGCCTAACATTTACAACAGTATTAACAGAACTCAGATCATTGTGTTTACAGACATGAACCAGGCACAACGACAAACACAATCTTACTCAGACAGAACGTAGACGTATTGGCATAATTGACTTCAAAGGTGCAATGATGGTCTGGAAATGAGCGGATGAAGAATGAATGATGATTAGTGAGTACTACACTATAATAAGAAACGAAAGGTTTGCCATGCTACTGCACAGCTTAGTAACTGCCGATAGCAATAACATGTAGTTTTAACAATTAAAAAACCGTAATTCCTTTTATCGTAAAAATGTTGACATAACTTCAGTGTGACTTGTCCATTAAAATGTGCATAAATATCAAAATGTGTATCATAAATATGCAGAAATTAATTCAACATTTAAAATGTCAAAAGTGTATTTTTTGGTCCATATACTTCCAGTTTCTTGAGGAAATTCTACACTGATTTCCAAAGCGGCTGCATAGTTTCTACTTGCCCAGCAATAAACATGTGTTCCACTTTTTCTATTGTCCACAGCATCACTTTTTGACATTTATTTTCATTCTATTTTTTTATTATAGCCATTTTGATGGGATTAAGATGAAATCATAAAAATGTTTGAATTTGTATTTCTCAAATGACTAAGAACATTAAAATTTTATTAAAATGTTCTGGGCCATATACCCAAAGAACTCTTTGTCCATTATAGAGATACCTGCTCATCTTTGCTGCTCTATTCACAACTGCCAGGAGGAGAAAGTGGCCCAGATGTCTATCAACTGATAAATGGATCATGAATACATGGTCTATGTATATCATAGAATCTTACTCAGCTATGAAAAATGAAATCATGAAATTTGCATATACGTTCTTGGAGCTGATAACAATCTCTCTGTGGGATGTAATTCAGACACTACAAGACAAATAATGCTCTTTAATTAACATAGCAGTTAGGTGTGTGAATATTTTATTGAAAATTTTTGCATCTGTGGTCATCCAGTAGTAGGTCATTCTCTAATTTTCTCATTTTTATAATATATTTTATCTGGTTTGGATAATAAGTTAATGCTTCAAAAGAATTGGAAGACTTTTTAACTTCTTATGTCATGGGATTCATTTAAGTTGTATTGAGATTAGTTTTTCTTTGAAGTTCTTATAAAATTCCTTAATGGAACCATCAAGTCTTGAACCTTTTAATTTGATAGTCTTTTAAATTATTATTATTACTGCTTTGATCTCATCAGAGTTTAGAGGCTTTATTTTTAAATCTTGATTTACTTTTTGTCTCATATATCTAAAAATCAACTTTTTAACATTTTCAATGCAATGAAATAGAGATTTAATATTCTTTTGTTGTTTTTAAATTATAATGTGATCATATCATCCTCCCCAGTTTTTCCCTTCCAATCACTGCTATGCACTGAAGTCCTATCTCTCTCAAATCAGTAGTTTCTTTGTCTATAATTACTGCAAACACACACACATTCTCTCTCTTTCTTTCTCTCTCCCTCTCTCTTTCTCCTCTATCTTTCTTTTGGTCTGTCTGTTTCTCCTTAATACACAAATACAAACTTTTCTGTCTGGTATATGTGTGCTTACATATTCAGGGCTGACCATTTGGTATTTGGTAACAAATGATTAGAGTGTCTTTCCTGGAGAAGACCATTTCTTCTGTTTTCAGCTTTCCTCTCAGTTGTTCTTCGTTTGTTGACTGAGTCTCTGGAATCTTGTCCCTGCCATGATAGGATGTGCTGTGATTGAGTAGGAGTTTGTTAAGTATGTCTTTTGAACTTCATTAGAATATCTGTACACTATCGTCATCCAAAATAATATCATAATTTTGGTTGTTCTATTTCTGATTAGTTGAACTTGTAAGTGATCCTGGTGTGTGTGTGGGAGTTGCTGCCTAATTTTAGTGTACATTTAATACTAACATATTTACAGGGCTTATACATTCATTATGTTTGCCTTTTAGTATGTAGCAATATATAACATAATATTTAGATATATGTTTATATAATACACAATGTATTATTCAGCTCTGTTTAACATGGCACTGTAAATTTAAAATGGCAGAGAATCTACTTAATTTTTCTGCTAATTAGTTAGCTGTTAATTACGTAGAACATAAATTATTTTACTGGAAAGTTTTAAATAATTTTACATGAGGCTGCTGCTATAGTTTCTACTATAGTTTCTCTCAGAACTTGTGGGAGTTAATGATCATCATGCAACTAGAGTGGGCCTTAGAAATCATTCACTGTAACTGATTCCTGAAACTGAGTGCCACCTAGTTTCAAAGATGTCCATATATCTCGGCTAGAATAGTGTTAGTGATTAAGCTGAATTAATGTTCACTGCTACATAATTATATTGATGCCCCTCATTCTTTAATTTTATGAATAACTATCATTTAAAACAAATTTGCATATTTTAGCTAATCCAGTCTGTGGTGTCACTAAAATATATCCCAACTGAAAATAAAAATCAATGTACTTGACTAATAACTTAAACTTGTAATTTACTTTCTGTGCTTGCCATGCTGAGTGTATTGTGTTCCTAAAGGGAATTGTTCTATGCAGTATTCTGAAAATCAGAATTAGTCTTTCACAACAGTGTTTCTCGATCTTTTTAATGTCTTGGGCCCATTAAAATCTTAAGTCTATAATCTTAAAAAATGGCAAAATTAAAGACATTTATCTTGAAAATAATGAGCACGGCATGGCTTTCATACACTGTCAGAAGAATGTTAAATAGATTGGATTAATTTAGAATCTCTGCTTTGGATGTGCATGGAGTTGAAATCTTCCTACAGTTATTTATTTTGAGAGAAAGACTGTCAGTGTGTAGTAGCACACATTTTAACCCTAGTACTTGGAAAACAAAGGCTGGTGGATATCTATGAGTTCAAGACTAGCTTGCCCTATATAGATCCTTATTGCGTCTTGTTGGTATAATGTTCTTTTGGAATGTATACACCTTACCCTTGTTCATTCAAATGCTGATTTCTCTCCCCCACTCTCTAGTTTCAATCTGGATATTGCATTGGGATACTTATTCTAAGCATCACCTGTCTCTACTTTGTGTAAACATGACAAAATAAAACAACCAGCCACAATGTTGGGCAATGGAGAGGAAGAAGTAGGCAGAAGAGGGGAGGAGCCAGAGGACAGGAAGGAGTGGGAGGCAGAGAAGGAGAGAAAGGAGAGAGGCTGGGAGAGCAGTGGCTGGAGGAGAGGTCTTGGAACGATGTAGAGAATTGAACCATACCTAAAATTTCACAAAATGCAAGTCTAATGTGGGAAATGTAAATGTTAAGAAACTATGAGGACTTGGGGATTTAGGTTGGAGTAACTATTGCTCAGCTTTGTGTTCTGGGTTAATTAAATAAATCCCAGTATCTGTGTGGTGATTTGGGTGTACAGCTGGTTTAGAATTAACTAAAAGATACTAAAAGATAGATCAATAGTAAAAATTAATGAACAATACAACAGAGCTATGTGTGTGTTGGGCCATATCTAACTTCTTTTTTCATATCATCCATAGGATCCTTTCTTTGACACTTTAAGACGGTACTCATACTTATTAGCATGGCTATGTGGCAGAGCCAAATATTATTTATATTATTTATCCTATATTATTGCCATAGTATCATGGATGCAATAGAATTTATGTCTTTCTCTTAATATAAAAATGGAAATACAACATGTGACAGAATAAAGTCAAAGTAAACTATTATCTAGATGTAAATACAGAACTCCACTGAACTTTTGATTAATAATTACACTCATTAAAACTTAAGAGAAAACAAGCTATCCGGTAAAAGAAATATATGAACGATATAAATGGACACCTCACAAACAAGTTCGAATAGCTAATGAATTCAAAATGGGTCTTGATTTTTGAACAATCACAGAAAAAGAAATTAGGGTCTGCAGACTAAATTCTTTCAGTTAGACTATCTGTTCTAACAAGAAACACATAAAATAATACAAGCCAGTGAGAAAGTGGAGAAAAGGAAACTTTCACATTACACTGCCAGAGATTTAAATGAGTATGGCTATTACCAAAATCAGTAAAAATGATCCTCAACAAAACTATAACTAGCCCTACCAAAGAGCTAGTGTTCCAGTTTTAAGTTATATATGTCCAAAGAAAAAGCTTTCAACCAAGAGATACACTCAAAATGATTTTCGTAGCAGTATTTAAAAGAGCTAATATGTCATATTTATCTACCCTATAGCGAGAAAGTAATGGATAAAAGAAAAATGGCAGATGTACACAAAAGAGTATTATTCATCCAAAACTGAGAATGAAATACATCACATGAACCAAAATGGAATTGAAGAATATCTTTGATCAAGTTCATTAGCCAGAAACAACAGACAAGTGTTGCATGTTCTCTGACATATTTATGTAGCTGTGGTTGGTTATTTTTTTACAGCAGTAAGGAAAGTAATGAAAACAGAGGACAGAAAATGTCAACCTAAAAGTACAGTAGTGATTAATATATATTGGTAGTAAGAACGGGTATAGGTAGGCAGAAAAGGGGTGGCCTGGAATTTTTTCTGTGCACGCTGTATGTTTGCACAGAAATATCATAATCATCTTCATTAATATGTATCATTAATATGGAAAATAGATAATGAAATGAATATGAAAATTTAAAAGGAAAAAAAAAAACTCCAAGAGGATCTGATTGCAAGCTATTTTCTGTTTAAAATGAAATGTAAGTAAAAATAAGACTAAAATTTAAGGTCAAAGACCTAGGAACAAATGATTGTCAGTTCCCACCCCTAAATGAGACATCTGTGTCACAGGAGAAAATGAGGTGGGAAGAATTCAAGATCGGGGGGAGGGGGGGAAGCAGAGCTATGAAATCCTGTCTTCTGGACATGACGTTGCTATTGCAATCATGATCTCACAACTGTGTTACCTATAGACTTATGGAAAAGAAATCATCCTACAGCATCAGCAGGTCCAAGGAGAAGTTCTTGAGGATCAACTAAGGAGCAACTGGCCCTTCATAGCTACTTAAGGAGGAAGAATTATTCACTGGGAGTGTGGTCACATATGGGTTGCATTCTTGATTAATTTTTAATTGTCAACTTGACACAAGTTAGAATGAGAGAACCCCACTATTTATATAACTCTCTTGGATACTCACATTGGCATATGTGTGTGTATGAGACAGGGAATGCACTGCTAATTGATGTTGAAGGAACAACCACTGTGGGCCATAGCACCTCTACGCACAGGGTCCTGGGCTGCAACCAAGTTATCTGCAAACAACCAGAGAGTAAGTCAGTAAGGAGAGGTCCTTCATAGTTGCTGTTTCAGTTCCTGCTTGCTTTCCTGCCCTGACTTCCATCCATGATAGTTTTTGAACTCAGAAGTATAAGCCAAAGAAACCCTTACCTCCCCTAGTTTTCTTTTGAACGGAACAGATTATTACAACAACAGAATTAAACCAGCCCACGCTCAAGTGTATGCTCATGCCCTTATGTGTAAAACTAACTGAACTTAGCTGGTTACTTTAAAGTAAAAATGAAAAAAAAATAGGTAGAAACCAAAAATAAACTATGATTTAAAGACACAAGTAGCTATATAATTGTAGCTGTGCCTGATCTTTACAAGAGATTATGAGCTTTCTCCCTAGTTCCTTTTTTTTTTTTTTTTTTTTTTTTTACAGAAAAAGTGTGGAAAGATAGAGATCTGAAGCCAGCAACAGTACAGTAAGGTGCCGGTTTGTTTTGATTTGTTATATGCAAGTGCTTAGAAGCCTACATCTTAGGAGTTGGTGATAGAACTGGCTTTATATATATATATATATATATATATATATATATATATATATATATATGATGGGGAAGTTTATCTTCATTGTCTCCTTTTGTCTTGGGGGTACAGAAGGGCAAAGAAAACAAAACCAAAAAAAGGCAATAAAAGTAGAAAGGATTATGTAACAGAGCACAGGTAAACACAAAATGTTTACAAGCTTAGAAGTGTATGTAAGTCAAGTACCCACCTCTGAGCTGTTCCTGTGACTGCATTACAAACCTCCTTCACCTCTCCAGAGCTTACAATAAATGGTACATTATAACATAAAGACCAAAAGAAAACCTAATCTAACAGGATTTACAGATTGCAGACAGTAGGGAACTGTTGTTAAGTTGTTAGGAATGGAGAAAATTTGAAAAAAAAAAAAAAAAAAACTTTACAAAGTGAGAATAATCATGGGAAAGTCAATAGTGAAAAAATATATAAATTGAAAAAAAAATAGATTTAGTATAAGTGATAATTACTAGGCCCAAACAAATAAAAACATGCATATTTTGTTAAACTGTTGTAACTATGTTTTCCAAAACATGAATTGTCAATATTGTAGTTTTCCAATACAATACAAAATTGCAGTCTTTTTATTTAAAATCAACTATCTGAACTGTTTGCCCGAAATAATAAAGTCTCTTATTTAGACTCTGCCAACAAAATCAAGAAACCTCACTCAGAAAAAAAAAAAAAAAAAAAAAAGGTTTCATTTTTTTTTTCAAAACTTCAGCAATAACAACTAACTTTCCATCAGAAGGACACATAAAATTAAGTATTTCATCTTTGAGAGTTCAAGGACGGGTTGGTCTACAAAGAGAGCCCAGGACAGCCAAGGCTACAGAGAGAAACCTTGTCTGGAGAAAACAAAACAAAATAAAACAAAACAAAGGTTTTTCAGTGATGTGTATCTGCATATATCTGCATTGTAATTTAATTAACTCCACATTGTTAAGAATATTCCGAAAAGATCTTGTAGGTGATAGGCTATTTATCTATTTAAAAAATATGTTTCATTTTACTTAAATTTCAAATATGTTTAATATGTCTTATTTTTCATTTTATATGAAAGGATAATAGCGATTATAAGAGACAGAGAATTTATTTTGGAATTATGAGTATATTCTGAAACTAGACAATAGTAATGTATGACCATGAATCTACTAAATATTTTCATCTACTTTTTGTTTTTTTATTATTCTTATTATAACTTATTACAATTTATTCATTTTGTATCCTAGCTGTGGCCCCTCCCTTGGCTCCTCCCAATCCCGCCCTCCATTCCTCTTCTACCCCTATGTCCCTCCACTAGTCCACTGATAGCGGAGGTCCTCCTTCCCTCTATTTGACTATAGACTATAAGGTCTCTTCAGAAATGGTTGCATTGTCTTCCTCTGGGGACTGCCAAAGTTGCACTCCGTAGGGGGAGGTGATCAGAGATCCTGTCACTGAGTTCATGCCCTAGAAAGTCCCTGATCCCCTTACTTGACACTCCACATGGAGACTGAGTCTGTGGGCTACATCTGAGCTAGGATTTTAGGTCCTCTCCATGAATTGTCATTGGTTAGGGTATCATTCTCTTCAGGGGCCTCAGGGTTCAGTTTTCATGGCTCTGTTGGTCTCCTTTTGGAGCTCCTGTCCTCTCCAGGTTTTTCTATCTTCCCCTTCTTTCATAAGATGAATGGTTACAGAAAGTGTGGTACATTTATACAATGGAATACCACTCAGATATTAAAAACAAGGAAATCATGAAATTTGCAGGCAAATGGTGGGAAACAGAAAAGGTTGTCTTGAGTGAGGTATCCCAGAAGCAGAAAGACACACATGGTATATACTCACTCATACGTGGGTATAAGCCGCATAATATAGGATAAACATGCTAAAATGTATACTCCAAAAGAAGTGAAATAACAAGGAGGATGCTAGGGAAGAGGCTCAAGTGAATGAGGATTCAGGACAAATGCGATTGAATCAGAAGCAAGAGAAGAAAAGGAACAAGATAGAAGCCTACATAGACAGCCTCTGAAAGACCCTACTGATCAAGGTATCAAAACAGAGTCTGAGAATCGGAGCCAAAATTTGGGCAAAGGGAGGGGAATCTTATGAAAGAAGAGGGAGATACATATACATCTAAATTTTTATAAAATAATTTCATGGTGATTTGCATTTCAATAAGACTGGAAAAATATGAGCAAAGGGGACATGAAGGGCAAAGTAAAATATTGTATGACTATAATCCAGTCATAACCATAGATTATATTATCAATAAATATTGTCATGGGTACAAATTTACCAAAATGAACCTATCAGCTATTAAAAAATTGACATTTGTATTCTAGACTAGCAGAATAACAACAGTGAAAACACATTTGTAATAACAGGATGAAATCTGAAAACCTGATAGTTCTAAAGGTTTGGCCTTGAAAGTTGTTTAGAGTATATTTTTTCAGGTTTAAATTAGACTATGTAAACTGCAAATAGTTAAGCAGAAAACTGGTTTGAACTACTTAGCAAGTTCATGCATGTGTGGACATGTGCAAATGTGATACATATTGTACTAGCCTGATGGTCTAATTGTATATTTAGCTCTATAGTCTACAAGGTAAATGGATAAAATGTGTACTCAGAACAGTGTTTTTAAATAATTAGAAAACTACACAGAACACATTATACCACCACATTTCTACATATGTGTATGCATATATGCACATACACAGGCACATTAGCATCTACAAATTTAACATCATTCTTTTGTTCTTAAATTGCATTTTTTGTTCAATAATGTTTTCAATAATATAACATTAAATTTTGGGGATCACTCAGTTATACTATCATATCATCTGTGAATAGTGATACTTTGGCTTCTTCCATTTCAATTTGTATCCTCTTGATCTCTTTTAGTTGCCTATTGTTCAAGATAGAACTATGTTGAAGAGATTTGGAGAGAGCGGGCAGCCTTGTCTTGTCCCTGATTTCAGTGGGGTTGCTTTAAGTCTCTCTCTGTTTAGTTTGATGTTGGATATACGCTCACTGTGTATTGTCTTTACTATGTCAGGTGTGGGCCTTGTAGCCCTTCTCTCTCCAAGACTTTAGCCATGGATGCGTTTTGAATTTTGTCAACTGCTTTTTTGGCATCTAATGAGATGATATTATGTTTTGTTTATTTTTTATTTCAGTTGGTTTATATGGTGGATTATATTGATGTATTTCCATATATTAAACCACCCCTGCATACCTGGATGAAGCCAACTTGGTCATGGTGGATGATATCTTTTATGTGTTCTTGGATTCGGATTGTGAGAATTTTATTGAGTATTTTTGCATCAATGTTCATGACCTAGATTAGTCTGAAGATCTTTTTGTTGTTGTTGGGTTTTTGTATGGTTTAGGTATCAAGGTCACTATGGCCTCATAGAATGAGTTTGACAACGTTCCTTCTGTTTCTATTTTGTAGAATTTTTTGAAGAGAATTGGAGTTAGCTCTTCTTTGAAGGTCGGGTAGAACTCATCTCTGAAACCATCTAGCCCTGGGCTTTTTTTTTTTTTTTTTTTTTTTTTAAGAAGGGAGACTTGATGACTGCTTCTATTTACTTGGGAGATATGGGGCTAGTTAATGTATTTATGTGATCTTGATTTAATTTTGGTAGGTAGAATTTATCAAGAAAATTGTCCATTTCACTTAGAGCTTCAATATAGGCTTTTGAAATAAGACCTAATGATTATTTGGATTTCCTCATAGTCTGCCGTTATATCCTCCTTTTCAAATATGATTTGGCCAGTTTCTCTCTACCTTTTAGTTAGTTTGGCTAACGGTTTGTTTATCTTGATTTTCTCAAAGAGCCAGTTCTAATTTCATCAAATTATCACTCTTTGCAGATGATATGATAATATACATGAGTGACTCCAAAAATTCAACCAGAGAACTTCTTCAGCTGATAAACACCTTCAGCAAATTAACTGGATACAAAATTAACTCTAAAAATCAGTAGCCCTCCTGTATATAAAAGACAAAAGGGCCGAGAAAGAAATTAGGGAAATTATACCCTTCACAATAGCCACAAATAACATAAAGTACCTTGGTGTGACTCTAATCAAGCAAGTGAAATACCCATTTGAAAAAAACTTCAAGTATCTGAAGAAAGAAATTGAAGAATAAATCAGAATCTTGAATGATCTTCCATGCTCATGGATCAGTAGGATTAACATAGTGAAAAATGCCATACTGCCAAAAGCAATCTACAGATTCAATGTAATTCCCATCAAAATACCAACCCAATTCTTCACAGACTTTGAAAGAACAATTCTCAATTTCATATGGAAAAATAAAAAACTCAGAATTGCTAAAACAATCCTGTACAAAAACAGATTATCTGGAGGTATCATCATCCCTGATATCAAGCTATATTACAGTGCAATAGTAATAAAAACTGCATGGTAATGGCATAGAAACAGAATGGTGGATCAATGGAATCTAATAGAAGACCAAGAAATGATCCCATAGACCTATGAATACTTGATTTTTGACAAAGAAACCAAAACCATACAATGGAATAAATATAGCATTAAAACAAATGGTGCTGGTCTAACTGAATGTCTACATATAAAAAAAAATACAAATAGATACATATTTATCACCCTGCACAAATCTAAAGTCCAAGTGGATCAAAGACCTCAGTATAAAGCCAGAAACACTATACCTATAGAACAAATATTTGGGAAGAGCCTGGAACTTTTTGGCACAGAAAAAATCTTCCTGAACAGAACACCAACAACACAGGCTCTAAGATCACCTATCAATAAGTGGTCCGTCATGAAACTGAAAAGCTTCTGTACAGCATTGGACACTGTCATCAAAACAAAAGAGGAGCCTACAGTCTATGAAAGGATCTTCACCAACCCAATATCTGACAGAGGGCTGATATCCAGAATATACAGAAAACTCTATCACGAACTCAGTTGACTGCTCTCACCCCTGATGATGCAGCCTTGCAAGGCCACGATGGGAGAGAACCAACAAGTCCTGATGAGACTTAATAAGTTCTGGGCAGATGGAAATAGTGGAGAACTCCCCCTTTCTTTCAACTAGGCGAAGGGGGAAGATGATGAGAGGAAGAGGGAAGGAGGGTGAGACTGGGGGAGTTGAGGGAGGGGACTTCAATTGAGATATATAATGAATAAATTGTAAAGAAAAAAAGTTTAAAAACAGTAAAAAAAATCACAGAAAGATGTAAATGCATATACTTCAATATGCATGTTGAGAATAAAGTAACTAAGACAGAGAATTACACAAATATTCAAAGATGTTTAAATGTTCATAAAACCATAACAATGTCCACAAACCAGATTGTCTTTAAATGTTATTGAGGAGTAGTATCAGGCTACTAAGTGTACATTTTAATAAATTATTCTTATAACAAACAAACAATGGGTAGAGATAAATTTGGGATCAGTTCTCTTTTCTTCCCTTTACCATTTCTCAAGGATCCCATGTCTATGTTTTAACACTGTTTATTTAAGTTTTTTTGTGTGAGGTGTCAAATTCAATAGTAATGACATTACAGCTCAGACCATCTGGTCCCCAGGTCTTCTGCTGTGAATACATAAAAAGCAGAATGATAGAAGATTTCAGAGATGTATCTCAGGCAGTCTGTGGTCTTATTGTATCTTCTGTGCAGGGAGAATGTACCTCTCACTAATCTTATTAGAACACTACCTTCCCTACAGCTGTGAGTTACAGCAATACCAGTGTCCTATTGAGTGTTTAAGAAAACATTACAACTGTCAAAAGGATAGTTATAATGTTTTGCTTTATAATTTGTATTTTTAATGTGCTTACATTTCTGAATGTGTGCATATACCTGTATACTTCTTGTGCTATCTCTCTGTTTTATTTTTTTTTAATTCTCATTTGTTATTTTTTCTCATTGCTTTATAAACACAATGAGAAAGAAAGATCATGGAAGTGGTGGGAAGGTACGGAAGTGGGAAAGATCTCTGAGGAAGTAGAAGATGAGAAACCATGATATGTTGCTTAAAATTGTTTTCAATTAAAACAATAAAAGGAAAAGAAAGAGTGAACCTACCATCTGACAGGCAAAACACACTTCGCCTGTTTTAAGCTGCCAGGTCTTTAATCTTGCTACTCTATTCATCCAGAATTGCCTCAAAAATAAATGAATAGATAGATAGATAGATGGAAATTTGAAGTTCTTTTCAAATCATTCAAGCTCAGTCGAAGACTCCAGTTAATTTTTTTTAACATTTCAGTACTATTCAAGCTAATGTGCATGTGATATTTTTTTTTTAGCTCCATCATTATTCTAGCCAGTCTACCACATTTTAGATACTAAGCTTTCCAACTACTTCTTACACTTTCTATTCAGAGACAAGGTCTTACACAGTCCAGGCATACCTAGAATTTCCTTTGTATATTACATGACCTTGACTATCTGCTCTTCTTGTGATTGATACAGAGTTTTGATGTTACAGGCATGTATCACCTCACCTAGCTTATGTTGGTGCTGAGCCTCCAATCTCTGGGCTTCATATATGTTAAGCAAGCACTCTACCCATCAGGCTGTGTTCCCAGCCCTACTTTCCTGACATATTAGGAAATACATCCTGGGAAGACGAATTCTCCCTCTCTCAGTAGTTACTAGTAGCCAGTAACTGTTCATCAAAGGACAAGGACCACTGATATTTTTGCCACCTACATTGGCATGTCAACTGGTGTTGTCATTGTTCAGGTTATATTTAGACAGCAGTACTGTTGAAATCTCAAGATATAGCTTCCATGTCACACCTAGAAGACACACTCTTACATCAAATTTCCAGGCACTCTAATTTTTCAACACTTTTTCATGTCATTTCCTTTTATTAATATCCTTGGCAGTTCATAGGAGTATCCCTTTTCTTCTGGGTGAACCCTTTTTGACAGGGTACATGTATAGGAGTTTTATGAAGAACACACATATCACTCAACCCAGGCCAATATTTTCGTTGTCCATACCTTATAACTGAGAGCTGTCATTATTCAATGAATGTGCACTCTGTGCCTAACACTTTTTTTTTTTTTAGGTGTAGCATATTTAAGCAAAACAAGGTTTGAGAAACTCTATTCTCATGAAATATACTTGTCATTTTACTTTAGAAAAAAATGGTCGTAACTAAGAACATGACCGAACAATTGACATTAACATAAGTGCTTAAGTAGCTAGTCATTATGCAGATTATAGGTTACAAAATGTGTACAAAGGACAAAAAGAACTCTGTGTCATGAGGTGGAAAAGACACAGCCACAACCAAGGAAATAACCACCCAGCACAACTGAAACAATGGGTAGAGTCACTAGACAGAAAATGTGGAAATATTCATTACTTCCAGCATGGAAATCAGCCGTCAATAAGCTTTCAAGGGCTCTCCTTGTCTTTGTAAAGGTTGTTTAGTTTACCTCAAAATATTTACGTCATTTTTTTTCTGACTTTTTGACTTATTCTCTTGGAAAAAAAAAAAAAAAAACAACTAGGTACAGAGCAATAAAGGAAAACAAAGAAATCAGATAATATTATCTGTGCCAAAGAGACAGGTGGACATTTTGCAAGTACCTGGGGGATCTATTAAGAACAGAAAGAATGCCAGACGTAACATGTCAACTCCTGTGAACACTGAAAACAAAGATTGTGGAAAAATCTTTAGTGACAATACTAGATTAAAAACAGACAGAGACATATCACACACACACACACACACACACACAGGACCGACCGTGCTAATGTGAAGACAGAGTCACTCATACATACATGTACTATGCATTCAACACAAAAGTAAATCCCTCACACTACATACTACAAATCATATACACTTCTCAGTTTCAAAGTGGTCATGGGACTGAAGTCCAAATATGTAATTTACTCCAGCTGTAAATGAAAAAAAGAATTGATTTGTAAAATCAAACCAATCATTTTATTTAAAAGTGCATTATTTCTCCTTCACAGGATGAGAACTTCATAATCTATATCTGTGTATTAAAAAGCTTTAAACTGTTAATAGCTTGCTTTTACCTTATGATTTCCAAGATGTGTCTTTAGCCTCAGTATCTGGATCAATAGAGGCAGATAATCGGTCAGTCAGAAAAATGAAATCTTATTAAACAGATAAATAGCATATAGCATGCTTTCATGGCTGAGGGATTTTAAAAGCTGATAGGTCAGGAAGGAATTTAAGCTATAACTCTGAAATAAAAAGTTATTTTATAATATATCTTGAAGGACAAAATAGTGAATAGGACTCCCAGAGGATTATTTAGGCATTAAAAGAAAAAGTAGTTTCGGCCAAAAATTTCTTAGATGTCAGCCAAAGGAGCAACTTTGAGTCTGTTCATTGGCAGCTTTCTACTTACCGAAGCAGTAGCAGGAAACTAGGTACTGACCTAGACAATTATGTTAACTGACTGTAATCAGGAACCTAGTGTCCACCACAGCGCTCTATCTTGCCAGAAACTGCCAAACTAACTTAAGTAGGAGTCATTTTGAACACACATAAGAATATAAGCACAAGTCCTTCAGAGCGTCTGCATCATCTGCTCTGTTATGCTGGAAATCTCTATAGATATCTCTGCTTGTGACAAGTTTCCCAGTTAACTCTTAAGACTAAATAAGTCTGATAATATAAAACATAAAAAAAAAAACAAAACAACATGATCAGGTTTCAGCAGTAGGACTATGGTATTAACATTTTTCTTATTTCCTTTCACCAAATTTATTTCTACTACAGGCTTCATTTTTTAATTTTTTTATATTAATCACAGGTTATTTACTTTGTTAACATTTTTTAATGCATCCTTGGTCTGTCCTCTTTAGTCTTCCTCCCATTTAAAGTACATCTGCAACCAAAGTGTCTGGAAGACACTTTAAAATAAATGGCGCAGGCAAGGAAAGTTAAAAAAAAAAAAAACAATAAAAAGGCTTATTAAAAATACTTGCAGCCAGTCCTGATGAGAGCTGATAAGCTATGGTCAGATGAAGCGGAGGAGGACCTCCCCTATCAGTGGGAGGGGCAGGGAGGAGATGAGGAAGGGAAGATGGAACTGAAAGGTAATGAGGGAGAGGACTACAGCAGGGATACAAAGTAAATAACCTGTAATTAATATAAACATTAAAAAATTTTAAAAAATACTGCAGGTATTTTCTATCAGGCCTTTCAATCTTTGACCAGTAATTGATCTGATAAATTGTCAATAGTCTCTGATGCACAGTAAATCAACTGAAAGTTGGTACTGCCTCGTGAAACCAATAAACTCCGACTAGGATTCCTTTTACGAAGATGTACTGGCGAAGTGATGCAGAGGACTGTAATGGTCAGGCAATAAAGGAACACAGATGATTATTTTGTCTCATAGCTTCTTAATCCTCATGTTTGAAAAATGGCTCACCTTGTCAGATACAACTGTGTTTTAATATTGAGAGTAAAAATATCAGTCATTGTTTCTGGTTTCTACTCTTAAGGCCCAGACAAATAAATTAGAAATGCCCCATCCTATAGAGCCACTAAAATTGAGGTTACAATTATACCGGACTTGGCTGTTATACCTTCCCTTTGAAAGACCCCCAGGGGGTATCTTTCGTCTGAGAGACCCCCTCCCAAAGATCAGCGAGTCCAGGCTTTCGGATGCAAATAGCAAGAGGCTTTATTGGATACACAGGCACCCGGGCGGAAAGTCACTCAGAGGACTTTACGCGCCTTTCCGGGCCGCAAGCTGGGTTTTTATAGGGTTTGAGCAGAAGCACTGATACAGAAGCAAAGCGAGAGGAAGCCATAACATGAATCAAGTTGGCAGGGACATCAGAATTCCAGGAACTGGGTGGCCATAACAATTATGACGGCCTTGACTAGTGCCGCCATATGTTGCTTTTCCCAGGACTCTTATCTCAGCCGGACCACCTGTCAGATATCCCATGAGGGTGGTCAGGACAAAGTTGTTTTGTTTTTGGCTCAGCTAGGGCAGCCTTGACCGCAGAAATCTTGAGGGGAGTGACTGACTTAGCTGCTGGATTTTCTCAGAGTAATTTTTAGTTCCCATCCCGCCTTTACTATTTTTCCCAGAACTATGGTACACTGCAAAATGGCATTAGCTATGTCTAACTCTGTTTAACTCAGGGGGATATGGGGTCTTTCACCTTCATAAGCTTCACAAACAGAAGACTTAATGGTTGTGTCCATATAGAATATTTTTTAGACAAGTTTCCAACCTCTATGCTAGGAAATTAGTAGCGGTGCGTTTTAAAAACGTCAAAATCTTATGTAGTTTTTTTCCTAAAGGTTTCTTTTATTTTAATTCGGAAATGTGTTCAGATACGAAATCTTTCCTGAGAAACAGCTTTCAAATCCAAATGAAAAATGGCTGTTTGCCTCATGCGACGGCCCACTGTTGTGCTGGTAGGAACATCCTGCCTGGCATATATGCACTCTAGCTTGCAGGATCAAGCATTGGGTAAGAAAACGGAGACTTTTTCTTCTCAAACAGCACTCTGAAATCTAGCCTGCAGGGAGAAAACTTCCAGGTCACTTTGAGATTGTTTTCTTAATCGAGAGTGGCCAGCATACACGGCATCTTCGGCGACAGGATCTGATCAGTTGGTTGTGGTAGGGAACCGAGAGTAATAACGGTAGTCTGTGTTGTTTTGGATACCTTGACCAATCACTTGTGGTGAGATTTCTCATGCTAGCCTCTGTAATTTTCATTTAATAATAACCATTATTTTGGGGGGTATAGCATTGTGCACCCATGCGTGATACCGCTATTCAAACTCCATTTGTTAAAATTATAGTTTGAAAGTAGCTTACAAACTAGTAAATTAGCTTTTCATGTATCCTTGTTTTTATTAACCTATTCTGTTTCCCTCTTCTCTGCCATGCCCTCACATCCATCTCCACTAACTTAAACCTTCAATCTCCTGTGTTATATCTTCTTTCATTCCATATATGCTCTAAAAACTTCTTTTATGTATTTTATTGGGGTTGAGATACTGGCTTTCCACATGGATCTTTGTAAATCTTCCTTTACATTAAACTCCTCCCTTCATTCCTTCCCCTCACAGGTTACTGATTTCCACCCCTAGTATTCCACCTCTTCTTTTACTTCACCTATAATATACTATCACACTTCCATTAATCCATTCTCGAAGCTAATCACCTGTAATTATTAGGTTATATATATGTGTTCCAAAATAACTACAAACACTTAAATTAAAATCGGCACTTCAGAGGGTCCATGAGGCATTTGTTCTTTGGGCTTTGAGTTACAGTTACTTTACTCAATATGATTTTTTTCCAGTTCCCTTCATTTACCTCCACATTTAATTTTTCTTTGTGTTTGAATAACATTTCACTGTGTGTATAAATATCCAGTTTTGCATATCTGTTTATCTGCTACTGACCACTGATTTTTACTCAGTTTTCTAAGAGTGACCATGGTTGTGCAAGCATCACTATAGTAGAATATAAAATTTGGATACATGGCTTACTTGGATCTCAGCTTCTATTGTTCTAGTCTCATATTTGGAAAAACCTCAACATCGATTTCAATGTCACTTCAATGTCCCCCCTCTTACCAACAGTGCTTAAGTGCTCCCTGGTCACCTCATCCACTCGAGCATTCATTGTAACTTTTACTCCTGATGACTTGTATTCTCACTATCGTGATATAGAATCTTAAAGTAGTTTTAATACTTTGTCCCTCATTGCCAAAGATGTTGAACACTTTGTAAAGTGTCTACTAGCCATTTGTATTTCTTCATTTGAGAGTTTTCTGTTCAGCTTCATAGCCTATTTCTTTTATCTTTTTATTGTTTCTGAATTTCATACATGCATAATGAATTGTTTTTATCCAGTCAACAATATCACTACCTCTCTACAATAATCTTTCTATGTTTCCACAAGTAGTCCTTCCCAATTTAATGTGACCTGATGTTTTTTAAAACACCCATTGAGTCCACTTTGCTGGTCATTATGAGCTTCTCAGTGGCCGAATTCTTGAAGAAAATTGAATACATTATCTCATCAAAGGCATCAGTTGAAAACAGCTCCTTGGGTATAGATAGAAATACACAACCACCTTCTGCCATCCTGCTGTTTTTTCTGTCTTGATCTTTCTCTTGTCTTCTGCATGTTGTCACCATTACTGTGAGCTTATATGTAAAACTACCTTATGTCTAAAAACAAACAAACAAACAAAAAACTATATGACTGTACTTATCTCCTGCCTTTGGTTCTTGTAATCTTTCAGCTTCCTATTCTGCAGTAATTCCTGGACACTGGGAAGAGACATGGACATGTAGAAATGAATGTTCCACAGTCTCTTATTCTTTGCACATTGGCTAGTTGTAGGACTTTCTTAATCATCATCTATTGCAAAACAAATCTTGTCTGATGGGGATTGACAAGATGCATTGATCTGAAGTTATAATAATAAGTCTTTCCCTACATCTCTGCTCTGTCTTTATCTCTGTACATCCTGTAGGCAGGTTAAATTTAGGGTTGATGTTTTTGTGGGTGTGTTGGTGCTCCATGTCCGACCTCCTCTCTCATTTCTCTTCACACTTGCTCTCCTACCCTGTTCCCTCTCTTCAACTGCTTCTTCTGTCCATTCTATTTACCCTTCTGAGTGAGATTTAAACTATCCTCCCTTGGGTCCTCATTGTTATTTATATTCTTTGGGTCAGTGAATTATAGTATTTTTATCCTGTACTACCTAGCTAATATCTACTTTTAAGTGAGTATAAACCATGTGTGTCTTTCTAGGTCTGGGTTATCTCACTCAGGATGATCTTTTCTAGTCCCATCCATTTTCCATTTGCCTGCAAATTTCATGATTTCTTTTTTTTTTTTTAATAGCTGTGCGGTATTCTATTGTGTAAATTCCTGGCTCAACCTGAGAGCCCCCCCCCCCCATTAAAGAGAATCAACTCTTGACAATACTGACTACACTCTGCTATGCTTACGAATAGGAGCCTAGCATAGCTGTCCTCTGAGAGGCTCCACCCAACAGCAGATTTAAACAGATGTTGAGACTCACAGCGAAACACTGATCAGAGTTCGAGGAATCTTGTGCAAGAGTGGGGAAAAGAATAGAAGGACCCAGAGAAGACAGAAGCTCTACAAAAAGAACAACAGAGCCAACTAACCTGGGCCCTGGTGGTCTCACGGAGACTGATGTACCAAAACAGAACCATCCACGATTGCTACCTAGGCCCCTTACACATACGTGGCAGATGGGTACTTTGCCTATCATGTGGATCCCCTAAAAAAGGGAGAGGAGCCTGTCTCTGACATGGAAACTGCTGACTTCCTTTTGATCACTTCCACCGGGCTGGGCTGCCCCTCCAGGCCATAGGTGAAGAAGATGCTCTCAGTCCTGATGGTACTTGATCTGCTGGTGTGAATTGAAAGGGGAGGTATGGGGGTTCTGCTCATCTGATGAGTAAGAGGATGGGGGAAGAGGGAGGGAAGGTGGAACTAGGAGGAAAGGAGGCAGCACCTATGATCAGGATATAAAGAGAATAAAAAATGATGTTGTTATGGATCAGTTACATATTGTGACCATTTAACAGAGTAATAATAGTATGTTCTTCTCAAGAATTGTGAACTAAACAGTCATGGGATCTTGATCCTCTTAATGGTGTCAGGTATGAGTGTAGACTTGTGGAAAACATGCTAAATTCAGTCAGAAATATGTTGGCTATTAACATAATATTGTGTCAATAGAGTCCCACTCCCTAGTGGGACTATCTTGCCAAACTGGTTGTTAGCTAACCCACTGCTCCTTATTGGGTCAGACTGATTATGCTTCTACCTACGTGATTTACAGATTTCAGTACTATGAATGTTACCCATTAAAAATGAAGTTGCCATGTCAGTAACAGCTTGGTTTCTATATCTCATAATGACTTAAGTGAGTGATGTCACTTCAAAAGAATTCGACTTTCAAAAGAATTCGACTTTCAAGTTCTGAAGAAATGTCAAGAGCAATGATAGCAGTCTGTAATATTTGTGGTGATGTTGTCCACTGACCAACATCCCCAAATGAGATAACTCCTACCTAGCCCTGGACTTTTTGTATGACATAGTAATGTGTCGAGGACAGGTGTTGTATTCCAGAAATAGACTAATTTACATATGTATATGTACATAGTTTAGGAAGTTCATATAGTAGTTGGTTTTCATTATTATCCCCACATTCCCTCTTTTACCCTGTTAGCCCTAGAATTACACTTAATTCTTCTTTGTCTATTTTTTCTCATTCCTCCTTCCTACCACCTGTATTCTAGCCCCCTACATTGGAAAACACATCTCATGTCCTAGTTTCCTGTCATAGCATAGTTGTAATTAAGCTTTTATTTTTATTTTATTTTATTTTATATTTTATTATTTTTCAGAGACAGGGTTTCTTTGTGTAGCCTTGGCTGTCCTGGAACTCACTCTGTAGATCAGGCTGGCTAAGATCAAATACTCAAGTGACAACACATGTTGGAAAGTTGTGGAGAAAGGGGAACCCTCCTCCATTGCTGGTGGAAATGTAAACTTTTACAACTACTTTGGAAATCAGTCTGGTGCTTTCTCAGAAAATTAGGAATAGCGCTTTCTCAAGATCTAGCTATACCACTCCTAGGCATATATCCACAATATGTTCAAGTATACAACAAGGACATTTGCTCAACTGTGTTTATAGCAGCTTTGTTCACAAGAGCCAGAATCTGGAATAAACCCAGATGACCCTCAACTGAGGAATGGATACAGAAATTGTGGTATATTTATACAACAGAATACTATTCAGCAATTAAGAAAGAGGAAATCATGAAATTTGCAAGAAAATGGTGGGAACTAGAAAAGAAAATCCTGAGTGAGCTTTCCCAGAAGCAGAAAGACACACATAGGTCATGCTGTTTTTATTAATATGTCTCTGTATTATTATTTTAACTTAGGTATGGTGGTAACTTCTGATGATTTCTGATTTTTCCTGTTGTTCAAACTTGAGTTGGCTTTTTGTTAGTTAATATCAGTTGGGGGGGTGTTTGTCTACATCTTTGGAGTGTTTTCTGATGTGAATTCTGATTCTGTTGAGTTTGTAAATTGCTTTTGGTAGTATGGTCATTTTTACAAGATCATTTCTATTGATGCATGAATATGGGAGACTTATAAACATTTTCTAGTTTTCCTCAATTCTTGTATGTGTCTTAAAGATTTTATTGTAGTGTTCTTTCATTTCTTCATGCAACTATTTTCCTGGGTCTTTTCATTTTTGAAGGCCATTGTAAATGAGATAATTTTCTGGTATACTTATCAATGGTACATAGGAAGACCATTATGTTAATTTTACTTTTTGTTTTGACAAAGTGGTTATTTATTTGAAAAGTCATCTTTGAGTGTGTTCATTTTGTAAACTAATATTTTGCATGAAGTTTTATAAGATGTCTTGAGAATTTTTTCTTTTGTTATTATTATTATTAATGTTATTATTATTACTATTTACACTTTATTCCTTTTGAATCCCAGTCATAGTCCGCTCCCTCAAATCTTCCTGGTTAGACCCTTCCTCCCTCATCCTCCCCTGTTACTCTTCCCTAGTACACTGATAGGGAAAGTCTTCCTCCCCTCCTGTCTGACCATAACTATCAGATCCCTTTAGGACTGTCTGGATCCTCTTCATCTGTAGGCTGACTCTCTTGCCCCGCCCGGAAGAAGAAGTGATCAAGGACCCGGCAACTGAGTTAATATCATACACTATCTCTTCCCCTCTTATTAGGAAACCCACATGGAGACTGAGCTGTCTACAGGCTACATCTGAGCAGGTTTCTAGGTCTTCTCTATGTGTGGTCTTTGACTGATATTTCAGTCTCTGCAATCCCCCACACCAGTCCCTGCACGTTTTAGCTTTGTTGGTCTCCTGGTGTGGTTCCTGTCCTCTCTGGGTCCTTTTATTTTCCCCTTCTTCTATAAGACTCCCTGAATTCAGTCCTAAGTTTGGCTGTGAGTCTCTGCTTCTGCTTTTATCCCCTGCTGGTTGGTGTCTTTTAGAGGACATCTGTGCTAGGCTCCAGTCCTGTTCCTTCTTCTACTGCTTCCAAAGTCTATCCTGTTTTTCCTTCTGAATGAGAATCAAGCATCTCCCCCAGGGTCCTCCTTTTTGTTCAGCTTCTTTAGGTCTGTAGATTTGAAATTAAACACCAACAAACCAAATAATCTGATTTAAAAGTGGGGTACAGGGCTAAACATAGAATTATTAATGGAAGAATATTAAATGGCTGAGAAACACTTAAAGATATGCTCAATGTCTTTAGTCATTGGGGAAGTGGAAATCAAAATGACTCTACGATTTCATCTCACACCTATCAGGATGGTTAGGATCAAAAACTCGAGTGACAACATATGGCAATGGAGAAAGGGAAACCCTCCTCCATTGATGGTAGAAATGTAAATTTATATAACCACTTTTGAAATCAACCAGGTGCTTTTCTCTGAAAACATGGAATAGTGCTACCTCAAGATGCAGTTATATCACTCCTGGGCATATATCTGAAAGATGTTCAACCATAAAACAAGGAAATTAGTTCAACTATGTTCACTGCAGCTTTATTCATAATAGCCAGAATCAGGAAACAACCTAGAGATCCCTCAATCAAAGAATGGATACAGAAATTGTGGTGCATTTACACATGGAATATTATTCAGCTATTAAAAACAAGGAAATCACGAAATTTATAGACAAATTGATGAAACAAAAAAAAATCATCGTGAATGAGGTATCCCAGAGACACACGGTATATACTCACTTATAAGTGGATATAAGCCATATAATATAGGATAATTTTTAAAAAAATATTTTGTTTACTATGATATTAAACTTATTTTGTAAATGCCACAACCATTTTTGTTCTATATGTAAATTCACAGTAATTATATGATTTGTTCTTTTTGAAATTCATTTGGTGTTCAGAGACATCTCCCTCCAAGCTTATTATAGGGTAAATGAATTTATACTTTGGCAAACATGTGAGTTTAGTTCATTTTTTAAAATCACTATACTTTTCCCTGAGCACTGTCTTCTTTACGTTTTGCTAAATTCTCTGAAATTATACACCTTTTATGAAGGTTTACTAGCCAAAGGAAATGATATGATGAGGAACTTTTTGTATTAGTTATTCATTGCTCATTCTCAGTTTCTTGATTACCAGATAAATATTGGTTCCTATCTTTTTTGAGCACCTTTCATCCTATGCAGTATAATTTTATATTAAGGTTTAGAGACACCGCAATTCAATTGCATAAATCTACTCATTATATCATTTAAGCTTTGACTTTATAGTATAGCCTCTGGGAAAGAAGGCCTTTCCCCATTCTGCAGTCTAAATGTAAAATCTAGAAATCTGACCAGATGTTCTCATTAAGCATTAAATGAATACCATGCATGGATATCATTTCATTCTTGCACATAAAATGCCTAGCTATTTTAGTTTTAATTAAATATGGATTTTCCTTTCTACTTAGCTCATTCTCTAGATAGCTACACTAACTGTAATAATATTCTTTGCATTGTCCAATGCCATTGAATTTTTATAGAGTCAGGGTCTCACTGTGAAAGCTCAGCTAGAAACGTATGACATTTATGATCTTTCTGCACAAAGGGGGAGCTCCTAAAATAAAATATCCCTTTCATTTTAAGTATTTCTAGCATGAGAAAAAATGTATGAGATTTATAAAATGTGTATGCTATGATTTAGACCAAAGGGAAGACTTTACCCATATCTTCATAAGTACGCTTAAAATATGATATAGTGTTCAAAATGTGTTCATACTTCAGTGTGAGCCTTCAAAATCCTGAGAAAAACGAACAATGATCTGAGATACCACTAGTCCAGTCCACTCGTTACATAATTGCACAGTGTCACTCACACACCTGGCAGCATGCTCAGATTCAAAGTACGAAATCCAAGTTCACATTTATTAACCTCCAGTCTTCACAGTGGATAAACATCTATACAACGAAGGAAGAGAATCATTGTTAAAGGAGATGTACATGTGAAGTTCAAAAGACATTTTTAAAAGAACATATTAACAAAGCTGGTATTATAAAACAATTTCAAATTTGGATGTGACTAAGTCTAAAAGGAAAAAAATGTATGTTCATGGGAATGGCACTTTCCAGCAGCTCAAGGCAATGGTTAAAAAGCAAAGATACTGAGAGCACATGCTTTGGGTTTGGATGGAAGTCTAAACGTTTCTAAATCAAAACATGGGGATTGCTAAGTACCCTCTACAAGCCACAATTTCCTTATATTTATAATAGGGTAATTATGGTGCCACCATGGTGTGGTATCTGTGAAGTGTTTTTAATAGTTTCCCTTTAAGTGTTAATTAAACAAAATAAACAAATTCAGGATAATAAGTTTTTGAAATATAGATTTTGGTTGTTTTGTTTGTTTGTTTTTGTAAATAAATAATGAGTTCAGGTGGCCAGACCATAGACCTTTGAAAGTTCTTTAGTTCTTTATGAAGAGAAATATCAAGTAACTTTCAGGAAAGAAGTATGCTATAGATAGTGTAGATTCATGGCATACCTCTTGAATCTATGCCAGAGTCCATAACGGATTCCATGATAATTGTGGCAGAATTCAGGAAATTTTGGAACTCAGAATTGGAAGATAGTCTTTGAAAATCAATCTGACACTTTCTCAGAAAATTAGGAATAGTGCTACCTGAAGATCCAGCTATAGCACTCCTAGGCATATATCCAAAATATGTTCAAGTATACAGCAAGAACATTTGCTCAACCATTTCATAACAGCTTTATTCATAAGAACTAGAATCTAGAAACAGCCCAGATGATCTTCAGCTGAAAATGGGCACAGAAATTGTGGTACATTTACACAATGAAATACTACTCAGCAATTAAAAACAAGGAAATCATGAAATTTGAAGGCAAATGGATGGAACTACAAAAGATCATCCTGAGTGAGGTATCCCAGAAACAGAAAGACACATATGGTATATATTCACTTATAAGTAGATATTGGATACGTAATATAGGATAAACATACTAAAATCTGTACAGCTTAAGAAGCTAATCAAGAAGGAGGATGCTTGATAAGATGAACAATCCTCACTCAGAAAGGCAAATGGGATGGACATCCGAAGAGGAGAAAACAGAGAACCTGACAGAAGCCTATCACAGAGGGCCTCTGAAAGACTCTACCTAGCAAAGTATTGAAGCAGATGCTGAGACTCATAGCCAAACTTAGGGAGACAGGGAATCTTAAGAAAGAAGGAGGAGATAGAAAGACCTGGAGGGACAGGAGATCCAGAAGGAGAGCAACAGAACCCAAAAAATCAGGGCCAGGGGTATTTGCAGACACCAATAATCTAACCAAGGACCATGCATGGAGTGGACCTAGAATTCTGCTCAGATGCAGCCCATGGCATTTTTAAATATTTTTAAAAATAACTAGAAGATAGCTCATACTCACCTCAATACCCTAGAAACCCCTTTTCATGAAGCCTTGAGACATGGTGCAAGAACTCCCAGTGCACAGACAAAACGACTCAAAGATGTTCCATGAGTCTATGGAGCCCCATGTTTGGTCCTCTTTCCAGGTATAGCATACAGGAGTGAGGGAAACTTCCTTTTCTAGACAGACACATGTACCCCTAGGAAATAACCAGGAGTTTCGCCAACTTTAGATACTATAAAAGAATTCTCTCAGCTCAGTCAAAAATCTTTATCAATGATATCACAAAGAGTTTTAAGCAAAAATAGCGACACTTTTATCACATTAAATTTGGGTACAGTTTATTCTTCACAATGCACAAGTTCTTTAGAATACGATCAGGTTTTTATAATACACATATACTCTAATTCTATGAGAAAATAAAAATACTAATTATTGTGGTTTCTATTTAGGCACTGTGGCATAGTAACAAGGTACTTATAATGTTCCTGAAGGGAAAATATGAGGGTCTGAACTAAAGCAGTATGTTTGCTTATAGAGAAGGAATAAAAATAAATAAATACAAAATTAAGTTTTTTGGAGAGAATCAATTGAATATTTGAAAACTCCTCTCTCTCTCTCTTTCTCTCTTTCTCTGAGTGCATGTATGTCTGTGTGAGTGTGTGTTATGAATCAACGATTTGGAAGAGCTTAAATTCTTAATATTTCTATAATGATCCATTAAATAAGGAAAGGTGCAAAGTGGATTAAAACTTCACTGTGGTACAGCTCCCCCCACTCCGGAAAAAAAAAAAAGATTACTGGATCTACCCCAGAAGTACTCAGAATAATGTTGAAAGTGTTTTATTAAATGTACAAATTACTTGCACTTAAGATTAGGAGTCAGAAGGCATCTAGTATTTCACTTTCACACACACACACACACACACACACACACACACACACACACATTCCAAAATTTTATAAGCTGTTCTCTTGGGGGAAAACTGATATATCATAGATGATTTTAAATATTGTGATGAAATCACATGTCCTAATGTGTTGATGTCTCCAACCACCGCAGATTCCCATTTTAAAAGCTATTGCAGCAAGGCATGCTATCACATACCTATAATCTCAGAATTTAGGAGACTGAGCTAGGAAGATTAAAGAGTTAAAAGGTCACCTCACTTAAATAGAGACTTGGAAGTCAGGCTATACTACATGAGGTCTAGACTCAAAACAAATAATAAACACATACCATTTACTGTTAGCAATGTAAGTAGATAGCTAAACAGACACCAGATATAGATAAATACATATAGATAGATGATAGGTAGACAGAAATAAACACATGATAGGTAGATAGGTAGACAGGTAGATAGGTAGATAGGTAGATAGATAGATAATAGGGAGATAAATAGGTGATAGATAAAGATACAGTAATTTGTGAATTTATATTTAAAAGAGGCAGAAATTCACTACTTAAAAAACATCTCAAAGAATAATTGCATTGAACATGAATTCACAGCTACTGAGTATCATCCTTAGAAAAGTGTAATATAAAATACCTAACATTTCAACCTAGAGAGGCAAAGGTAGCAGCTTTCTCTGGCCCCTCTGAGGGCCAGACTCAATCACCGAATGTGTAAATGGAGCAGTGTTTTGGATGTTAGAGGAGCAACAAGCAGTGGATGTGGATGACTGAACACCTTGTCAAGGCAAAGTCACCTCTGGGTGTGTAGGAATTACACATAAACTACAGCTGAGTCCCAGCAGAGGCGTATACTGTCAAAAGACAGGAAAGGATCAACAACAGTTCTACCCTCCTCAATACCAATTTGATTCTTTTATCTTTAAACATGTTAAAAAGCTGCTACCTTTGCCTCTCTAGGTTGAAATGTTAGGTATTTTATATTACACTTTTCTAAGGATGATACTCAGTAGCTGTGAATTCATGTTCAATGCAATTATTCTTTGAGATGTTTTTTAAGTAGTGAATTTCTGCCTCTTTTAAATATAAATTCACAAATTACTGTATCTTTATCTATCACCTATTTATCTCCCTATTATCTATCTATCTACCTATCTACCTATCTACCTGTCTACCTATCTACCTATCATGTGTTTATTTCTGTCTACCTATCATCTATCTATATGTATTTATCTATTTAAACATGTTAATTCTTTGCTCTATAATTTTAGATTAGTTTGAGAATATGTATGGTATTACATATAAAATCTCTTTTTTCCAGCCAGGTTTAGATAATGAAAAAGAAAGATGAGATTTCAATCATTATCATCTATTTCTATTTCACTCTTGTATTTACCTCTTCAGGGACATGATTCATCCTGATGTCACTGTTAAATTACTTGTTCCAAAAATTATTATATGTCATTTTCCCTTCTGTATTTTAGTGTTCCACTGAAAATAGAACTTTTACTTTCTTAGTTTTATAACATGAGGATTATTCCCTTTCACTGGGGTACTGCTAATTCACCTCTATTAATTACTCTCTTTTCATTTCCTTTTAATGAAAAGCCATGGTTCATTATCAAGCTTAATAAAAGATCAATTAATACCTGTATGTTCATGGCTGCTTTAAGGTCTACATTATATATATATATATATATATATTATATATATATATAATATATATATATTAATAAAGAATTTATATATATATATATATAAATTCTTTATTAATTACACTTTATTCACTTCATGTCCCACCTGTGGTTCCCTCCCTCCTGCTGTCCCAATCCGTCCCTTCCTCCACCCTCTGCATGCATGCCTCTCCCCAAGTCCACTGATAGGGGAGGTCTTCTTTTCCTTCCTTCTGATCCTAGTCAATTAGGTCTCATCAGGAGTGGCTGCAGTGTCTTCTTCTGTGGCCTGGTAAAGCTGCTTCCCCTTCAGGTAGAGGTAATTAAAGAGCAGGCCAATCAATTCGTGTCAGAGACAGTTCCTGTTCCTATTACAATGGAACATACTTGGATACTGAACTGCCATGGGCTACATCTTTGCAGGTGTCTTAGGTTGGAAAAGGATCTTCACCAACCCTATATCTGAAAGAGGACTAATATCCAGTATACATAAAGAACTAAAGAAGTTAAACAGCAAAAAAATCAATCCTCATTTAGAAAGACAGATGGGATGTGCATTGAACGTATGACAGGAGTCTACTGAAGGCACCTGAAAAATTCTAACTAGCAGTGTTTTCAAAGCAGATACAAAGACTCATAACTAAACCTTTGACAGAGTACAGGGAATCATATGAAAGAAGGGGAGATAGTATGATGGGGAAAGGATAGGAGCTCCACAAGGACCAAATATATCTGGGCACAGGGTCTTTTCTGAGACTGACATTCAACCAAGGACCATGTATGAATGTAACCTAGAACCCCTGCTCAGATGTAGCCTGTGGTAGCTCAGTAACCATTTGGTTTCCCATAGTGAGGAGAACAAGGACTATTTCTAACAGGAACTCAATGGCTGGCTCTTTGACCTCCCCACTCCCCAAGGGAGGAGGAGTCCTGTTAGGCCACAGAGGAGGACTTTGCAGCCAGTCCTGAAGATACCTGATAAAACGGGGTCAGAGGAAATGGGAGGAGGTCCCCCCTATCAGTGGACTTGGAAAGGGGCACGGTGGAGATGAGGGAGGGAGGGTGGGATTGGGAGGGAATGAGGGAGCAGGATACAGCTGGGATACAGAGTTAATAAGATGTAACTGATAAGAAAACAATAAAATTAAAAAATATATATGTAATATTAAATTCAAGACAAATCTAATGCAAATAAATGCTTTCTTTCTCACCTGGGGAAAAAAAAATCACGTAATCCAATTAAGAAATGGAGTACAGAGCTAAACAGAGAATTCTCAATAGAGGAATATCGAATGGCAGAGAAACACTTAAAGAAATGCTCAACCTCATTAGCAATCAGGGAAATGGAAATTAAAATGACCCTAAGATTTCACTTTACACCCATGAGAATGGCTAAGATCAAAAACTCAAAAGACAACACATGCTGGAGAGGTTGTGGAGAAAGGGGAACCCTCCTCCACTGTTGGTGGGAATGTAAACTTGTTACAACCACTCTGGAAATCTATTTGGCACTTTCTCAGACAACTAGGAAAAGCACTTCCTCAAGATCCAGCTATTTATCTCCTAGGCATGTACCCAAAAGAGTCTCAAGTACACAATAAGAACATTTGCTCAACCATGTTTGTAGCAGCCTTATTTGTAATAGCCAGAAGTTCTACATTCTTTTTTTTTTTTTAAGTTCTACATTCTTAAAGAGCCTTTACAAAAACCTGTAAAATAAGAAAGGAACTTACTATGCTGTAGTATCATTGAGAACTCACAGGAAAAGGGCAAATATAAGACATTGCAAATGTTCTTTTTTTTGTCTTTCAACACTTATCTTCCCTTCCTCCACTTATATTTCTCTGAGTTAGTATGAAAATCAACCGTGTGCCTGCCCAAGTGGATTTTTAGACAGTCCTTGTTATTCCATTACCAAGCATCTCACCTGAGAGTTGTTCATAGACAGCCTTCGGGTTTTTACATGAGGAACTGCTAACACAGTTCCATTTTTACCTGAGAATTTTTACTTATAATTTTTGTTCGAGTTTTATCTAGCTTTGTGCTAGAACATGTAGAGAAACATGTGTCTGCCTTCCAGACAATTGCTCGCTAAAAAAATAAAAATAAAAATAAAAAAGAAAGGAAGAAAAAAAATACCTTCTAGAGAAAGTAATTTTGGAAAGGAGGCTATGCTGAACTAAAGGTGAATGTGTCTACATTAGTTTGTATATGGATTGGATAAAAATCATGACTAAAAACTGAGAGGCAAAAAGTAAAGCCCAAATGTAAACTTCATGGAATAATTGCTATATTACTGATACTGAAGAACTGAGTTGATAGGAAATGGACCAAAAATTCCAAACAAACAAAATTTTTACAAATATATTTTGAGGCACTTAGTGTAAATTTAAAAAGAAAAATCTGCAAAAAATGTTGTTACTAAGGAAAGTCATAATTACCATAGAAATTATCTTCATTTTAATTTTAATTTTTTGTGAATCCATCTCGTGTATCAATGTAAGTGTAATACTGCTACAATTTCTTCTGAAAAATTGTAAAGAAAGTCTTGTCTCCTCCAGTATCTGCTGCCTTGGAGCTTTCTTACATATGATGTCATCCTAACACATTTGCAAAGGCTGCTCCTTAGACTAATTTCTTATCCATATGGATGAAAATGCAAAACTAAATATTCAACAGGACCAAATTGACATCAAACATTCCACCACACTCAAAAGAGTCACGAGTTTAAGCAAAGTCACACAATTAAATTACGTTCTTCTGGTGCTTTGCAGTGAGGCCCCAGCTCAGCAGAGTAACATTTATGTTACTGAAAGGCGATGGCACGGTAAATCCTACTCCATTGCCAATAAACTGAAGATCAAAATAATCAACCAAGCTCCACTGGTAATAAATTGAAAGTCAGTGGAGTACAAAATGTATTACTGTTAGAATTAATTTTGGCACAAAATGGGTTGTTGAGTTTTCCCCTTTTCTTACAAATCAACCCCAAGCAAATAGTTAATAAGCTGTTGAAAAGTAAATCCATTCTGCTCATAGTATTCTAATGGAATTTGAATTTCATATTTTATTTTTTGAGCACAATGTAATCATTTGGTCTCTAGCTTTTTAAGTATTTTGATGAGGATTTTTTTTTATTTTTACTGTTAGCTTCCTGATTAAATTGCATCTTGAGAACTTCATTAAATCTCATGTATTTTTTTCTTACTCATTTACTAAAATTTACTCTTAGAGAGCATAAATCATTCAAAGTGTTGTTTATAATCATCTGGATTGGTATTTTATGGTCTTCTGTGATGTAAAACTTACTGATAAACCTGAAGTATATCAGAAAAAGTTGTTTGGATGCTTATGGGATTAATGGTTATATAATATAGTGCCAAACTCAATAAGCTGACATGTATTAAGGGTAGTCTGGAATTATAGATATAAAACACCTATGGACACTGTGAGGAAGTACAATGCTCTGTAAAAGCTACAGGAAATCATGCAAATACGTGAGTGTGCTGCTGCAGTTTGTTGAGCTTCTGATTTTCATTCATCCTTATTTTTCTCCTAATCTCCCTTTTCTTCCTACACATGCTTTCCACTAACATTTAAATAATATCATTTTGATTTTGTTTTCTAATAATTTGTTTTCTGATAATTTTGTTTTCTGAAAATTTTAACCAGGACCTTGTGCGTGCTAGGTCAAGGCTCTAGACCTCAACTCTGTGCTTTGCCCTTAGTGATGTTAGTTTTAATGGTGACTTACAGTTTAGTATTTATCATTGGGAAAAGTATTCATTGTTGAAAGGGATTCTTTGCATATTTGCTTACATGCAATCAAGTCCTTTAATATCTAGAAGAATAGGCAGTATTTTTTTATTGTTTGTGTTTTTGTTTCTGAAAAAGGGTCTCACTCTGTAATTCTAGCTGGCCTGAAAAATCTATGGCACAGGTTGCCCCAAAACCAACAGACATCCACTTGTCTCTGCCTCTCAAGTGTGAGTGCTTAGATTAAAAGCTTGTGCCATCATATCCATTTAAGCACCATTGGATTTATTTATTTATTTTTCACTGCTGAGTATTGCACCCATGGCCATGAGAATTCTAAGAAGACACTCTACCAATAAGAAACAATTCGTTGATAGATACATTTTCATGTACAGCATGAAACCAGTCATATGTTCATTAGTTGATACATGAATAAAGAAAAATGTGCTACATTTACACAATGGGCTCAGTCATCAAAAAAAATGAAATTAGGAAATTTATAGGCAAAAGAGGGAACTAGAAAAAACTCTTCCAACATGATACAACCCAGATACAAAACAATGAATATCGTATGTATTCACTTATAGAAGAATGTTAGCTGTTAACTCTTCCACAAGAAAGCTATAATGTATATATCCAGAAAGATTAGATATACAATAAGAGTCTAGTGGAGAATAATGAAATAGCTTGCTACTATTGGACAGAGGTGGGGACAGCCACTGACAAGGGAGGAAAATGGAGACAAGGAGGGAAGAGACCTGAGAGGGACTTAATGTGGAGAGGGACAACTAAAGTTAAGGTTCATTTGATTAGTCTTATGGAAACATAATACAGTGTAAGCTTCCTATAATACATACATATATGAAGGGAGCTAAATGAAATTGCCAAATGTTGGGAGAGCCAAAGACCCAACAGACATCTCTCAAAATCAAATGAAGCTTCCAGTACTGGAAATCTGGGAATGGTTTACATTTAACTGAGTTGTTGGCAAGAGGAAGGGACCTATGTGTTTCAGGATATATTTGATCACACAGCAAAACCAGAGATTGTGTTGTATACAAAAAACAAAAGCCTGTTTCTAGATATAGTATGGTTCATCCCTAGTACACACCTTTAATCCTTTAATCCAACAACTTTCTACTTGAACAGGATTAAATAAAGTCAATTGTAGGTCAAGAAGTGAAGCAATGAGCCAGTTGACACAGAGTGAACATACGAAAAAGAAATAGTGAGTAAGTGGTGGAAAGAAGGATGACTAGAGAGGTACACAGAAAGTAAAAGGGAGGGACATTTAGTTGGAGGGGTTTTTGAGACAGCATGGGGAAGGAACATTACTTCTTTTGGGACATTGGATGAGGAGGTAGGTCAGCTGGGTGCTTTCTCTGCCTTTTTGAGCTCACAGACCTTCATCCTAGCATCTGGCTCTGGAGTATTTATTGGTAAAATCAAATGTTTGAGATTTTGTTAAAAACAACATTTGGCACTCCAGTGTTTGGCGCAACCACATAGACAGAGAAATCTTACCAGCTCTAAGCGAGCTGAGAAGACTTCATATTTGGTAAGTCACCTGGGAAGTCCTCAAGGAGAGACTTAAGGATGGGAAATACCTTAATACAAGGCATGGGAACCCTGTACAGTGTTATTTCAAATGGCTTGGGAATAGAAATATAAAATGAAGGATAAAAGACTTAACTGACACTGACATAATGTCAATTATAATTACTATCAGTCTACTAATATATATTTCCTTAATAGTCATAGTGTTTATATAAAAAGTGGATTGATGAAACTACAAGACATAGAATAGAAGGACTTATAATGGAAAATAAGAAAAATTGTGAGAGACAAAGGAATTTAGACAAGAATGTACCACTTCACTGCATGATGAAACTGAAGAGGGGTGGCCCAAGATTCCTACAAAATCAACCTTAGGGAGCCCTCCTCCACGGCTGGTGGGGATGTAAACTGGTGCAACCACTCTGGAAATCTATCTGGCGCTTTCTAAGACAATTAGGAAAAGTGCTTCCTCAAGACCCAGCTATACCACTGCTAGGTATATACCCAAAGTTTGCTCAAGTACACAAAAGGGATATTTGCTCAACCATGTTTATAGCAGCTTTATTTGTAATAGCCAGAACCTGGAAACAACCCAGGTGTCCAGCAACGGAGGAATGGGTACAGAAATTGTGGTATTTTTACACAATGGAATACTACTCAGCAATAAAAAAGGAGGAAATCATGAAATTTGCAGGCAAATGGTGGGATCTAGTAAAGATCATCCTGAGTGAAATATCCCAGAAAGAGAAAGACAAACTTGGTATATACTCACTTATATAGACCTATAAGATATGATAAACATAATGAAATCTGTACACCTAAAAAATATAATCAAGAGAGCAGACATGGGGTAAGATGATCAATCCTCGTTTAGAAAGACAGATGGGATGTGCATTGAACGTATGACAGGAGTCTACTGAAGGCACCTGAAAAATTCTAACTAGCAGTGTTTTCAAAGCAAAGACTCATGACCAAACCTTTGGCAGAGTACAGGGAATCATAAGAAAGAAGGGGAGTTAGTCTGATGGGGAAAGGATAGGAGCTCCACAGGACCAAATATATCTGGGCACAGGGTCTTTTCTGAGACTGACATTCAACCAAGAACCATGTATGGATATAACCTAGAACCTCTGCTCAGATGTAGCCTGTGGTAGCTCAATAAACAATTGGTTTCCCATAGTGAGGGGAACAAGGACTATTTCTAACAGGAACTCAATGGCTGGCTCTTTGGCCTCCCCACCCCCCAAAGAAGGAGCAGTCCTGTTAGGCCACAGAGGAGAGCTTTGCAGCCAGTCCTGAAGATACCTGATAAAACAGGATCAGATGAATGGGGAGGAGGTCCCCCCTATCAGTGGACTTGGAAAGGGGCAGGGTGGAGATGAGGGAGGGAGGGAGGGACTGGGAGGGAATGAGGGATCAGGACATGGCTGGGATACAGAGTTAATAAAATGTAACTGATAAGAAAAAAAAAAAAGAAAAAAAAAGAAAAAAAATCAACCTTAGGTTACACAGCTCCTAATTAAGAACTACTAGCAAATGAGAGGCGCACCTAAAGTTAAGGAGAAGTAAAGTGGAATCCAGTAGAAATATTAGATTTGAGGAGACTTATGGAAGCATTTGTTTCGTATAATATGTATTCATCCATTGTCAAGCAGATAGTATAACCATGGCCAATTCAGAACAGAATTATCCCTCAAGACTGGAAAGATTGACAACTGCAATATTGAAAGCTGGCCTTCAGTTACAGTGGCAAACATGGTGGAAAGAGGAGGCTAGGACTATAAAACAATGACATAGAGCTAGAGTTTTTAATATTTCCCAAGATTAGTTGTTAGGTGAAGGTCAATATACTGAGCTACAAAGGCAGTTTGGATTTCATGATCACACCTTAGTACTATGTCATTTAGTAGCTTTAATTCTTGGGAAATAGTAAAAATCAGGAAAGAGGTCTGAATCATTAACTAAAATTATACAAGGCTCTCAAAAAAAAAAAAAAAAAAACCTTTCACTGCTTTTTGTTTGTTTGTTTTTTGCAAATATTAACTTCAGCTAAATAGAATTGTATCAGATTCACAAATCAGATTAACGTAAACCAAATCTTTGGCATTTGAAAAATGATAATTCAGAATGCAAAAGTTGATCAGACTTTTAAATACAAGATAAGCACCATTAGATGAAAGATTTAGAAATACAGCTGACATCTGATCTCACATTTATGATGTTACTCTGATAGGAGAAGTAATTTCTAAAAATTTTAAGAAAAATTAAAACAGCAGATTTTTTAATTGTGAAGGGATTATAGGCAAGGCATTCCTAGAAATATTTTCTTTCTAGTGATGATTAAAAAAGAAAGCCCAAGACTTCTGGAGTACGCAAGAGGTGTTAGAAAGACCAGCATTGGAATAATAGATGCTGATCAATAAGGGACAGACAGGGTAACCCTTTGCCCTCAAGAAATGCCCTAGGGGATCTGCTGCTGACCCTGGTATCAAATTTGATTCACTTGTTCCCTGTCAGCATTAAAGAAAGTCATCCACAGAATAATTAAAAGATTTAATGCGTGATGTTAAGAAAAATAAACAAACAAACAAACAAACAAAAACACTTCTCTGAATGTAATCAAGGACAGAACAGCTTCAGTAGATAAAATAAAATTTTCAGGAAAAGACAGGAAAACTACTATCTTGACAAACTGTTATACATGATCGGAAACCAAAGCTAAAAATAAAAACAAAAGGCACAGAAATTGAATGTGTACTAGACATAGGAGCAGATGTATCACTAATTTCACCAAAATCATGACACCCAGATTGACCTCTTTAGGAGGTAAATACTCAGCTTCTAGGGATTGGAACTTTATTTCATGTAAAACAAAGTACAAGATGGGTCAATTATATGGGACCAGAAAGACAAATAGAAAAAATTAAAGCCATGTGTGGCTAATATACCAATGAATTCATGGGGACATATTTATTACAGCAATGGAAAACACAAATTAATATTTCTCCAGTCTCAGAAACAAACCATAAAAAATGAAAGCATCTGAGAAAAATACTAAAAGGTATTATCACGAACATTCACAGACTGCTCAGGTTGTACATAAGCAGGACTCAACAGCTGTTGGTATTTCAAAGATGCCAACTGTCTTACCTTTGAAATGGCTACCTTTTAAATGACAAGCCTTTATTGGTGGAACAATATCCAATGACAAAAAGAAAATGTCACAGGTACTAGGACAGCTGATAAAGGAGTAGCTAAATGCTCAACACATTGAAAAATCTACCAGCACACGGAATTTCCCTTTGTTTGTTATAAAAAAGAAATCAGGGAAATGAAAGTTGCTAACAGGTTTATGAGCCATAAATAAGATGATTTAGGCAATGGACTATTTGTAGCCTGAAATCTCATTGCCTTCTTTATTACCTAAGTCAGGGTCTTTGATGATAATTGATTTAAAAGATTGAATAGAAAATGCCTCTGAAAGGTCCTACCCTGCAGGGTATCAAGGCAGATGCTGAGACTTATAGCCAAACTTTGGGCAGAGTGCAGGGAATCTTATGAAAGCAGGGGGAGATAGTAAGACCTGGAGAGGACAGGTGCTGCCCAAGCAGAACAACAGAACCAAAAAATCTGGGCATAGGGGACTTTTTTGAGACTAATACTCAAACCAAGGACCATTCATAGAGATAACCTAGAACCCCTGCACAGATGTAGCCTATGGCAGTTCAGTGTCCAAGTAGGTTCCATAGTAATGGGAATAGGAACTATCTCTAACATGAACTGATTGGTCTGCTCTTTTATCACCTCCCCATGAGGGGCAGAGCAGCCTTACCAGGCCACAGAGGAAAACAATGCAGCCACTCCTGATGAGACCAGATAGACTAGGATCAGAAGGAAGTTGATGAAGACCTCCCCTATCAGTGGAGGAGGGGCATGGGTGGAGAAGTGCGAGGGAAGATGGGATTGAGATGGGAGGAGGGAGGGAGCTACAGGGGGGATACAAAGTGAATAAACTGTAATTAATAAAAATTTAAAAATATAAAAAAACAGAAAAAAGAAAATGTGCTAGAAGCCTCAGAATTTCATAAAAAAAAAAAAATCATGTGAACAGCAAAGGTTTAAAGAAAGATTATTTTCTAACACTTGGCAACAAGCCTTAGAAATTAGTTAGTAATGTCTTACTTGTTCTTTGTACAACCTAACTCCGTTACCTGCAGGAAGCAAAATTAAAAAATATGCACCATAACACAGATACATATTAAGGATTTCAATAGGCAACTGTTTTTAGTTCTGAAAAGACTGATTCTCTAATTGCATATTTATTAGATGTTATGGTTAATATGCGGATACCTGAATGAATGGAGAATCACAGTGCTCCAGCACATATCTCTCATAAAATGAAACAGGTTTTTGTAAAGCACAACAAACGCATATTATAGGTATATCATATATCACACTCTCGTAGAGGACCAGCAGTTACAGAAAGATTAATTGCACTTTAAAGGATATGCCAAATAAACAGACAGGGGTAATAAACCTCCACCCAGAGATGGATTACATAATGTTTTATTACCTTTAAAATTTTTAATGTAATGAGAAAGGAGCAACAGCTGCAGGAGACACTGAATAGCAGATGTGTTGACCTCAGGATGGAAATTGGGATATGTGTTATGTTGGCGAAGAGGTTTGTTAATCGTTTCCACAGGAGAAGAAAAGCTGTGGATACCATCAAAATTGAAAAAACTATTAGGTTCCAACAAGAGAGATCTCCTGACTAAGAAGACACAATAGTTCATCAGACAGCTTGGTCATTTAGTCCAAATTAACATAAAGAAAAAAGCTTTCCTCTGCCATAAAAAGAATATTTTTGTGGTTTGGTATTAAAAACACAGTTAAAATACATAATTTTTGGTTCTGTTGCTCTCCTTGTGGGGTTCCTGTCCTCTCCAGATCTTTCTTAATATTTCCCACTTCTTTCATAAAATCCCATGCACTCTGCCCAACAGTTGGCCATGAGTCTCAGCATCTGCTTTGATAGTCTGCAGAGCAGAGCCTTTTAGAGGCTCTCTGTGGCAGGTTCTTAACTTGTTTCCTGTTTTCTTCTTCTTCTGTTGTCCATCCTCTTTGCCTTTCAGGATGGGAATTGATCATTATAGTCAGAGTCCTCCCTCTTGATTAGTTACTTTAGATGTACAGATTTTAGTAGGTTTATCCTATATTGTATATCTATATGAATGAGTATATACCGTGTGTGTCTTTCTGCTTCTGGGACAGCTCACTCAGGATGATTCTGTCCAGGTCTCACCATTTACCTGTAAATTTCATGATTTCCTTATTTTTCATTGCTGAGTAATATTCCATTGTGTAGATGTACCAAAATTTCTGTATCCATCAGTGGGGTCTTTCCAGAGACTCATACTCCAACCAAGTACCATGCATGGAGATAACCTAGAACCTCTGCACAGATCCCATGGCAGTTCAGTATCCAAGTGGGTTCCATAGTAATAGGAACAGGGACTGTCCCTGACATAAACTGAATAGTCTGCTCTCTGATCACCTCCCCCTGAGGGGGAGCAACCTTACCAGGCCACAGAGGAAGACAATGCAGCCACTCCTGATGAGATCTGATAGACTAAGATCAGAAGGAAAGAGAGGAGGACCTCCCCTATCAGTGGTCTTGTGGAGTGGCATGCATGAAGTAGGGGGAGGGAAGGTGGGATTAGGAGGGGAAGAGGGAGGGGTTTATGGGGGGATACAAAGTGAATAAAGTGTAAGTAATAAAAGTTTAAAAAAAGAAGAAAATACATATTTTTTTTAAAGTAAAGGGTTGCTGTAGTTCAATCTTGTTTTCTAAATTTCAGGGAGATATAGTGATTTGTAGCTAAGGAAATATTTGAGCAGGACTGTGCTGCCCACATCCCAGCAGAAACAGGTGAATCTCTCTAATTTAGTTGTTTTCTAAATTCTAGAGTTACTGTGAACAAGGTACTTGAGGCACACTTTTTACCACCGATGGACAAAACTAAGATACAGCTCCTAAATGGTATGTTTGCACACTAGAGAAATCACATTGTGTATTTACAGATTATTATTATATTTCTTTTTTAAAAGAAGAACTTTACAACATTACTAGAAGGCAGGTAATTCCCAGTGGGCACAGCTTTTGTGACTGCCAGTAAGCTCAACTTCCTGGATGCAAACTTGACCAGTATTGAACCAGATGATACCCTAATTATAGATATCATATTGGTTGATAAATTGGCAGCATAAGACTCTTCTTAAATTAAAGAGGGCCCACCAACATTCTCCTGTTTGCTTCCATTGCAAACATATTCCACATCTGGACAGTAAATGTTGCATGGAGAACCTTATACTCAGTCATTGCCAACCACCTGTGGTCATAAGGGTTATCCTAACTCTGCTTTGGGCAGAGTTCAGGGAATCATATGAAAAAAGGGGTAGATAGTAAGACCTGAAGAGGACAAGAGTGCCATATGGAGAGCAACAGAACCAAAATATCAGGGCACAGGGGTCTTTTATGAGACTGATACTAACCCAAGGTCCATTCATGGATATAACCTAGAACCCATGCTCAGATGTAGCCCATGGCAGCTCAGTATCCAAGTGGTTTTCCTAGTAAGGGGAATAGGGATTGTCTCTGACATAAACTCAGTGGCTCATTCTTTGACCCCCTCCCCCAGAGGGAGGAGCAGCCTTGCCAGGCTACAGAGGAGGTCATTGCAGCCAGTCCTGATGAGACCTGATAAGCTAGGGTCATATGGAAGGGGAGGAGGACCTCCCCCTTGGAGGACTTGGAGAGGGAAATGGGAGGAGATGAGGGAATGAAGGCAAGTTTGGGAGGGACTGAGGGAAAGGACTACAGCTGGGATACAAAGTAAATAAAATGTAATTAATGTAAAAAATAAAAATTTAATTAAATAGAAAAAGGAAAAAAAAAGAAATAGCAAAATTTAACCAAGACATCAAATTTAATGTAGCTCCTGAAGACAAGGAAGACAAAATGTCTGAAAATAATGAAACAGTAAATAAATTGGCATCTCAGAGAAAACTTGTCTTAAAAATCCAAAAATAAAAACCCTAGAATATTAAAGTTTGCCAGAAAATGAATTCTGCATAAATAAGCAAGTATGATAGATTACACATTTGAAAAACTTGAAAGATTACCCCTAACACTAAAAAGTAGAGGAAAATAGAGAAACATAATTAATCTAGGAAAACCCTATGAGAATAACTATTATAAGGAATTCATAGTCAGGCAGTGGTTTATGGCTTTCACTTGGGAGGCAGAGGCAGGCATGTAATAATTACAGTGATTTAAATTCAAAAGCCATTTGCAATAGGCAGGCTGAAAGGCAAAGTGAATGTCCTTTGTGATCTAAAAATACTCTTAAACCTAGAATTTATATATAAAAGAAAGGGGAATATAGGTATATTTATCCAAATATACAAAGCCATATTTAGTTTCAATTTTTCAAGTTGTTTTTTTTTTAAATATCAATTGAAAGGTAATAGTTTCTTCCCCCCTAGAATGATATAACCTGCCAAAAAGAAACCCTTCTGCCATCTCAGAGTTAGGGTTAAGACTGGGTTTTGCTTATATTTCCAGGAATACAAAAGCATCCAAATAAGCCATGTGGATACCACTGGACAAATGAAACATCTGAAGAAAAAGGATAGATGAGTAAATTGGTCAAGAGGTATCACCCGCATCTTGCTGTCCTCTATAGACTTAAATGGCAAATTGTCTTTATTGGTCTCATTCCAATTAAAAATTAAAGCTGGCTTTTTTGTTGGAGAGTATCTCTCCCTTATTGAAACCCAGGTAAGGTTTTTAACAAGAAATCCAAAAATCTCTGTCTCATATCACAAGAGCCATCTGTTACAGGACAGAGGAAAAGAAAAATTATGAGACTATTGTACTACCAATAATCCCATAATCATTTGGTTTTCAGCTGACTTTTAAAAACTTTTCTTAAGGTATAAATATTATCTCAAAACCTGTAAGGTTGTTGTGTATATATAAACTGTTTGTCATGACACTAGCAGTCAAACAGCACTAACTAATTCTAAAAATAAGCCTCACCTAGCCTCCTGCACTTGCTTTTTGAAGCAAAGTAGAAACAAAGTTTGTGTACCTTGGGTGTACTTGATGGACTGTGGTCCTCAAAACTTCTGATCTATTGAATATGGCATTTAAATTATTTATGTTTTCTATCATTCCTAATAGTAACCTTGAGTTCTCCAAGAAGATGATGGGGAGCTACAAATCCACTTGGATCATGGTAAAACTAACAAAGGAAAAAAAAAACTGCCCCATGCCTCTTCTGCCACAGGGTTTGCCACAAACAGTGGACACTTGTGGGTTAACTGCTATGTTCTATCTAGCCAGGACTGCCACTTAACTGACAAACAAAAAGATCAGCTTTGGATTACAAACTGCTGAAAACCCTCACACTTCTGAGCTCATAGGAGAGTGACACAAACTTTGTCCAGAACTTTGAACTCAAAAATACTTAATCCTAAAACTGCCAAGTACAATCAAGCTGGACATCGTGGAAAGCTTGGTAGAAATACCTTCATTATTGCAAATAATTTTACTGTGTTAGTTAAAATCTTTTCTTTTTACTTAGACGAAAAGGGGGAAATTTGCCTAATATTTGATCACACTGTGAAACCTGAGATTGTGTTGTTTACACGAAAAACCTGTTTCTAATTGTGGCATGGCTCAGTCCTCGCATGTGTATTTAATCCAAGAGCTTTCTGCTTAAACAGGATTAAATAAAGTTAACCACAGATCAAGAGGTGGAACAATCAATCAACTGACAGGGAGTAAACACAGGGAAAAAACAAACACAGATAGAAAAAATGGACAGTGAATGGAAAGCCTTAGGATAGTCAGTTGTAAATGTAATGTTTCCATTCCACCCCTCTCCTCAGGGTCCAGAAACCTTGAAGAAGAGGAGGCAGAAGGACTTCCAGAGCCAGAAGGAATGGATAACGCCAAAGGAAACATGATCTAAACACATCAGTACAGATGTACATATAAACTCACAGAGAAGGTGGCATCATGCACAGAGCCTGCACCAGTCTTCATGAACTGAAGTCTCAGCACTGACAAGTACTTAAGTCCCCATCCCTAACCTAGAAGCTATCATCAATTGATAACCTTAGAAAAATGAAAATTGTTCTTATTGTGCAGTGGAGTTTACGGGGGATACAAACCATTCCTGTGATCCTCACTGCTCCAGGGATCCTAGGCAGGTATCCGTCCATAAGGGCAAAGTATCAGAAGTCATGGGTGTGTGTGTGTGTGTGTGTTTGTGTGTGTGCGTGTGTGTGTGTGTTTGTGTGTGTGTGTGTGCGTGTGTGTGTGTGTGTGTGTGTGTGTGTGTGTGTTGTGTGTTGGGGTCAGTACAACAGAATAACTTCTCAGGACCACCTTCAGCAAGATTTCTCAACTTGTGGGTGAACAAGAGCTATATATTATTCGTGAGGTATATACTATTGGCTGAGGCTTGAGGTGCCAGGAATTCTTTACATTCCAGGAATTCCAGATACTGTTGGGCAAGGGCTTGCTCTGGCATAAACCAGGTGACAAGCTCTCTGATCACCTCCACTGGAGGGATCAGCCTTGCCAGTCCACAGAGGAATACAATGCAGCCAGTCCTGATGAGACCTGATATATTAGGGTCAAATAGAAAGGAAGAAAGACCTCCCCATCAATGTACTAGGGGAGGAACATAGGGGGTGAAGAGGGAGGGAGGGTAGGACTGGGAGAAGATGAGGGAGGGGGACACAGTCAGGATACAGAGTGAATAAATTGTAATAAATGATAATAATGAAAAAATATGAAACAAGAAAAAAGAAAAAAAAATTCAACTATCTGAAAAAAATTCAGAATATATATAATTTTATTCAAATTCATATTTATCCTTTGAGGCAAAAGCTAAATATATTGTATGTGAATCTTTTAAAATGAAAGGAAGTTATTATCACTGTTAATCCATTTTGTGATTAATTTTGTTTGCATCAATAAGTTACAGAAGTCTTTTACCTTGACTGGGGGTTAACAACCACATTTATGTCAAGAGGTAATTTAGTTACAAAACATTCTCATTAGATACTCAAAGCAAAGTTTATCCACTGGTAGTGATATCACAGTCCATCATGGATAACCCTCACAAATAATAGCCTTCCAATTAAATTATAATCTTTTTAAATAGAATTTTAGTATTATGACCATATTGGACATGGTAAATAAACTTATATATCTGTATCTATTAAGTATGATTCTGTCAGTAACCGGAGTTTACTGACTTGTTGATATCACCTCCTTAAAATGAATCTCTGTATTCCAATGATGATGATAATGAGAATGATTGCTACAGTAATAGGATGTACATCTGAGTTACTCTTTGTTCGTGGCTGGTATGACATTACCCATTTTACCAAATAATAAGTAAATATTCAAATATTACATAAATACTCAAAAAAACCGGAATCGCTTAAAATTAGTGCAAAATTTTGTAAGTGCTAATTATTTAATCATTGACATTTTACAGAATTCTTAGTTCTTCAATTTTAACAAAATAGTTTACAATATCTAAATATAATGGTGTGCCGTTCTTCATTAGTGTTTTCGCATTGTAAGTATTTAATAAAACTTTAAATGAAGTAAGTTGAAATGAACATAACCTTAATGAGAAATCATGCAAAGTCTAATACACATACATACATACATACATACACAAGAAACACACACACACACACATTTAAACACACAAATTGTGAAGGGTTCTTGGAGAAATAAGTCTTTATCTTACTCACTGAAAACCTCATATATAAAATTAGGCAAATGACTCATCTTTTGTAGGATAAAAAATAGTATTAAGTGCCTACTATTGACCATTTTATATATATGACTGCTGAGGATCAAACCCAAATTCATATGTTATTTTCCAGCTTATAATTCTGGAGTTAGCAAAACCCTATGTCTCCAGCTAGTAACAGGGTTATTTTCTTTTTTCTTTTATTTTTAATTTTTTATTTAACTTTTATTAATTACACTTTATTCATTCTGTATCCCCCCATAAGCCCCTCCCTCCTCCCCTCCCAGTCCCACCCTTCCCCCCCTTTCTGCATGGATGCCCCTCCCCAAGTCCAGTGATAGGGGAGGTCCTCCTCTCCTTCTTTCTGATCTTAGTCTATCAGTTCTCATCAGAAGTGGCTGCGTTGTCAAGGTTCTAGGTTATCTCCATGAATAGTCTTTGGTTGGAGTATGAGTCTCTGGGAAGGTCCCTGTGTTCAAATTTTCTTGTTCTGTTGCTCTCCTTGTGGAGTTCCTGTCCTCTCCAGCTCTTACTATTTCCCACTTCTTACATAGAATTCCATTCACTCTGCCCGACAGTTGGCCATTGGGCTCAGCATCTGCTTTGATAGTCTGCACAGCAGAGGCTTTCAGAGGCCCTCTGTGGCAGGTTCCTAGGTTGTTTCCTGAATTCTTCTTCTGGCTTTCAGAGGCCCTCTTTGGCAGGTTCCTAGGTTGTTTCCTGTTTTCTTCTTCTGATGTCCATCCTCTTTGCCTTTCAGGATGGGGATTGAACATTTTAGTTAGGGTCCTCTCTTTTGCTTAGTTTGTTTAGATGTACAAATTTTAGTGGGTTTATCCTATGTTGTATGTTTATATGAGTGAGTATATACTGTATGTGTCTTTTTGCTTCTGGGACAACTCACTCAGGATGATCCTTTCCATTTCCCACCAACAGGGATATTTTCTATGTTGAACTCAAAATGGTTACCCTATTTGTTTAGTTTACTATATCTGCAGGATTTATCAATAGAAGTAATAATATCCATCATTTTTACTGTAATGAATTAATCCATAAAAGCAATTTTCATGATTATAATTACCAATTTTTTGACTGTGAGCTCCTAAAGGATCTTATTTTGTAAGATCAAGGACTAATTGGCATGCTACAGATGAATTCTGGAGATGTAAATATGCTGAAAGGGACCAAACTGAGATAAAGCATCACATAACCCTGAAAGTGATAATGGAGGTGAAAGGGGGAAACCATAATGTTCTTTTTTTTTTCTTCATTATTTTTTTGGTCTACTTTAAAAAAATATTTTGTAAACAGTAACTGAAAACCTATATAAATTTTGGCACCTTTATTTCTGTTTTGAGAAACCTGAAAGAGAATTAAAATAGTATTTTATCCTCATTCTGTTGTCTAACATTCAGTTATTAGCTTACCTAACAAATTAATTAAAAAGCTAGAAAACTGCCCAACTTCAATAGCGAAGTAGATATGAGATATGAAAAAATGGTGACCTCAGGTCCCTAAACTCTCTTTAGTGTCCATAATAATAATAAACATCAGGTATAACTTCCTTTAACCAGTAAATGGGATTGGATTCTAAGCGTTTTAAAATGTATTTGTCTATGATTATTGTGTGTTTCAGTAAAAACTGTACAAGCATAATGTCGAACTCAAAACGAGAGCAGTATGTTTCAGTGATGTGTACCTCAATATTCAGTTTAAGATGTGTGCAGCATCCGCCATGTGATTTGTTTGGATAACAGAAAGCACCATTCCAGCAATAAAACGCAGATCTGAACAAAACAACTCTTTGCTGCCCACTTTGTAGACTTACAGATACTACGATACATTTCTTGCTGGAATAAGTCTTATTAATATTAAGCAAAAGGATTGGCGGTTTCTTCCACATATAAATTGTTTGTGTTCTTAATGTTACATTCACATGTGTAATGCATCAAAATAATCTATAAAATATTATTAAATTAGTAAAATTACCATTTGCTGAAAGGTGAAGAAAGAATTATAAGACAAATCAAAGGATAAAACTAAATGTTTTTCTCACCTCAAACTATTTTTACTTTAAATCAAAACTCATCTATAGTTTGTAAAAAGCAAAGAACTGTCATCATTGTGTTCTTGACTTTAGGAGGGCGTGAATTTAGTGCTAAGAATCAAATTTTCCACAATTTCTAATTTAAACATTTGAATAACCATGTGGCTGTTAATGGAAATTCTCATTTTACTTTTCCATCTATAACATCAATGCCAATTCTGCTACCCTTATCAGTTAAACATTCCAACTTTTATCAGCTGGGGAAGCAATTTCAAGTAGAAGCAAGGAAAGTTTCTCAAAAGAGGAACTGAAGTTAAAAGAAAAGTCACCCTCACTCGCCAATGGCCTTCTTCTCCTGCTGCTGCCTTACAGAAATGTTTAACTACCGACAATCCTTTGCCGGATGAGAGGATGAGACCATTGTCCAGGACACTGGCCCTCATCTAAATCAGGACTATGCCAGAGATGTATAATTTGGTGTGTATGCTCAAGCCTTAATGCTTCAAGGTACAGACCTTTTAGACTCTGTGGCTGTTACAATGGGGCCAAAGAGAAGAACAGTGAATTTTTTTATTTTTATTTTAAATTATTTTTATTTATTTATTTATTTTAGGATTTTTGAAGAGAGTTGAGGAAGTCTCAAAATAACAAAAGATCTGGTCACTGTTGCAAAGTTGGTTGATTTAAAGGAAAATACAAAAACTTCGGAATTAAACTTTTTTTTTTTTTTTTTTTTTTTTTTTCAGAATGTTGCCAATAACACAAATGAAGAGGCCAGGGATTGCACTACCACTGCTACTGTTCTAGCACATTCTGTTGCTTAGGAGGGTTTTGAGAAGATCAGCAAGGGGCTAATACAGTGAAAATCCGGAGAGGTGTGATGTTGGCTGTTGATGCTGTAATCACTCAGTTTAAAAAACAATCTAAACCAGTCACAATGCCTGAAGAAATTGCTCAGGTTGCGACAATTTCCGCAAATGGAGACAAAGTATTGGAAACATCATTTCTGATACAATAAAGGGAATGAATGGAAGAAAGGGTGACATCACAATGAAAGAAAAACCTCGAATGATCAATTAGAAATTATGGAAGACATGGAATCTGATCGAGTATGTATTTTTTTAACAGATCAAAAAGTCAAAAGTGTGAATTTCAAGATGCCTAAGTTCTGTTGAGTGAAAAGAAGATCTCTAGTGTACGGTCCCGTTGTACCTGCTCTTGAAATTGCCAATGCACATTGGAAGTCCTTGGTCATAAGCGCTGAAGATGTTCATGAAGAAGCTCTAAGGGCACTGGTTTTGAACAGGCTAAAGTTGGTCTTCAGGTTGTAGCAGTCAAAGCTCCAGGGTTTGGGGACAATAGGAAGAAGCAGCTTAAAGATATGGTTCTTGCTATTGTTGGTGTGGTATTTGGAGAAGCAGGGTTGAATTTAATCTTGAAGATGTTCAAGCTCATTACCTAGGAAAAGTTGGAGAGGTCACTGTCACCAAAGGTGAAGCCATGCATTGAAAGGAAAAGGTGATGAAGCTCAAGAAATCACTGAGCAGCTAGACATCACAACTAGTGGATGTGAAAAGGAGAAGCTGAATGAACACCTTGCTAAACTTTCAGATGGAGCAGCTCTGCTGAAGGCGGAGGGACACGTGACATTGAAGTGAATGAGAAGAAAGACAGGGTCACGGATGCTCTCAGTGCTACAAGAACGGCTGTTGAAGGAGGCGTTGTTCTTGGAATGGGATGTGCTCTGCTTCTGTGTATCCTAGCCTTGGAGTCACTAAAGCCTGCTAATGAAGATAAGAACATAGATACTGAAATTATCAAAAGAGCACTCAAAATTTCTGCAATGACTATGTGGGTGTTGAAGGATTTTTGATAGTTGAGAAGGTTTTGCAGAGTTCCTCAGAGGTTGTTTATGATGCTATGCTTGGAGATTTGTAAACATGGCGGAAAAGGGAATCATTGATCCAACAATGTGTTATTGGATGCTGCATGGGTGGCCTTTTTGCTAATTACAGCAGAAGCTGTAGTAACAGAAATTCCTAAAGAAAAGAAGGACCCTGGAATGGGTTCAGTGGGTATAATGAGACAGGTTATGGGAGGTGCCATGTTCTAATTCCTAGAAGAGTGCTTTGTCCTTATCAATGAACTATGACAGGGTGCTCAAGGCAGGTTCCTCACTGATAACTCTGGAGAATTCACCTGAAGAAAATTACTGGAGAAACGGCTGGTTGATCACTGCAACCATCAGTGACTGGTTTCCATCGACAATATATAATAGTTTACGCTGTCATTGATCATGCCTAAGATAATTTATTTTGTATTTTTGAATACAGACATTTGTACATTCCTGATACTGGATAAAAGAACCACATACCATTGTCCCGCTTTCAACTCACATCACTGAGGCATTTCTTCTCTTCAGTTACCATCAGGATTGTAGAGTTATATCACTACAAGAGAAGTTCAGAAGCAGCCCTTCTGTGAAAAGTGAGATACATGCACCCACAACCAAACCAGCCAAGATAAATGATAAAAGATTATCTTTTTATAGGAATTATAATAAAATTGGAAACTTCACAGTGAACATTTTTTGTTTACCAGTTATTAAAAAATGTCCTTATATATTTTCAAAGGAAAGCAGAATATTTACTTGTGTTTTTATATCTATGTATTGACATTTTAAAATACCTGTTATGTTTGGAAACATTTTGCTGAATCTTCTGATTAATTTTATCATTCTTTGCTGTTTTTGATCATGGAATTCTTTTACCAACTCATGATGAAAGTTCATACTTAAAGCTCTGCCCCAGTATGCTAAGAAAACATAGAACATGTGTGAGAAAATTTGAAACTTTTAGCATTAAATGGAAAAGTTGATTTCTCCAGGTGGCATATGTATCCAAAAACTATTCCAAAAAGATGAAAGCAGTAACTAGCACAAATCTGTTAGGAAAACTATGAGTTAAAGAAAAGTTTATATGGAAAAACATAACAACAGCATCGTTTTCACCAAGGATAGAGATTTGTTTAACCTTCAACATTTATAAACACTGGTATTACAGTGGCTATAGGAAAAATAGTTCTCTGGTTTGGGAAAACTCTATAGTTTGGAGAACAAAGAAAACAGTAACTTAAAAAATTCATATCCAAATGACCTGAAGTTTTGCTGTAACATGACCTAGCAAGATAAATTTTAGTTTGAGGTCTTTCTATATCAAACTTTCTCCAATGGGATTTATTAGAAAAATACCAGAAAAATCTAGTCATGACATTTTCTAACCTACAGCAAGCTAGTATGGTGCTGACCATATTATACACACTCCTGTATCCAACTGTTTACAAAAGTGTAAATAAATTCATAGGTAAACAAAGGAAAATATTTTTAAATTGCTGTCCACAGGACTGTTTAGAATCTTATTATCTACTGATACATTAACTAACTAGTCACAATGCATTTTAATTGCTACAAATTTTTCTAAAAACATTAAGCCTAATGAAGATTCATGGTTAAAAACATTTTTTAAAAAATTTAAATAATTTTTATTTTTTATATTAATCACTAGTTATTTACTTTGTGTCCCAGCTGTAGCCCCCTCCCTCATTCCCTCCCCATCCTATCCTCCCTCCCTCATCTCCTCCTTGCCCCTTTCCAAATCCACTGATAGAGGAGGTTCTCCTCCCCTTCCATCTGACCCTAGATTATCAGGTATTGTCAGGACAGGCTGCAATGTCCTCCTCTGTAGCTTAGCAAGCCTGTTCCTCCCTCGGGGCGGGGGGGGAGGTGTCAAACATTGAGTTCATGTCAGAAATAGTCCCTGTTCCCCTTACTAGGGTACTCACTTGGATACTGAGCTACCATGGGCTACATTAAAGCAGGGGTTCTAGGTCATATCCGTACATGGTCCTTGGTTAGAGAAACAGTTTCATAAAAGACCTCTGTTGCTGAAAATAGATTTTTCTCTTTTACAATACATCCTGGCCACAGTTTCCTTTCTCTCCACTCCTCCCAGGTCTCCCCACCTTGCTTTGTCACTAAATCCACTACCACTCCATATCCTCTTCAGAAAAAAGCAGGGCTCCAAGTGTCAATATCCAAACAGCCTAAAACAAGATACAATAAGACAAAGCAAAGCAAAATTAAGTATGCATTATCATTGCTGACACAGACTCAATAGTCCCAATATGCTAGAATTTTCAATAAATGGTTGAACTGTGTTCCTATAATGTTCTCTGTCTGTGGTAGTTTGAAGAAGAATGGATGCCATGGCCTTAGTCAGCATGTTTTAACACTTTTTGAAGGGTTGCAACTATTAAGAGACATGACCATTTTGGAAGAAGTATATAACTGGAGGTGTGCCAAGTCCAGAATATCTCTCTCTCTGGTTGTGCTTCAGCATGTAGCCCTCAGAGACTTCTCCAGCACCATGTCTGCTCTCTGTCATGATGATAATTTACTAAACCTCTGAAACTGTAATCAAGCCCCTAATTAATTATTTCTTTCATAAGTGTTTCCTTGGTCATGGTGTGTCTTCACAGCAAGAGAACGGTGACTAAGAGAGAAGTTGGTATTAAGCAAGAAGGTGTTACTATGAAAGGCCTGATCATGCTGCTTGTGGGACATTTTTTATACTATTTAATTTTTTAAATTACAGTTTATTCCTTTGTATCATATCTGTAGTTTCCTCCCTCTTCCCCTCCCAATCCCACCCTCACTCCCTCTTCTTTAAGGGCTTTGTATTAAGAAAGCAGTTAAACACTTTAAGCTGAGTTTAATGACATACAAGTGGGAACATGAAGTCTGTGGTGATGAGACTATGTAGATTAACATGGCCTGGTTCAAAAAGTTTCAGAGAAGACAAATATTAGTAAATGGCTTAGAGAGACTCTTTTTGTGATATTCTTCTATACAAATACTGGTAAATTTAATTCATATCCTTGTCCAAAAAGTCTGCCTGAGGCTAAGTTGAAGAATTTAGGATTAATGGCCTTGCTAGAGATTTCAAAGCAGCTTAATATTATTACTCACTTTAATGCATATGTACAATGAAAATGAAGGAGCTGAGAAAAAAATAACCCCTACAAAATGTACACTTGGAGAGAAAAGGAGCACCAGGAAGTGTAATGAAGTATAATGTTCAAGGAGATAAAAAATTTTAAAGATAGATTGATGGTAAATGAAATAATGGGAAAGACCACACAGCTAAGTTTCCAGTTTGTGAAAAGAAATTAAAGAAAAGGTTGGGCAGTGAAAGTAACCATTGAGAGCACAATATTGATTCACATGGAATTGAAGAAGAGATCCAAGTTTCAGGCCCAGCAAGCAGCTGAACTTTGCAGCTTCACCAACCTGGTCCTGGGTTTAGAGTCAAGGATACAAGGAAGTGATTGGGAATTTCCTTTTATGGTGAAGGAAAGCTTCAGAGACCAGGTGGGTGTCAGGGTTGTCCCTGCATGGAGACCCAGAAAGATCATTGAATTTAGTTTTAAAGGTAAACCATGGTTTGTGTTGGAGGCCACAAGATATTCAGAATGCCAGAGTAATGTAATACATCCCAAAGCAGACTGCATAAAGGGTGTGGAACCAGCCCAAAAGAAGTATGCTGGCATCAACAAAGCTGAAAGGAATTGGAGATATGAAGAGTGCTTTGACATCAGACAAGACATACAGAATTTGGAGTTTCCTGCTGTACGTAAGTTTCGCTTTTATCCAATATTTTCTCATTGCACTCTTTTCCTCCCACTTGGATCAGTATTATATATCCTATATCATTGTATATTGGAAATGTATGATATACTTTTTAAGTTTTATTTTACAGGGGATTACAGTTAAGAGATTGGCAAGAGTCTCAGAAGAAGCTTTGGATTTTAAGCAGTCTTGAAGCTGTGAAAGACTATGGGGACTTTTGAAGGTAGACTAAATGCAGTGTGCATTATAATATGACTACAAGCTTGCAGGGGCCATGGAGTAGGATATGGTGTTTAGAATAAGAATAGCTTGCAGAGGAGCATGCATATGAATGCTTAGTTATCAGATGCACAATTTATTTTTTTTATTTTTTTTTAAATGAGGGATTGTAACTTTTTTTTTTCGTATTTTATTTTTTTCTTATCAGTTACATTTTATTAACTATGTACCCCAGCCGTGTCCCGATCCCTCATTCCCTCCCAGTCCCTCCCTCCCTCCCTCCTCTCCACCGTGCCCCTTTCTAAGTCCACTGATAGGGGGGACCTCCTCCCCATTCATCCGATCCTGTTTTATCAGGTATCCTCAGGACTGGCTGCAAAGCTCTCCTCTGTGGCCTAACAGGACTGCTCCTCCCTTGGGGGGTGGGGAGGCCAAAGAGCCAGCCATTGAGTTCCTGTTAGAAATAGTCCTTGAGAAAGACAAACACGGTATATACTCACTAATATAGACCTATAAGATATAATAAACATAATGAAATCTATACACCTAAAAAAGATAATCAAGAGAGCGGACATGGGGTAAGATTATCAATCCTCGTTTTGAAAGACAGATGGGATACGCATTGAACATTGACAGGAGTCTACTGAGCGCATTTGAAAGACTCTACCTAGCAGTGTTTTCAAAGCAAAGACTCATGACCAAACCTTTGGCAGAGTACAGGGAATCATAAGAAAGAAGGGGAGTTAGACTGATGAGGAAAGGATAGGAGCTCCACAAGGACCAAAGATATCTGGGCACAGGGTCTTTTCTGAGACTGACATGCAACCAAGGACCATGTATGAATGTAACCTAGAACCTCTGCTCAGATGTAGCCTGTGGTAGCTCTGTAACCAATTGGTTTCCCATAGTGAGGGGAACAAGGACTATTTCTAACAGATGCACAATTTAAAGGGTGAGAATGTTAAAGAGATGTGACCTTCCATCTGATACTGGTTTATCAGGTGTCTTCAGGACTGGTTGCAAAGTCCTCCTCTGTGGCCTAGCAGGGCTGCTCCTCCCTTGGGGGGGGGGAGGTCAACAAGCCCACCATCAATCTCATGTCAGAAACAGTCCCTTTTCCCCTTATTAGGGTACCCACTTGAATACTGAGCTACCAAGGGCTATATCTGAGCAGAGGCTGTAGGTTGCAACCATACATGGTACTTGTTTGGAGAAACAGCCTCATAAAAGACTCCTGTGCCCAGATATATTTGGTCCTTGTGGAACTCGTGCCCTCTCCAGGTCATATTAACCTCACCCCCCTCCCCAGATTTTCAGGAATTTGAAACTATTTGGTAAGACAAACATTATTAAAAATAAGATAACCTTCTTTCATATGATTCCCTGTACTCTGTTGAAGGTTTGGTCATGAGTCTTTGTATGTGCTTTGAAAACACTGCTAGTTAGAGTCTTTCAGATGCACTCAGTAGACTCCTGTCATACATTCAATGCACATCCCATCTATCTTTCTAAACGAGGATTGATCATCTTACCCCATGTCCGCTCTCTTGATTATCTTTTTTAGGTGTATAGATTTCATTATGTTTGTCATATCTTATAGGTCTATATAAGTGAGTATATACCATGTTTGTCTTTCTCCTTTTGGGATATTTCACTCAGAATGATCTTTTCTAGATCCTACCATTTGCCTGCAAATTTCATGATTTCCTCCTTTTTTATTTCTGAGTAATATTCCATTGTGTAAAAATACCACAATTTCTGTACCCATTCCTCCGTTGATGGACATCTGGGTTGTATGATGGGGAAAGGATAGGAGCTCCACAAGGACCAAACCTATCTGGGCACAGGGTCTTTTCAGAGACTGACATTCAACCAAGGACCATGTATGGATATAACCTAGAACCTCTGCTCAGATGTAGCCTGTGGTAGCTCTGTAACCAATTGGTTTCCCATAGTGAGGGGAACAAGGACTATTTCTAACAGGAACTCAATGACTGGCTCTTTGACCTCCCCATCCCCCCAAGGGAGGAGCAGTCCTGCTAGGCCACAGAGGAGGGCTTCGCAGCCAGTCCTGAAGATACCTGATAAAACAGGATCGGATGAATGGGGAGGAGGTCCCCCCCATCAGTGGACTTGGAAAGGGGCAAGGTGGAGATGAGGGAGGGAGGGAGGGACTGGGAGGGAATGAGGGATCGGGACACGGCTGGGATACAGAGTTAACAAAATATAACTGATAAGAAAAAAATAAAATTAAATAAAAAAGGAAAAAAAATAAGATAACCATTTGAAAATAAACTATATTAGAAACAAACAAACAAACAAACAAAAAAGAGATGTGACCTTGTTGGAGAATGTATGTCAGAAGGTTGGGCTCTGAGGTTTCAAAAGTCCATGCCAAGCCCAGAATCTTTTCCTTTTTCTGCTTGTGGATGAAGATGTGGCTTTCAGTTACATCTGCAGCAGCGCTCCTGCCTCCCACAATGCTCTTGGTCATGATAGTGGACTAAGCCTCTGAAATTATAAGCATGACTCCAAGTAAATTCTCATGTAACAGTTGGCTTTGTCTTGGTCATAGTGTCTCTTTAGAGCAATGTAACAATGAACAAAATGTTGTCATTCCCTCAATATTTAAAAATAATGTTAATTTAATTATTATAAATTGAAACATTGAACACATAACAGTAATATGGTGGAATACAAAAGGAAGGGATCATCATTAGTTAGGATTATGCGTTAAAGCAAGAAATTTAGATAAGTACTTACTTAAACCAATAGATAACACAAAGGCACCATGTTAAGATTACATATTTGTTCTGATAAACCCACAAACAAGTCATTTTAGAAGGCAAAATGTCATTTTTAAAAGATAAAATTTATTTGCAAACATGTAGATTTTATGCCAGGTAAAATAAAGCATAGAAAATTTTCAGAGGGTCTATGCCATGGAGTAGCTAAGAAAACCTTATCTTTTTAAATATATATATATATATATGTTTAATATATATAATATATAAATATATATATTTATCTTTATTTTCTTTTTATTAAATTTTTACTTTTTACATTAATTGCAATTTATTCGCTTTGTAGCCCAGCTGTAGCCCCCTCCATCATTCCTTCCAAATCCCACCTGCCTTCCCTCACCTCCCCCATCAGTGGACTTGGAGAGAGGGGCATGGGAGGAAAACCTTATCTTTTAAATAGCAACCTATAGGATGACCAGGATGAGCTGGACAGTGAAAAACTGGAGAGATGGGAGAACAGATGGATATTTGATTATAGCTTTATTGCCATAAGAAGATCTGTTCTACTGTGCACTGTAAAATGAATATACCTTGTGTTTCAAAAAGTTTAAACAAGGCTGGGAAGATGTCTCAGTCTGGATAGGGTCTGTAATGTGAGATTAAGGACCTATGTTCAGACCTTCAGCAGTGATGGAAAATTGGGCATAGGGATGAACAGCTGTAATCCTCATTAATTTGGGGAGGAGATTGGTGGATTACAGAGCATGATGTCTAGCCAGTACAGGAAGTCAGTTCTGAACACAATCAGTAAGAGTCCTTGTCTCAAAATAGAAAATGGAAAGCAATGGTAGAAGACTAGAAGATACCTGAATTATATCTCTAGTCTTCCCATGAAACTACACACACTCATTTATGTACAAGTAAACACACACACACACTCACACACACACACACACACACACACAATGCAAATTAAAAAAAAAACCCACAAAGAAAGCTCAAGAAAATGATTTGTGTTCTCACTATGAGAATTGACAAGATACACAATTTAAGTAATTTAGCTTGTATATGACAACAACTTTTGTTAATTTATTTATTTTATTATTAGTTACATTTTATTAACTCTGTATCCCACTCCCTCATTGCCTCCCAATCCCACCCTCCCTTCCTCATCTCCTCCCTGCCCCTTTCCAAGTTAAATTATAACAAAGCCTCATAAATCTGCACCATTCTCATACTTCAGTTAGAACAGATTTAATTTAAAATTAAAGTGTTATTTTCTTATTTTGTTATTAAGCAATACCATAGATAATTTATTCTCTTCTAACTTTTTGTGTCTATCTTTTACTACACTATTTTTAATTGTGTAACTAAAGCAGGTCCTCATTATATTACACTTTGATGGCTAATTTCACATTCTGATTCTATGGAAAAATAATTATTCCTCACCTGTTCTCTATATTTTACTTTTTCCTACTTTTCTAACAAATGAGTAAAACTGTGATCTATTTCATTTATTTGCAAGACTGTCTATGTCTCCATTACATAAAATGTCATAACTTGACTTCAATTACTAAGCTTTCCAGACTGACTGGATAAGCTGGCAGGTATTATTCATGAATTCCATACCTGAGACACACCAGATGGCCCTGTGCTATTCTCAGGTTGATCACTGTTGAGAAGCCTGGGATCACAGCCAGCCATACACACTATTGACAGCAAAAGCTATGTGAGGCTGAATGAAGCCTAGGCAAAATCCACCAGGCATGCATTTCACTTTAAGTAGATATCTGCTTCTACATGGCATGTTTATTATATTTATGTAATATGACATAATACATACACGATTACATATATGTAACATACAGGCAGGTATAAGCCTATATGTTACAATATAATTTATATTGTCTCACTACATATAACACTACATAGATATATTATAATATAACATATGTAGTTACTTTTATAACTCTCCCTATTTTTTCATCCTAAGCCTTCCTTACCTGATGTTTCTTAAAGGATTATGTTACTATATTCACCTTGGGAAAATCTCCACATCTCCAAATTAACGAAATTACCACTTATGCATGGGTAAAGACTTTGCTTTCTGTCTGATGAGTCCTGCAATTACTTTGAAAACTTTTACAAAGACAACTTTTCATTTGAAACAGCAATAAAAGTATAAAATATTTTTTAAATCTTCATTCATTCTCCCTTTGACTTACCACCATTGGTATAGACAAATGCTTAATACCCTCTCTGATTACTTTTTTATTTATATACTTTTAATTTTTGAGAATGATATATATATATATGCATTGTATTTACCTAATTCCCACAACTCCCTTATCTACTACCAATATTGCTTCTGCTCCATTCTCTCTCAAATTAATAACCTCTTTCTATTTAATATTTATTACTATTAAATACATATATAAGCATGCACACAGTTAGTGTTGCTCATTATATACTTGTGTGTTTTACTTGTGCACATATATGTACGCAATTTAATATACACACATAAATATTATTCATGATTCTTTTAGCCTAAAGGTTTTTATTTAAAATAAAATTACTGTTTTATTTTATTTCATTGTTTTATCGCCTCCGTCTCTTCGCATGTACATATCCTGCTCTCTTCGAAATACATGGCCTTTTCTATTTTAAGCATTTTTTTAACATACATATAAGTGAATCAATATATGAACAGAACTTGGTAAATGTATTCAGTGCTTCCTGCAAGTATATATTTATAAGTCTGGCCATTCATATCAGATAACCCAAATAAAGGCTCATCCCTAGGAATGAATACTTCTTTCTCTATCAGTAGATTTAACTGCTAGTCTCTCTTTATCTAGAAGCGATATCCATGAAATATATACTATCTATGTTGGGATGTCAACTGTTGCTGGAAATATTCAGGTCTTGTTTAGGCAGCCATGTTGTTAAAATTTTATATGTTTAGCTTTCCTGTTATATCTGGAAAATACAATCTTACACCTCTCTTCCTGGTACTCCAACTTTGACAATCTCTCTGCCCGTTTTACCCCATGAAACCTGAGCCCAAGATGCAGAATTTGTGTCACTGATCTATCAATTTCCACGGGGCATTTGAGGTCAGTATTCTGCATTGTAAACACCTGTATTTTTCTGCCTGTTGAAAAAAAAAAAACAAAAACAAAAAACAAATATCTTTGGTGAGTGTTACGAGGTACACTTATCTGTGGATATATGAATAAGTGTTTATAGTGTAGTTAAGGAGTTATACTTGTTAAAGAAACTGGTGACAGTAGGTTCTCCTCTCAAGTCTAGGTTTATAATATTAGTCATGAATTCTTTCCTGTACAGGGGGTTTTATCCTATTAAACTGCTGTTGGTAACAGTTAAGACAAAAGTGCCATTTTCACCATTGTGGATATGTTGTCGGATTAAGCACAGTTGTATTTTTTTCTATTTATTTTGATATTGTTTCAGCTCATATGTTTGTCTGTTATTTGTACACAGTCTTGATCTATATATGTATTCATATGAGCCTATTTATTGAAGTACAAAGTATAGATGGGAATTAATATAGAAAAAGGGATATATGTGTGTATAATATATATATATGTATTCATACATATGTACACACATATAGATCTTTTCCATTCATATCTTGGTATTTCAAGCATTCAACTATTAATAACAGCTTTGAGTCATTAAGTCATTTATTCAATAGCCATTTAGGTGAGAAGTATAAGACATATTTTTACAGCTACTTAGAGATATATAACAAGAGAGATAGGATTTTAGCCCCATTTTGATTAACTCATTATGTAGTCTGATTTATTTATTTTTTTTACTCTTTTGTTAGTTTTTTTTTTTTTTTGTTTATTGATCCTTAGCAATTTCACACAATGTACCCCAATGCCACACTTCTCCTCATATTCACCTTCTACCCTTGCAACCCCCCAAGCGTAGAAATAACAAATCCTGTTGCAGAAGCTGTAGTGTGTCACAGGGTGCCCCACAATATACCCTTTGTTTAGGCTTCTTTGCTTGCAAGTGCTCATTTGAATGACTCTGCCTCACTGGTCTAGTTAGAGGCCTCTGGCTTCTGTTATTCTATCAATACGGGAGCCTCACTGGGACTCCTCTTGTTGATACCCTGTGTCATAGAGATCCTGTAGATCTCAATCTGTAGGACCCTAGGGCTAGTCCTTTTATGAGCTCCAGCAGTTCATCAGTGAGGTAGACAGGGAGGTAGGTCCCAAAGTCATCGGAGCAGGAGAGCTGTCCCTGCCCATCACCTGCTGTAGCACTTGGGGGAGCTGGCCTTGTACCTCACCTGGGCAGCACAGCAGAGCTCACCCCGGATGGGGATCCTACAGGTGAGCCAGCCCCAAGGGCACTATTGTGGGAGAGTTTGCATGCCTCATGTATTCTGGTCCTTTGGTAAACAAGAGAGAAATGCCTTCCTCCCTTTCTGTTTCCTTCACCATTTATGGCAGGAGGAACATCTGGCCCTGGTCCCTGGGAGTGGGATAACTGGCCATGTCCTTCACTGGCTGCAGCACTCTGGAGAGTGGGCCATGCACCTTGCCTGAGCAACAGGGTAGAGCTGGCCCTACTTGAGGGGGTTGCTGGTAAACTGGTCCCAAGGACCTGAGAGGGGTGAAGCTGACTTGTTGACCGCGCTGCTCAGCTACCTCTGAGGCCCAGATCCAGAGTTTTGTGTTTGTTTTGAGACTGTATTTTAATTACATTTCTTTCTTTCATTTCCTCCTGTACAACTACTATTCCTTCTTCCTTTCCAATCCATGCCTCCTTTTTCATTACTTTTTTAATGTACATATAAATGTGGGTATGGTTATATTTGTGAATATTTATTTATTTGTTTATATATTCAAATATAAATTTATCTATTCCCAAATATTATGCAGTACATATTTATATATACCAAAATATTGCCTGTTGGGTCCATGTAATGTTACTTGTGTGTATGTGTTCAAAGCTGACCATTTGGCAACAACATGTGTATTCTTTTCTGGAGATGTCAAGCTATCCCCCTCCCGGCTTTACTCAGTGGACTATAATTCTTTGTGTAGAGCTGTAGTCTCATGGGCGTTTCTCCATGCATTTTATTATATACAATGGTGTCCTCCTTGTTAGGCTCACATTTGCGTGATCATGTTGCCGAGTCCTTTTGATGGTACTTAGAGTCACATTATTCACATCAAATTCCTTGATTATGAGGATCTCAGTGTTTCTACCTGCTCTTCCACAATATTTCCTGAGTGTTAGATGCAGAGTGTTTTATAAACTTATCTTTTGGGGCTGGGCTCCACAATTGTGCATATTGATTGATTGTGGTTTTCTGTAGAGGTTTTTTTTTTTTTTCTGTTGGAAAGAGAAGATTTATTGATGAGGGATAAAGATTACACTTAACTATGGTTATAAAGAAAAATGTTTATATATCACTGTTAAGGATTATGGTGATTTGGTAAATTCATGGTTGTACATTCTTGTCAAATAAAGATGATTTTACTATACCTGACTAGTTAACTAGGTTTCCAATTACAGTATTGTTTCTGTCTTGTTGAACAGGTGTTAAGTTCAAATATAGAACTTTTGGTTACCAAGGAAAAAGTTGTGTGCCATCATGACTGGACCTTAGGGTTATCATACCACACTGTTCATTTCTGTAGTTCATAGGTTTCATATCTGGGTGGGACTATGGGTTGCCTATATATCTCCCTTGGAAGATAATATATTTAGGTATCATGGAAGCTAGTCCTTAGTGCTGCAGCATTCAGTTGGTTTCCAGCTCAGAGGACCCTGGAACATCTTTCTAATGTACATAAGTTCTTCAGCAATAGAGACTTACCTCCATAAGATAACTGAGAGCAATACCAAAAGGATGGATGTTTTGGTATCTCTCAGGCAGCTTTAGTCAAAAATTTAAAAAGAATTATCAAACTTGATATTGGGTTTCATTTTAGGTGGTCTTTAGTTCTTGGAATGAGCACCTCAGCCAATAAGAAAAGTTTCTTAAAAATAGGGTGTAGCCCATGGCATCTCAGTATCCAAGTGGGTTACCTAGTAAGGGGAACAGGGACTGTCTCTGACCTGAACTCAGTGGCTGCCTCTTTGACCACCTCCCCTGGATGGGGGAGCAACCTTTCTAAGCCACAGAGGAGGACAATACATTCAGTTCTGATGAGACCAGATAAGCTAGGGTCAGATGGAAAAGGAAAAGGACCTTCCCTATTCGTGGACTTAGAGAAAGACATAGGAGGAGATGAAGGAGGGAAGGTAGGATAGGGAGGGGAGGATAGAGGGGCCTACAACTTGGATACAAAGCAAATAAACTGTAATTAATATAAAAATAAAAAAATAATTAAAAAGTATTTATGTATATTTATGCATATACTTATGTGCATTAAATGTTTGTATGATTTTCTGTGGCTTTTCAGCCAACATATTCTTATCTTACCTTCTATATTTACCCTCCAATTCCTTCAAGATCCCTTCTTTTACTTTTCTCACATCAGATCAATTGTATCTGAGTATTCTCCTTTACCCTCCTCCCATTTTTTTCCTGTAATAGCCTTCCTCCCTAAAAAGGCTGTTTTAGTTTTTATAAGATATTATGTAAAAGATACAGTTAACTTGGCAAACTTAAACTTCTCAAGTACACATATTTTAATTACATTCCTAAATTCAGTTTCACAGTTAGATAACAATTAGAGAAAAAAAGTATTATTGGAGCTTTACACAAAATTAATTAGTAGTAATAAGATATAATGTTTACATGGTAGTACAAGTACAACTGAACAAGGCAATTAATCGCTAAGTAAGCCTGGTCCATTCAAAAACCATTATGATTGTGTGGCCTGAATGTAAGAGAAAATGAGCTAAGCTTGTTTCTCTTCCATTAGCCTCTTCTTTGCATAATTTAAATCAAAAGGTATGTTAGATATAGTCCATATAATATACGCATATATGCACACATATATACACATATATAATGTGTTATATATCTACAGTTATGTCTTTCCATATATACATGCCTGTGTATTAATCACCTGTATGAAAAATATAACAGTGCATTCGTTTAGCCCTGAAAGTGAAAAAAAATTACATATTTTCATAAAGTTAGGGTTTTAAATTTCCTGTTTTGAGTAGAACATAATGCATGAAATGCACCTTATTAAGATAAGTTAAGAATATAATAAAATACTGATACCTATAGATTTATAGGATAGGGTATTTTTTGAGAATTATTAAGCCAATAGTAGAAAATTCACTTTACATTTTCATGGAAAAATATGATCAGTCCTGAGGCAACTTTCTGGGGTGGGTTGGGTTAGTAAGAGTTGGGAGCTTCCCTTTTCTGAGGAGAAGGGGAGGGGGCATATGAGGGAGAAGGTGAGAGAGTTGGAAGAGGAGGAGAGGAGGTAAGGGGCTACAATCCAGATATAAAGTAAATGAATAAATCAACACACATATGTATATAAAGAGATATAGATATTAACTACAGATATAAAATTGGAATAATAAACCATAAAATATAAACAATAGAGTCATCCATCTTCTTAAGACTATTTAAGATACTGAAGTTCTGATAACTTGAATAGTCCAATGTGCTTATAGATTTTAGAACATCAGGAGCAATATGAATTTATTGGAAATACCATTTTATCCCTTACTAATGAATCAATACAAAATATAGGCATGCTTACAAATTGTTTTATCTTTCTAATTTATTGTTAAAATATGAAAATCTAAATACAGCTATCCAGTATATATTTTAAATAGATAGATTAGTTCAGAAGCCTTGCTAGGCCACAGAGGAGGACATTGCAGCCAGTCCTGAAGAGACCTGATAAGCTAGGTTCAGATGGAAGGGGAGGTGGACCTCCCCTATCAATGGACTTAGAGAGGGGCAGGGAGGAGATGAGAGAGGAAAGGTGGGATTGGGAGGGAATGATGGAGGGGGCTACAGCTGGGATACAAAGTTAATAAACTGTAACTAAAAAAAAAAAAAATTGAAATAAAAAATTCCAGCAGTTTTACTCTACATGAAATCACTCTTATGAAAAAAAAAACATGTAAAATAAAAGTAATGTTGCTTTATGTGAGAAATAGGAAAACCAGAAAAATAAAGTCCCACTACTATAAATATCTACAGTGCTTGCTTATTGCTTTTGTAATTAATGAGGTCATACAGTAAAAATTACAAAATAAAGAATTATGTGGTCTGTGTTCTTCTCATCAGGACATCATGAACAGCAAAAACTGAAATGGAAAGGTCATGGACCACTCTGAATTAAACCGTAGTTAGCAAGTAAAATGGCTGCTTATCAAATACTGGTTGTTTATTTTTCTTCTAAATCCAGATATGTTTTTGCCTTTCCACTGACATTTATAGATTTGACCTGAAGTTATAAGTAATCCATACAGTATATTTATTTTATTTTTAAAATAGCATCACATCTATTTTAAAAATTTAGATACAAAGCCATTCAAATTTTTCCTTATTTCAAAATCTGTGCTGTTAGAGAAAATTAAATATTGCACATTGTAAAGAGCAATTTTAGTTACTGGTTACATTCCCACTCTGAATTTATAGTGTTAAGCTAATTCACCAGTCTCATATCTAAAGAAAATAATTTAGTGTAGCAAGTAAGTGTTTTACACTCTATAGTATCTATTTATTTAATGTTTCTTTAATAGCTATTTCTTTAAAATGCATGTATATTATGGAATATAGAAGATAAAATAACAAAATGTTTTTTCTCTATCTCTATTTATTAATAAAATTATGAGTAGTAACATAAACCTCATACACACATCAAAGGGCATGAAAAGTAAAACAGATCTCCATACAAATTTCACATTCCCGGAGGACAATATTCGTCATTATTAGTGTAGACTGGAGTTTTGTCACCAAAGGACAAGCAAAGGCTTAGGTGTGGGATGACATAAATCATGTACAGTCTGCATGCAGCAAGTGTTGAGTCGGGCAAGGGGTTAAATTACAGGCGTAGGCGTAAATACCCGTGTGTACTGGGAATTGTTCCTGGCACATAACATGTACAGCACTTGCGCATGAACTTAAATGAGTCTATCACCTTCTGGTTTGACCAGGTACAGTGCTAGAAACTATCCTGTTTCTTGTATAGCCTGATATTTTTATTTGAAAATAGAAGTGCATCTGGGTTACTATCATGACTGGACAGAAGTTAATTCCTTTAAAGGTTCTAAATTACTATTACCCTTATAGAAAAAAAAAATGACGATAAAGATGACAGTTCTTTTTTACAAGTTAAAAAATGAAGTAAAAAAGAAGGCATCCCCCCTTTTTTTTGTATCCTAACACAGAGATACACAAAATCAGATGAAGATAGCGATCATCACAGTAGAGTGAAATGTTTACTAAAGCAATTCCTACACATTTTAAAAAGGGTTTCTTTGAAAATGACAGTATTTTACTTGTCTACTAGAATCTATCATAGTTTTCAATCCACTTAGTGAAGCTGTGTAAAGAAAGAAAATTTTAGAGTGACTCAGTTTTGAAAGAATCATCTTAGTAATGGTATCATTATTGTAGTATTGTGAGGATACAACAGGAAAATGACATTACACCTATTTTGTTGTACAGTAGTGTAGAAAATTCATACAAAACCCTCAAGGTTTTAATGTGTACATAGATTTGAATAAATATACCTCTAAAGGAAAATAGCATGCATTCACATACCACTTGGCAACCCATTCATCAAATATCATCAGAAAAAGATACTTATGGAAGTAAGTCACTTATTTAAAAATATAAAGCCTAGTCTCTTGAGCATATATTTATTTAATTTCATATACTGACTTGATAAACAGTTACTTTTAACTAAGACTGAATATGATGTACTTTACAAAACCCCAGAAAGTTTGTCTAATTTTCCTCTTCTCATGACGTCCTTTTTGGAAGGAAGGTAAATATACAGTTGTATTTATAACAAGAACATTGGGTGAATTTTAAAAGACAAGCAGAAATGTATATCCCAATGCGTCTAAGCATAGAAATGAAAAAGTATGTCAATCATGTCCTAAGTAAGTTACAAATTACTATAATATTTTCCACTCTTATCTGACATTTACCAAAAATCCAATATTCTGGAACCAAACATTTATTTTAGAATACTTCATGTATATCACAGTTTGCAAAGTGATATCATAAAAGTCAAACTCTATGCTAAAAAATTTACATGTGACCAAAGCAAAAGAATAGTCAACTCTAATAGACATGATTTTTATAAAATATATTATTATCAATTTTATTATAATATTATTATTAATTACAATTTATTCATTTGTATCCCAACTGGAACCCCTCCCTCATCTCCTCCTGGTTCCATCCTCTCTTTATCCTTTCCCCTACTTCACTCCCCTCATGTAATAGTTTAAAACTTTAAAATATTATCTAAAGTTCTACAATTTGAAAATACTTGATGGATAAGCAAACTGAACTAAAAGTTGCATTAGTAAAGATGCTCCAGGAGAAGATAATGCTAGGATGAATCATGTGCTTTAATTTCATTTGAAATTGTGAAACCAAAGAATTATGAAATAATGAAAGTCTGAAGTATTTATTTGTCCATGAGTAGAATAATAGGAAGTCAAAAATACGGCATCATTGTAGGGATATGGTTATGACAGTGAAGTAAATGACATACTTCAGGTTTTGAAAGGGAAACATGATAGGATAGCACCATGCAGGCAAATTCACAGAAAGGACACTCTACTCTTAGAACACATTGTAAAATGACTGTAAATAATATGAAAACATTGAAATTGAATATAGAAGTTGGCATTAAATATCTGTTTGTCATTTGACTAACTTTGCTTAATTACTTACAATAGGTGCATAGAATGTCTGAAGAGGTGGCCAAAGAGCACTTGTTGCTCTTAACAGAAGATCATGGTTTGACTCCCAGATCCTACATGTAGGCTCATGATTGTCTTTAACTGCAAGACCACAGCAGCCAGCATTCCCTTTTGGCCTCCATGAACACTGCATGCACATAGAAATATGCAGTAAAAACAACCAAACACATAAAAACCACATTAAATAAAATCCTTATTGTTCAAGTACAGTTAGTGGGTGAAATGACATTCAAATAAAAATTATTTTATGCCTGTGGGAACTAAGAGAAACAATGTACACATCACAGAGCCATAAAATGCAGAAGTACACAGCACAACGAGCAGCTAAGAATGTCACTGGTAGGAGAGCTAAAAATGCTAGTGGGAGTAAGGGAAGAGTGTCCACATATAATTGCATATATATACTGAAAATTTTAACAAGAGTTTACGAATATATACATGAATTTTTGCACTGGGCACTACTCTCCAACTATATATATATATTTCATATTTTCTTTATTATTATTAATTTTTTATATTACTCACAGGTTATTTACTTTGTAACCCAGCTGTAGCCCCCTCACTCATTCCCTCCCAATCCCACTCTCCCTCCCTCATCTCTTCCCTGCCCTTTTCTTTTCTAATTTCTCATGATGCATTTTGTCTTTCAAATATACTTATTTAAATTCTGGTTTGTACAACTATACAAAGGATTAAAGATTATTAAACAGATAAATGATGAGACTAGAGCTACCTCGCAGCAGCAGAAATAGAAATATTTTCAAATCTGTTCAAATGACATTATTACTGTTGTAGTGTGTTTTGTTTTTATGCCTTTGGTTTTTGAGTCTTTATCTAAGTGTACTGCCCTGAGTGGCCTTAACAAAGCTCTACTGACCAGATTGGCTCCATAATTCATGTGTTTCTTCCTTCTGATTTACCTTTCTTCGTGCTGGATTACAGGTTGGAGTTTCAGTGTACAGTTCTATGATACATGATTCGACCTACGTCTTCCGCCCTCCATGACGGCCTAGCCTTCCTCCATGTGTATATATTCTGTTTCAGGAAAATGTGCAAATGTAAAATGTGTGTCAATTAAAACTTTATTTTGACTTTTACGTTTGAAGGTTTCATTGATAAGGTGTAACATTTATGGTGGAGTTTAATCTTTACCTAAAAAAGATTTGAAAGTAGATATTAGGTGTGGTATATTAGATATAAATCTTGGATATGTTAGAACATAGTAGAAATTCCAATTTTTACGTAAATCTCTATAAGCTCTTTCCCTCTAGAAGGTCTCATTCTCAAATGGTTATATTTGTATGTTAAAGTAGATGAGAATATAATTTAAAACATAAGAGAAAATGCAAAAAAACCTTAAGTTAACTTTTCATAATGATATTTAGGCTTCCTTATATATTTTTAAAGAAAGCAATGGGTAAATTTTACTTTTATGAGTTCCTCATTACTTTTAGCAATTTTTTTTTACAATGCAAAATTTTACTGATTCAGCTTGTTGAATGTTTTTAACTGGAGAAAGATGATCTAAAAATTATGTGTAACAGATTTTTAAAAGAGAGGGAGCAGTTAAAGAAAACTAATGAACTCACAAACTGCCAGGGAGTAGTCTTGTTGTTTGAGGAGCTTATGTCTCTCACGGGTGCTATTTTAGCTGTTCTACCATGGTCTCAGAAAAAGCCTTTGACTCTCCTCATTAACCAGTTAAGAGACCTTAGACAAGTGTCCTACTCCCTGTGGGGTTCAGTTCTCTCAGCTGTGTCTAAAAGGACTGAGTCACTGAGATGTGTTTTTATCTTTATACGTTTACCACCTCAGTTCCCACATAAAGCCATATAAATAAAGGCATAACTAACACAACAGTAGTATTTCCTACTAATTGATTAATTGAAAACACAACTTTAAGAATGCTAGTTTTCCATTTTATAAGAAAGTTTAGTTTAAAATCATGCCTCCTTGTCAAGAAGATACAAGCTATAAAGTCGTCAAATATATATGAGGACACACATACTCTCTCTCTCTCTCTCTCTCTCTCTCTCTCTCTCTCTCTCTCACACACACACACAGAGACACACATATATATGGTATTTTTTTAATTTTTATTTATATATTTCTAACAATTTGTTCAACTTTCAGCCCCCTCCCTTGTTTCCTCCCAGTCCCACCCACACTCCCTCTTCTCTCCCTATGTCCTTTCCTTAGTCCCCTGATAGGGGAGGACCTCCTCCCCTTCTATCTGACCCTACTTCATCAGGTCTCATCAAAGCTGGCTGCATCATCTTCCTCTGCGTCCTGGCAAGGCTGCAACCCCCAGAGGGTGTTCATGTCAGAGACAATCCCTCTATCCTTTACTAGAGAACCCACTTGGAAACTGAGAAGCCAATGGGCTTTCTTTGAACAGGGAGTCTAGGTATTTTCCATGCATGATCCTAGGTTGGAGTATAGGTCTCTGCAGGCCCTCCTGGGTCAAGGCATTTTGGGTCTGTTGTTCTCCGTATGGAGTTCCTGTCCCCTCCAGGTCTTTCTATCTTCCTTTTCTTCCATAAGGATGTTGACTATGAATATCAGTATCTCTTTCAATACCCTGGTGGATAAAGAATTTCAGAGGTCCCCTGTGCAATGCTCCTGACCTGTTCCTTTCCTTCTCCTACTTCCGATGTTGATCCTGTTTGCCCTTGTGAGTGAGGTTTCAGCCTCTTCCTAAGGGTGCTCCTTGTTTAACTTCTTTAAGGCTATATATTTTAGTATGTTTATCTTATATTATATGGCTAATATCCACTTATAAGTGAGTATATATCATATGTCTTTCTGCTTCTGGGTTACCTCAGTCAGTATGATCTTTTCTAGTTCCAACTGTTTGACTGGAAATTTCATCACTTACTTGTAGTATGTAGTATTCCACTGTGTAAATGTATCACACTTTCTGTATCCATTCCTCTGTTGAGAGACATCTAGGTTGATTCCTCTGTGTAGAGACACCTAGGTTGTTTCCAGATAGATAGATAGATGGATATACATCTATATGTATATATACATATATGCATAAAATGTATACATACATATAGATGTATACCTATATATAATACTATATATATATATATATGTGTGTTTTCCATATATATATACTATTTTCTTAATATTCCATTAATTAATATCTTAATTGCTCAAGGTCATCTTTGGAACCAAGTCTTTTGAGACATTAAATACTGTAGACTGCTCAATGTTTGACAGTTTTTGATACTTAAAATTTGCTACATTTTTCTTGTTTTTTAATTAAATTATATCTTTTAAGTCATATATGACTAATAATCTACTCTAGCTTTCCCACTTTTAAGCAAGAGCTAAAATTTATCTTCTTTAATTTTGTAAAGAAATAATAAGTATAGCTTCTGATGGAGTGCTGGTTGTTTGACACCAGATGAGGTCAGCATTCCAGCAATTGCCACAGAGACTGTAAGAAATTGGAATTCATGTAGCTGCTATTTGATCTGATAGCTGAAGACCTCTGAAGGACTTCATTCACAGAGCCACAAAAAGTGCATATTTTTTTCTGAGATTTCCAGGCCAGTCTGGTCTACAAAGTGATTCCAAGATAGCCAAAGCCACTCAGAGAAACCCTGTCTCTAAAAAACCAAAACAAAAATAAAAAAAGGAAAAAAAAAGAAAGAAAAAGAAAAGAAAAAAGTGTGTATTTGGAACTGGTGAACAAAATACTCTAAAAACTTTACTATAGACAAATCATATGGAAGCATACTCTTTTGGTCAAGGCTCTTTCATCTCTGAAGCTTCTAGCATGCTTCTAGTTGACATAAAATTAGCTAGTATATGCAAAATTGTTTGCAGACATGTATATATACGTACATATATATGAATATACATAGTCATATTTTAAATAAAATAACCCCATAGGCTCATAAAGTTCATATATATATATATGTACATGTATTATATATCTATAATGTATTTATACATATATATAGTGATAAGCAAATCTCAGATACTGTGGGTAAAATAAGGCAATGTTAGACTGTATGGAAGCGAGTTGTCAAGACTATAAATTATTTTATATCTCTTTTATCTTCCAATGACAGTGAGCAAAATGACCCTCTGCATTCTTACAAAGTGGAATCTCATAGATAGATAATAGACTATCAGAGTAATTTACATCTAAGAACTCAAGATGGATGTTAAGAGAAACACATCAGAAGAGTTATTGAAAATAAAGACTAGGGAGGAAGGGAGGGTGGGATTGGGAGTAAAAGAGGGAGTGGAATACAGCAGGGATACAAAGTTAACAAACTGTAACTAATATTAAAAAATAAAAATAAAAAAACAAGAAAGTAGAGAGGCGGGGCAAGATGGTGGCGCCGGGAGGACTCTCATTCTGAACAGCAGCACAGCAGGATTGGCACAGTAGCCAGCAATCAGAACTCGCAGCCATAAAACACAAGTGATTGTGTTTCTCAGGTGAGAGGATACCCCACTGTGGGGGATGCAATCAGCTTTTAACTCACCCAGCTAAACCGTGGAAGAGATCCCGGTTCCACCAGACTCTTGGTCACCAGCCCAGAGCTGCACGCCAGCGTGATCTGGTCACTGTCCTAGACTGAACTGTGGGCCCATAACACCACAGACTGGATTTTCCTGTCAAGAGATAACCCCACGGAGCAGGAAACTATTGGGACAGACCTTAGGTCACCCAGACATCCCCTGGAAAAGAATCGGGTTCCGCGGGCACCCCACAAGCCAGCCCGGAGCCAGACCTGGGACCCAGGCACCTGCACAGAGCCCTGCCTGCGTGCCTGATTCACAGCCTCAGATAGAACTGTGGGCCCCAAGGCACCAGAGACTTAGTTTCACCATTGGGTGCAAACCCACAGGGAGGGAAACGGCCGATCTGATCTCAGAGCACTCAGCTGATACCACCACCCCAAAAAGGTCTTGGGAAAATCACCCAGTTTAGGCAAAGGCCAGAAAGGCGGAGCCAGGGGCAGGCGCCTTTGCCTGTGGGTTCTACTCGCCAACACCCCAGACAGAAAGGCAGTCCCCAAAGCAAAGACTGGGCGTCCCTGGCAGGAGGAAACCCCCAGCGGGGGGGGGGGGGATCATCAGGTCTAACGCTCAGGACACCCAGCACCAAAAGACTCTTTGGATTCACGTACTGCAGGCAGGAGCGCTGTGCTCAGCCACCATTATTGAGTTCCCCTAGGGCACTGGGGCACACAGCTGCATCCTCAGACCTATAAAAGCCAGAGAGCCATTATAGCAGCCCTCAGATACTGTGCCAAGGATCAACCAGTTATCCCTAGCTAGACTGTCAAAACTGTGGGAATCCCTGGTCCTTCAAGAGGGCTGCACCCACAGCGTCCAGACCAGAGCAGTGCCTGCAGCTGCCATCCCAGACAGGGACACACAGCCTCCAGTCCAGACTGAGGCACCCAGCCTCCAGACGAGAGTGGCACCCCCAGGTGCCAACTCAACCTAGATGCATATTCGCTAGGCCCAGAGCAGAGCACTCAGCCTCTGGCACAGAGACTTGCTGGGCACACCTCTCACTGAGTTTTCCTGTTGGGAGAAAACACCACAGCTAGGGAATCAGCAGGTTCTTCAAGAGGACTGTACCTGGAAAACTGTAACAACAGCAGCAGCACACTAAATTTATAACAAGAAACCCAGCAATGGGGCAGCTGTCTTGAGAACTTCTATGGGTAAGAGGAGAGCCCCCCCTTACTAACAAAGACCACAGCTACTACTCAGGGCTATACACCTGAGGTGAGCAGTGGCAATTCCTGAGAAACACTGGCCATACAGTGACCATAACCAAAAAGCAGAGGAGGACTCCTTCAGGAAAAATCATTTCCGGCCAAGGGGATTCTCCCTAACTCAGGACTCCAGGAAGCACAGAAACTAACAGCCAACACCTAAAACAGCCCAATGGGTAGAGGTCAGCATAAAAGGAGAGGGAGAATTTAGGGAAGAAAACAGGAACTACAGAGCATAACTAACAGACTACAAGAGATGGAAGAAAGAATCTCAGGTGTAGAAGATAAAATGGAAGAAATCAATGTATCTGTCAAAGAAAATGTTAAATCCAAAAAATTCCTGACACAGACCGTCCAAGAAATCCAAGATAATATGAAAAGACAAAACCTAAGAATAATAGGTATAGAGGAAAAAGAAGACTCCCTTCTCCAAGGCCCAGAAAATATTTTCAACAAAATCATTGAAGAAAATTTCCCCAAGTTAAAGGAGAAGCCAATAAGAATACATGAGGCCTACAGAACGCCCAACGAATTTGACCAGAAAAGAAAATCCTCCCGCCACATAATAATCAAAACAGTAAGTATACAGAACAAATAAAAAATACTAAAAGCTGCAAGGGAAAAAGACCAAGTAACATATAATGGCAAACCCATTAGAATCACATTTGACTTTCAACAGAGATTATGAAAGCCAGAAGGGCCTGGACGGATATCATGCAGACCCTATGAGAACACAGATGTCAGCCTAGGCTACTATACCCTGCAAAACTCTCAGTCCTCATAGATGGAGAAAACAAGATATTCAATGACAAAAACAAATTTCAACAATACCTACATACAAATCCAGCATTACAGAAGACACTGGAAGGGAAAATACAACCCAAGAAAATTAGCTTCTGTCAAGAAAACACAGGAAATAATTAACCTTACTACAGTAAAACAAAAGCAACCAAGCACACAACCTTATGACCACAACCAACATCAAAATCAAAGGATCTAACAGCCACTCGTCATTCTCTCAACATTCAATGGATTCAATTCATTCAATCTCTCTCTCATCATCAAGGGACTCAACTCTCCAGTAAAAAGATACAGATTAACAGAATGGATACGTAAACAAAACCCAGTAATCTGTTGCATACAAGAAACACACCTAAGGCACAAAGATGGACATTACCTGAGGGTAAAAGGTTGGAAGACGACTTTCCAAGCAAATGGACCCAAGAAACAAGCAAGAGTAGCCATTCAAATATCTGATAAAATAGACTTTCAACCAAAATTAATCCAAAGAGATGGGGAAGGACACTTCATACTCATCAAGGTAAAATTCCACCAGGAAGACATCACAATCCTGAACATCTATGCCCCAAATACAAGAGCACCCACATTTGTAAAAGAAACATTGATAAAATTTAAACCACATATAGATCCCCACACATTGATAGTGGGAGACTTCAACACCCCACTCTCAAGAAAGGACAGGTCAACAAAACAGAAATTAAACAAAGAAACAATATCTCTGACAGAGGTCATGAATCAAATGAAACTCACAGACATTTACAGAACCTTACACCCAAACACAAAAGAATTTACCTTCTTCTCAGCACCTCATGGAACCTTCTCCAAAATAGACCATATAGTTGGTCACAAAGAAAGCCTCAACAGATACAAGAAGATTGAAATAATCCCTTGTATCTTGTCTGATCACCATGGAATAAAGATGGACTTCAACAACAACAGAAATAGCGAAAAGCCTACACACACATGGAAACTGAACAACTTGTTACTAAATGACAGCTGGGTCAGGGAAGAAAAAAGAAAGAAATTAAAGTCTTCCTAGAACTCAATGAAGATGAAGACACAACATACCCAAACTTGTGGGACACAATGAAAGCAGTGCTAAGAGGAAAGTTCATAGCACTAAGTGCCTTCAAGAAGAAATTCGAGACAGCTCATTCAAGCAACTTAATGGCCCCCTGAAAAACCCTAGAAAAAGAAGAAGCAGACACACCAAAAAGGAATAGACGGCAGGAAATAATCAAACTCAGGGCTGAAATCAATCAATTAGAAACAAATAAAACAATTCAAAGAACCAATGATACCAAGAGCTGGTTCTTTGAGAAAATCAACAAGATCGACAAACCCTTAGCCAAGCTAACTAAAAGGCAGAGAGACACCACCCAAATCAACAAAATCAGAAATGAAAAGGGGGACATATAGACACTGAGGAAATCCAAGCAATCATTAGGACTTACTTCAACAGTCTATATGCCACAAAATTTGAAAATCTAAATGAAATGGACAATTTTCTTGATCGATTTGACTTACCAAAGCTGAATCAGGACCAGCTAAATCAATTAAATAGTCCTATATCCCCCAAAGAAATAGAAGCAGTCATCAAAAGACTCCCATCCAAAAAAAGCCCAGGACCAGATGGCTTCAGCGCAGAATTCTACCAGACCTTCAAAGAAGAGCTAACTCCAATTCTTTTCAAACTATTCCACAAAATACAAACAGAAGGAACATTACCAAACTCATTCCATGAAGCCACAGTCACCTTGGTACCTAAACCTCAGAAAGACTCAACAAAGAAAGAGAATTTCAGGCCAGTCTCCCTTATGAACATTGATGCAAAAATACTTAACAAAATACTTGCAAACCGAATCCAAGAACACATCAAAGATATTATCCACTATGACCAAGTAGGCTTCATCCCAGGTATGCAGGGGTGGTTCAATATACGGAAATCCATCAATGTGATCCACCATATTAACAAACTGAAAGAAAAAAACCACATGATAATCTCCCTAGATGCTGAAAAAGCATTTGACAAAATCCAACATCCATTCATGTTTAAAGTACTGAAGAGATCAGGGATACAAGGCACATATCTAAACATAGTAAAGGTGATATACAGCAAGCCTATAGCCAACATCAAACTGAACAGAAAGAAACTTAAAGCAATCCCACAGAAATCAGGGACAAGACAAGGCTGCCCACTCTCCCCATATCTCTTCAACATAGTGATGGAAGTCCTTGCTAGAGCAATAAGACAGTTGAAGGAGATCAAGGGGATACAGATGGGAAAGGAAGAAGTCAAATTATCACTATTTGCAGATGATATGATAATATACATGAGTGACCCCAAAAACTCTACCAGGGAACTCCTACAGCTGATAAACATCTTCAGCAAAGTAGCTGGATACAAAATTAACTCAAAAAAAAAATCAGTAGCACTCCTGTATACAAAAGACAAAAGGGCTGAGAAAGAAATTAGAGAAACAACACCATTCACAATAGCCACAAATGACATAAAGTACCTTGGTGTAACCCTAACCAAGCAAGTCAAAGATTGTATGAAAAAAATTTCAAGTTTCTGAAGAAAGAATTAGAAGAAGATATGAGAAGATGGAAAGATCTCCCATGCTCATGGCTTGGCAGGATTAACATAGTACAAATGGCCATCTTACCAAAAGCAATCTACAGATTTAATGCAATTCCCATCAAATTGCTAACACAATTCTTTACAGACCTGGAAAGAAAAATTCTCATCTTCGTATGGAATAACAAGAAACCAAGAATTGCTAAAACAATCCTCTACAATAAAAGATCTTCTGGAGGTATCTCCATCCCTGATCTCAAGCTGTACTATAGAGCAATAGTTATAAAAACTTCATGGTACTGGCATAGAAACAGAATGGTGGATCAATGGAACCGAACAGAAGACCCAGAAATAAACCCACACACTTATGGACACCTGATTTTTTACAAAGGTGCCAAAACCATACAACGGAAAAAAGATAGCATCTTCAACAAATGGTGCTGGTCCAACTGGATGTCTACATGTAGAAAAATGAAAATAGATCCATACTTATCACCCTGCACAAAACTGAAGTCCAAGTGGATCAAAGACCTCAACATAAAACCAGACACATTAAATCGCCTAGAAAAAAAAGTTGGAAATATCCTAGAACTCATTCGTATAGGAGAAAACTTCCTGAACAGAACATGAACAGCACAGGCTCTAAGAGCAACAATCAATAAATGGGATCTCATGAAATTGAAAAGCTTCTGTAAAGCAAAGGACACAGTCATCAAAACAAAGCGACTGCCTACACAATGGGAAAGAATCATCACCAACCCTTTATCTGACAGAGAACTCATATCCAGTGTATATAAAGAACTAAAGAAGCTGAAAAGCAGCAAACCAAGTAATCCCCATTAAAAAATGGGGAACAGAGCTAAAGAGAGAACTCTCTATAGAGGAATATCGAATGGCAGAGAAGCACTTAAAGAAACGCTCAACTTCATTAGCCATTAGGGAAATGTATATTAAAACAACCCTGAGATTTCACCTTACACCCTTCAGAATGGCCAAGATCAAAAACTCAAGTGACAACACATGCTGGAGAGGTTGTGGAGAAAGGGGAACCCTTCTCCACTGCTGGTGGGAGTGTAAACTTGTACAACCATTCTGGAAATCAATCTGGCGCTTTCACAAACAACTAGGAATAGCGCTTCCTCAAGATCCAGCCATAGTACTCCTAGGCATATACCCAAAAGAGGCTCAAGGACACAAAAAGGACATTTGCTCAACCATGTTTGTAGCAGCTTTATTTGTAATAGCCAGAAGCTGGAAACAGCCCAGATGCCCCTCAACTGGAGAATGGATGTAGAAACTGTGGTATATCTATTCAATGGAATATTACTCAGCAATGAAAAATAAGGAAATCATGAAATTTGTAGGTAAATTCTGGGACCTGGAAAGGATCATCCTGAGTGAGTTGTCCCAGAAGCAAAAAGACACACACGGTATATACTCAATCATATAAACATACAACATAGAATAAACCCACTAAAATCTGTACATCTAAACATACTAAGCAAAAGAGAGGACCCTAACTAAAATGTTCAATCCCCATCCTGAAATGCAGAGAGGATGGACATCAGAAGAAAAAGAAAACAGGAAACAACCTAGGAACCTGCCAAAGAGGGCCTCTGAAAGCCAGAAGAAGAAAACAGGAAACAAACTAGGAACCTGCCACAGAGGGCCTCTGAAAGCCTCTGCCATGCAGACTGTCAAAGCAGATGCTGAGCCTGATGGCCAACTGATGGGCAGAGTGAATGGAATTTTATGTAAGAAGTGGGAAGTAGATAAGAGCTGGACGGGACAGAAACTACACAAGGAGAGCAACAGAACAAGAAAATTTGAACACATGAAACTTCCCAGAGACTCATACTCCAACCAAGGACTATTCATGGAGATAACCTAGAACCCTGAAAATGCAGCCGCTTCTGATGAGAACTGATAGACTAAGATCAGAAAGAAGGAAAGGAGGACCTCCCCAATTAGTGGACATTGGGAGAGGCATGCATGCAGAAAGAAGGGGGGAGGGTGGGACTGGGAGTGGAGGAGGGAGGGGCTTATGGAGGGATACAAAATGAATAAAGTGTAATTAATAAAAGTTAAATTAAAAAAAAAAGAAAGTAAAGACTATGATTGTTGCTCTTAGAGCCTGTACTGTTAGTGTTCTGTTCAGGAAGTTGTCTCCTGTGCCAATGATTTCTAGGCTTTTCCCTAATTTTTCTTCTAAATGATTTAGTGTATTTGGTTTTATTTTGAGGTCTTTGATCCACTTGGACTTTAGTTTTGGGCAGGGTGATAAATATGGATCTATTTTTATTTTATTTTATTTTTTGCATGTAGAGATTCAATTGGACCAGCACCATTTGTTGAAGATGTTTTCTTTTTGTCCATTGAATGATTTTGGCTTCTTTGTCAAAAATCAAGTATTCATATGTGTGTGGGTTAATTTCTGGGTCTTCTGTTCAGTTCTATTGATCCACCTTTTTGCTTCTTTGCCAATACCATGCAGTTCAGAGGGACTCTGAAAGACTCTACCTAGCAGTGGATCAATGCAGATGCTGAGACTCATAACCTGCTGAGTGCAGGACATCATGTGAAAGAACGGGGAGTTAGTATGACCTGGAGAAGACAGGAGCTCCACAAGGACTAATTATATCAGGGCACAGGGGTCTTTTATGAGACTGTCTCTTCAACTAAGGATCATGTGTGGATATAATCTAGAACCCTTGCTCAGATGTAGACCATCGTAGCTAAGTATCCAAGTGGGTACCCTAGTAAGGGGGGCAGAGAGTATTTATAAAACATGAACTCAATGGCTGGACTCTTTGACACCCCCCGCCCCCAAGGAGCACTCTTGTTAGGTCACAGGTTATGACATTGCAGCCAGTCCTGAAGATACCTGATAAGCTAGGGTCAGATGGAAGGGGAGGAGGACATCCCCTATCAGTGAACTTAGAAGGGGCAGGGAGGGACTAGGGGAGGGGGATATGGCTGGTATACAAAGTAAATTACCTGTGATTAATATAAAAAATTAAAACTATTAAATAAAAGAAGAAGAAGAAGAGAAGAAGAAGAAGAACAAAAAGAAGAACAAGAAGAAAAGAATATGCCCAGGAGTAGTATGGCTGAATCTTGAGGTCGTCCTATTCCCAATTGTCTGAGAAAGAACCAGATTGACTTCCAAAGCGGTTGTACAATTTTGCACTCCTAACAGCAGTGGAGGAGGTTTCCCCTTTCTCCATATCCTCTCCAGCATGGGTTGTCACTTTAGTTTTTGATCTTAGCCATTCTGATAGGTGTAAGATGAAATCTCAGAATTGTTATGATTTGCATTTCCATGATCAAAGCAGATGCTGAGACTCAAGGCCAATCATTTGGCAGAGAGCAGGGAGTCTTATTGAGAAAGACAAGGGAATAGAGGGACATGGAAGGGACAGGAACCCCACAGGGAGACCAACAAAACTAAAAGATCTGAAGCCAGGGTGTCGTTCAGAGACTGATGCACCAAGAAGGACCAAGCATGGAGAGGACATAGATCCCTTGCTCAGATGTGGCCAACTGGCAGATCAGTCTCCATGTAGATCTCTGAGCGAGGAGGGTAGAAGCTGCTATCATGAACTATCATGATCTCAGCCGACTGCTCTTTGATCACCCACTCCTGATGATACAGCCTTGCAAGGCCACAAAGGAAGAAGATGCAGGAAGTCCTGATGAGACTTAACAAACTATTGGCAGATGGCAATAGTGGAGAACTCTCCCTCTCAGTGGACTAGAAGAAGTGAGTGTAGGCAAGAGAGAGGGAGGGTTAGACTGGAGGATTTGAGGGAGGGGGATCAATTGGGATATATAATGAATAAATTGTGAAGAAAAAAATAAAATTAAAATTAACAAAAGGAAAACAAAGAATATTTCCAAACAATCATCCATTTCCCAAAAATGTATAGGAGATAGCCTTCTCAGATACATTTATGGAAAAATTTACACAATGTAGAAAAAAGTTGGAAGAGAGCAAAACAAAAACCAGAAGTCATGTACAACAAACCCTGTAGCTGCCCTTGGCCCCAGTGGTAGCAAAATGAAATTGAAGGACAGACTTAAGAGTTATGAAGGGACAGGTAGCATTCTGCATTTCCCTATCCAGCTATGCTGTAGGCTGCTTCCTGTAGTTATTATGCTAGTCTTGTCTGTGGATGTTGGAGGATTTGGACAGTCTTGTGTCCCATCTTTCATTAAATTTCCTTTGCCAATTTTACATATAGACAAATAATGCATGCTGAATATTCTAATGTCCCACCTTCTGCATCCTCACTGTTTTGTCTACCTACTCACTCAACCTCTTTCTACATCTCCCTGACATTCATAACTATTATATTTGTTTTGAGACCAATCGAATTTAAACAGACTAATCTTTTGTTGGCATAAGTTTGAAGCTATCTTTTGGAGCTGGTGGGCTCATTCTCAGATCTTCAAACTTACATCATTACCTGTGAGCAATAGAACCCACAAAACTTCATCTATAGCTAGATTTTGTTTAGTATTTGGGCATGCTGGAATGGACAACTGAGCCATATGTTAGTGCAAAAACAGAGCTTTCATTTTCTTTCTCAGGGGAAGAATGTTTGTGTGCCATGACATAAACTGAAGTTATAGTAATTGTGGCAGCCAATTGGAAATTATTATATACATAATGAAAACTGTTTCAATCATTAAAGAATGACAGAATTTCTGCCACATTAAAAACGCTATACTTTTGTGTTTAGTGGCAGACATACTCTTTGTGTGTCAATACAGTGGAAAGGATGACTGACTACTTTGGGACTGTCATACTGCAGGGGTCATATTTAAGCATTGTTGTCACAATTCTGAGTTTATTATTACAGATAATATCCACCAAGTTATCATGTATGTGAGTATTGGTTTCTCTTCTGTACTCAAGACCCAGGCAACAGATTACTCCCATTGAGTCAACTCCATACTGCATTGTAAATATTTTTTTTTTTCTTAGATGAGGCTATGAGATAAGTGCTGTTTCTAGTTTTTTTTTTTTTTTTTTTTTTTTTTTTTTCTGAACTCTTCTTCGCTGATTCAACTCAGCTATTCTGGCCTAAACTCTTCTCTAGGCTGACAGATTAAATCTTGCTTCTATAGGCTTCTGACTGAATTGGTCTTCATGGCATACAATTAATTCTGGCAATGTGTTTTAACCTTCTGGCTCCTTATTATTCTCTAGCTCCTTCTGTCTTCACCTATGTCTAGCTTTGCCGGGAGCCAAAGCTATCTACAGAAGCCAAAGCCAAAGCTATCTAGTGAAGACAAAGGTATCTACGGAAGCCAAAGTCAATTAGTGAGCCAAGGCTATCTATGGAAGCCAAAGTCAAAGCTATCTAGTGGAGACAAAGGTAGTTACTGAAGCCAAAGCCAAGTAGAGAGCAAAGGTCATTTAGTGGAGACCTAAAGCTATGTAGTGAAAGAGTTATCTAGACCCTAAATCATGGGTGATAGATTGTGAGGACATCCTTTGTTAGAGCATCCTGTAAGATATCTTAAGAGAACATCCTTATGGTATCTTGCAGGTACAATATTTAACCCATGAAAACACTCTTCCTATTTCCTGCAGCAGTAGATTAACCTTCCCCCTTTCCTGCCTTCTCCCTATATAAGTTGGGTAAAAACTTCTAATAAATGGAAGCCTTGATCAGACAAACAGACTTGGCTTTCATTCCTGAGTCTCTTGTCCCTACCCTCCCATTCCTTCCACTCTCCTCCCTTAGGAACCCCTGTTGAAGCCCCGCAGGACAGGGCATAGCTTGTTCATTCTGGAACTTTTATCTCTAAAACTCTCCTTGTAATCAACTTTCATCTCTCTTCCTGGGCTGCTCTTTCCTGTCCTATTCTTCTGAGAGTTGGGCTTAGCCTATCTGTGACCTATTATGTCAAATCTTTCTCTAATTCATCACTTTGGCCCTCAGTTAGACCTCACTTTCAAACATGGCTGCTTCCTTCTATAAAGTAAACTTACCTTCATTGTTTGGGATTAGGGGTGTGTACTAGGGGTGTGTCTGCTTTCCAGCCCAATTGTACTATAATTGAGAGTATGTCTGTATTCCAGCCTGTTTACATATACTTAGAAGCTATTTGGATGTGATCCCTTTCAAGAGAAGCCATATTGCTTTAAAATTCTGCTACATAGCACATGGACAGCAACATCCAGCCAGCAAGGGTCTCCTGGACATCTCCATGCACAAAAATGTGTGAGGGACATGAGAACACTTTACGTATTCTGTGGTCATTTGCTCTGTAGTCATGGATGTATCTAGAACATCAAATTCCTTCCAAAAGAGAGCTCTTTAACAGTTAAGGTTATGAGAAGAAAAAACAAGGTGTTGTATGCAAATTCTCACCTTTGAATGGAAATTACTGAAAGAAAAAAAAAGAGTGTTTTTTTTTTCCTTCTTATTTCATTACAGGCCATTAAAATAATAACAGATTGTACTTGGTGTAAGTCTTATAATAAAGAGAAAAATGAAAATCTATGAAAGTCTTTGTTATTACATTATTCAATTCCTTTCTTTTATCGTATTATTTTCCACATCTAACACGGATGAAATCATTCCACAAGGGCATTTAATAAACATAAATGTATTTTAATTCTTTGTAGACATTACAATTGAATTGTATTATTCATTTGATGGACATTGAACACTCTGGCTTATTTATCTGCCCTCTTCCTTTCAAATCAATTCTGTATATAAGAAGAAACACATCTTATACTGTTTCTCCATTTCACTGAACCCAGGTCCAGTATCCAGAAGGATTCTGATGAGACACACCTGGAATTCCCAACTCAGCAATCAGCATTTCCATACCAATAAAGTGATTCACATATTATATTCTTTCTATGATAAACATAATGAAATCTGTTCAGCTAAAGAAGATAAACAAGAAAGAAGACCCAGGGTAAGATGATCAATCCTCACTTGTAAAGACAATTGGAATGGGCATTGGACATAGGAGAAAGCAAGTAACAGGACAGGGGCCTACCTCAGAGGGCCTCTGAAAGACTCTACCTAGCAGTATCAAAGCAGATACTAAGACTCATAACCAAACTTTCGGCAGGGTGCAGGGAATCATATGAAAGAAGGGGGAGGCTTTAGTATGACCTGGAAAGAATAGGAGCTCCACAAGGACCAAATATATCTGGGCACAGGGTTCTTAAGACTGTTTCTCCAACCAAGGACCATGTATGGGTATAACCTAGAACCTCTGCTCGGATGTAGCCCATAGTAGCTCAGTAATCAAGTGGTTTTCCCTAGTAAGGGGAACAGGGACTATTTCTGACATGAACTCAATGGCAGGCTCTTTGACCTCCCCACCCCACAAGGGAGGAGCAGCCATGCTAGGCCACAGAGTAGGACTTTGAAGCCAGTCCTGAAAATACCTGATAAACCAGGGTCAGAATAAAGGGGAGGAGGTCCTCCCCTATCAGTGGACTTGGAATGGGGCAGGGAGGAGATAAGGGAGAGAGGATGGGATTGGGAGGGAATGAGGGAGCAGGATACAGTTGGGATACAGAGTTAATAAAATGTAACTAATAATAAAAATAAAAAATAAAAAAATTCTATTCCTTCGTTTGTTAATTAAAATATCTGATGTTTTTCTCCTTGGAAAAAAAAGTTTAGTAGTTCCAAGTTAAATTCCTGGTCAATGATTTCGTATCAATCACAAAATATGAATTCTTATTATTGTTATCATTTACAAAATTACAGATAGTATCACAATTTTTTTAGAATATAGTTCATACGTAAAATATGGCCAACCTATTGGTCTGGATACAAATCAGTAGACATACATATAACAGTTAAAGTAGGGATATTTTTAATAATTAAAAAAAAGAATTACTAAACTGTCAGAGAATTGTGACTATAATGATGATAAAGAATACATTAAAATATGCTCCAATCCATTCTTCTACCTTTAATGTGTGATTACAGATGTTACTTATAAGAACGTATGTTGTAGGGCTGGAGAGATGATTCAGTGGTTAAGAACACTCACTGGATGTTCTACCAGAGGACACAGGTTTAATTTCCAACACCATGTTGGAAACTTTAACTGCAGTTCCAGGGGATCTGATATTCCAGGCTCCAAGTATGCATATCCTGCACTCACAAACATGCAGGCACAACACCTGCATACATTAAAGAAAATATACGTTTAAATTAAAACTGAAGAGTGAATATAACTATAACGTTCTTCCCTAGCCTTACCCCTATCTCTCTCTACCTACACAAGAGAGGCTGTATTTCTACTTTTGCAGAAATGCTGGCAGAGCAGAAAACTGTCAGATACCGTGGTGCTATGTGTCCTGGGTGTCTGGAAAAGGCAGAACACAGGTCTCACACAACTGCTTTTTACTGGAAATGGAAAAAAAATCAAGAAAGTGCTAAATAACACATACCCCAAACAGGAAAATGCTGCCCTTTCCATTTGCAGCGTATCTCAGAGCCCTCTGCTCTCAGGGATCAATCGTGCTTCTTCTTCTTCTTTTTTTAATAAAACAGAGAATCCTTGAAGAGACAGTTGCTCAGAATGTGTACAATGGAGTGCAAATTTAATTTGAAGCAACACATAGATGATTGCTGTATACATCGTGTGTTCACTTCACCGTATTACATACATTAGAAAAGACCTCTATTTTTCACTCACCCCACATTTTCACAACTAACGTGAAATTCAAGCAATTACATTTTAACATTTTAAAAGAGTTAAATGAATAGGCTAGTCTATAAGCATTTTAGTGACTCCCCTCTTAAACTCTGAAATGAAGTAATCCTTGCTCTAGGAGGGCTTCTCTACCCTGACGGAAACAGTTACAATTACAACACTAGCCTCACATCTAGCTTCAGATTTGCCATTTACTGCATGTATAAATAAATGTCTATGTCTTTTGTTTCAGTCCCTGGATGTCTCCAAATGCATGTCAGTAACAAAAATCCACTCACATAAATACCATGACGTAGCTTACCACAAATCCCTGTCTGTAGGCTAATCCTGGTGCCGCAAATAACTTTTTGATCTGAAGTGGTTAGAATCATATATAATCATTTTACTCTCTGTAGGAACTATATTTTCGGTTTTACCATTAGCCAATGAGGACTTTACTGCTGAGTCAGCATTTGTTGTACTATTTAAAACACATGTGAACACAGAAACACACACACTCAAGAAAAAAGAAACAATGAGAACAATAATGAAAAAGCCATTCAACAATACACAGCTGGGAAATGTTTAGCTTGCCTTTGGTTTTCTAAAATCATTCTGAATAAGACAGCAATGTCGTGCTGAGAGAGTGCTTCTATACTTACTACCAAGCACTTGTTCTATTTACATTAAGGACAGTGCAATGGCTAATTTAATGTAGCTTTGTCTCACCGAGTGTTAATGATTAACATAATGGCATTTAAAAATCAAAACTGCACTTCTTAATGCTTTAATCTCCCAGGAGTATCTGAAAGTCATTCTGAAATTAGAATGTGCACTTTATGTACAGATAAATTAAGTTTTTCTGTTCAAAAGTTACTCAAATGTTCAGCCTAATGTACTGATTAAGAATGTGTGGTCTGAGGAAAAAATAAAAAATTTTACATTTGAATTTCAGATTTATTCATTGATTTATTCTTTCAACTAATAGTAGATATCTAATTGTTATGCATAATGAGATTTTAATAATGACCTCCCCTATCAGTGGACTTAAGAGAGGGGCATGGAAGAAGATGAGGGAAGGAGGGTGGGATTGGGAGAGTCTGAGGAAGGGGGCTACAGCTGGGATACAAAACATAAAATGCAATTAATGTAAAAAATAATAATATAATTAAAAAAATAATGAGCAAGTTAAACTCAGCCCTGCCCACATAGAAACCAATATCTCACGCAAAAAAAACAAAACTTCGATAGATCAGATAAAGAGCAACCATAGTACTTAAAACTCTTTGTACTATTTTGAAAAGGGGATGTGGATTAACATGAAATACAGAAGTAGGTCTATTATTTTATATTCTAGCATAAATTTTCTGGGGAAATTACTTATGACTTCAATTCTTAATAGTAACTAGGAAACATTAGGATAGAATTAGCAGTGTTAAGTGTATTGTCCTGGTAGAAAGAGAAAGATAGAGACCTGAAGTAAACTGTAGTGACAGAACATAAAAGAAAAGGACTTTCTTAGCCTACTTTTACCAAGTACCTCACTATTCAGTATTTACTATTATTTGCGAAAATGCTGGATGCAAGAATTGGCACTGATCTCCTTTTTATCTTCTGTATGATGAAGAAAGAGTTGGCACTGTTTCAGAAATACAGTGAGTATAAAGTAGGAAAGTGATACCAAGGATTTAGCAAAGTATGACTATCCTAAATGCTTGGAAAAGATAGCCTAAAACCTTTGCTCAGACGAAGCTCGTGGTAGCTCAATAACCAATTGGTTCCCCATAGTAAGGGGAACAGGGACTATTTCTGACAGGAACTCAATGGCTGGCTCTTTGACCTTCCCACCCCGCAAGGGAGGAACAGTCCTGCTAGGCCACAGAGGAGGACTTTGCAACCAGTCCTGAAGATACCTGATAAAACAGGGCCAGAGGAAAGGTCCTTCCCAATGTGTGGACTTGGAAAGGGGCTGGGAGAAGCTGAGGGAGGGAGGATGGGATTGGGAGGCAATAAGGGAGCAGGATACAGCTGGGATACAGAGTTAATAAAATGTAACTAAAAATAATAATAATAAAAAAATAAAAAAAGAAGCAGTGCAATTGGTTTCTATTCATATGTTATTTATTTGTTTTTGTTTTTGATGATGTCTGAAAATCAAGGCTGGCTTCAGACTCATGATTACTTTTGTGCCTCCAGTTCCTAATTGCTTGAACCAAAGACATGAATTAGCTGCCACTCCAAGTTTCCAGTCATTATCTTTAACCAGCAGTTGTGACATAATTTTAAATTCAGTCATAAATTCTCTAAAGGGAAATGTTTATTTTTTATATTACTGAATAAATATTATCATAATTGAATGAGTTAAATAATTTAGGATTAGGAAAAATGAAGGTTAAAATTAATATATTTTTAATATGGAAAACTAGATAATTTATAGTTTGGAACATGATCTTGTTTTATTTTTATTCATTTATATTTTTACCACTCCCCCCTCTCCTACAAATCCAACACCCCAATATCATTCCTGTGTTTATTTATTATTATTAGTAGTAGTAGTAGTAGTAGTATTTTTACGATTTATTCACTTTGTGTACAATTGTAGCTCCTCCCTCATCCCCTCAAGATCCCACCCTCCCTCCCTCTTCCTCCCCTATCGCTTCTACTCTTGTCCACACATAGAGAAAGTCCTCCTCCAATACTGTATGATCTTGTTTTATGATAGGTGTTTCACACAATATTTTGTTAAGGTTTTAGTCCCCAAGGTGGCACCACCAGAAGATGGAGTTTAATGGCAGGTCTTCATATTATTTGAATACGCCATCAAAAGACATAGTGTATATTAGCCTTTACCTCCTGTCTCACAATATATACTGTTTTGTTCTTTCATATGCTCCCCCCCACCATGGGCTGCCTCCCCAAAGGCACATAGCAACTGGGTCAACCTATCATGCAATGGAAAATCATCGTGAACCTCTGAAATCATGAGCCAAAAATCAGAACAAAACAAAAGCAAAAAAATATATATATATTTTTTTAATAAATAAATCATGCCAGGAACATTTGTTATAATAATATAAGGCTTACTTAACAAATAACATAAATGATCAAGTAATTTAAAAATTATTCTACTGTGAAGAATTTCAATGTCCGGACTTTTATATTTAACATAATTCTAGTTTGTATTTTTTCCCCTAGGAATATAGAAAAATAGAGCGATGAACTCGGCTTCTGTTCTTCGTCATGGCACCATCAAAATTGCTTGATTTTAATGCGCTTTCCAATACTCAATTAAACGACTCTTAACATGCAAGGAACAACAGTGATTACTCTTACATTTTCTCTAGGACAACACATCTCTTAGAATATACAGGGTATGTTGCCCTCATTATCAAAAAGAGCTACAGCAGTCCAGTTTGGATGTGAAAGTGTTCAGTAATTCCTTAATGATTACTTTATTTATTATTGTCAAATTTAGTCTTGAGACAGATCTACTGTTTTTTTTTTTACTTATTTTTTAATATAACTTGGAAAATCATCTAAAAATCAATTTTTTCAACCTACATAATTTTTTTTTTTAACATCAGTGAACATTTCAAAGAGCACATTAAATGTCAGACAGTGCAACCCATCCGGATGAGACCTGATAGGCTAGGGTCAAACAGACAGGGAGGAGGACCTCCCCTATCAATGGACTAGGGGAGGGCCATAGGAGAGAGGAGAGAAGAGTGGGATTGGAGGAGCCAAGGGAGGGGTTCATAGCCTGGATACAAATTGAATAAATTGTAATAAATGATAATAATAAAAAAAAATCAGAAAAGGTCTCTACATATCTTTATTTATCTTATCTCTATTTCTTTCTTTGTGTGTGTGTGTGTGTGTGTATGTGTATCTGCCTCTCTCTGTGTGTATCTCTCACTCATTTATATTTATACCTGTAAGGAATTATTTTAATCTGTATTGTATACAAGAATCTGACATCTCTAGCCTTGCCAAAAGAATACAATGACTGTTTTTCTCTGACGAAAACACTTACCCAGTAAATAATTAACCTGCATTTTTCTCTTCCCCAATTTAATGTTTATAAATGTGTAAATAGTGCTTTCTTCTCCCCCAACAACCTAGCAGATATTTACTTAAAAAAAATGACAGAAGAATGACAAGTTCAGCCTTCTAATCTCTAAATCAGGGACAATCACGAATAAAACATAATTTGTATCAGTGATTTTCTGACTTGTGACATGTTGGTGAGCCCAGGCTTTTCTCTGTAATATGGAATCTGAAAGCCCTACCTTTATATTGGAATCTTAGAGCAGACGAGTACATTCTCTGTTCTCTGAAATTGAAGGTACAGAACATCAGTAGTCTAATGTTCTGTCTATAGTGCAGTGTCCCAACTCTCCTTGTATCATGTGATTTTAAGGAAACTCTGTCCACTTCAGTCAAGGGTCAATTATGTATTTCACTGGCTATGATGGTCTCTCATCTAACACTTTCCCCATGCCCTAATAATGGCAGCCTGTGGTGATGCTGCTGGTTCTCCTAATAAATCTCATCTGACAGTAATTTTGAATCCGTTTTTTTCAAGTTCCTGCTTACTAAACCCTAATACATAACTGAAATGTTTTGTTTTTCATTTCTTGGCAGGCAGGGCATGCATGCTTTGGTGTGTGTGTGTGTGTGTGTGTGTGTGTGTGTGTGTGTGTGTCACTCTGTCTACTCTCTATAGATCAAGACATAGATTGTTCAGTTACAACTCCAACACTATTTGCCTGTCTACCACAATGCTCTCCACCATGATAATGGATTAACCCTCTGAATCTGTAAGCAAGCCACTAATTAAATATTTTCTTCTACATGTCTCCTTGGTCATGGAGTTTCTTCACAGGTGCAGAGCAGAAAGACAACATTTATTTGTCATTGATTTTTATCATCAGGGCTATTATATACAAATTACTTAATGCAAACAAATAAAACCATATGACATGGTATTCTTAAGAGGTTAAAGTAGTAATTTTCAGTTTTAACATAGGACCCCTTTTCCTTCCTCTCATTGTCACTCATTTTTCTAAAGCAGTTCAGTTGGCTGAATATTTATGCCCACACAACAAATTATTATGTCAAAATCCTACACACTGATAATATAAAATCACGAGATGAGATGATATTTCTGGAAGGTGTTTGGGTCATGAGGATAGAGTAAATGTGCTTAGTGTCTTTCAGAAAGATTCCGTAGAGTCCCTATGCCCTTTCATAATATGAAATGAACTTGAACGTTAGCCTTCACCAGGTAACAAATCTCCTGAACCTTTCCTGGAACTTCTAAACATCCATTATTATGAGAAATATGCTTCGGCTGTACATAAACCATCCTGGTTGTGGTATTGTGATAGGAACCTGAATGAACGAATGCATGCAGAAAGAACCTACCATAGTGTCAAGTGTTTCTCCAGCACAGTCAAAGCCTGTCTCAGAGTAAGGAAAGAGCAAAGGCTTATGGGGTGTTCACGGAAACAGCAGGGGTTTTGCATCACCCTTATTTAAGCATCTTCTACATTATTTACATTAAAAATTGAATTCAATTTAATATTATATAAAACCCAATGGAAATTTTGTCTCTAAACAACTTTCTGTGATTAAACCTCTATTCACAAGAATACTCAATTGCCACACACTTGATTTTGGAAAAGTAACACGATGATATAAAATAAGACAGTATAGATATATGTGGGTATAAAACACTGCAAAGATGTCCAGTTAAAGAGCCTTTTTTAACTTGTTGCCTCCTTCTGACCCAATCTATGCAAAATAATCTGATGTTTCTCCCCAGAGCATATGGGCTTCCTTCTTATCCCAGGTTAATTTATAAATCTTATGTGACTGCACATTCTATAGTATGCACAACATGCTTTTACATGATCTACACATTTCTTTGCCATTGAAGAGTATGAAAGATGATACACTTGAGTGTGGATTTTAACATTTATTGTAGGGTATGATAACTGGAGTTTCAGGCTCTGACAGTCAGGGTGTCACTAGTATTGGGGAAAACTGAACTTTAATTTTTAATTATAATAGATTAACAAAATTAGGTACTGAATAGATAAATCTGTAAATAAGATTATATTAACCTGTTATATCAATAGTCAGATATTATATAAACTTTAAAGTGTTTTGATATTTCTATACACAGTATTTCACTTGTCTTAGAATAATAAATCCAATCATAGACATTATTAATTCGTAACTGAGAAATGTCAAAGGAAAACTACCTGAGAGTGTTTAGATATTGTTCTGGAAAACCAGGACAGGATATACTTCATCATGGTTTTGTATTTTAAAAATAATTTTAAATTGAAATTAATTAATTGTAAGCTTAACAATTACTTCTATCAAATACATTCAAGCAAACCTGTTTTCTTCGATCTAAAGAAAAAAAAATCTAAGTCCTCACAACAAACTAACAAGATAAATAGGCAAGCAGCCATTGCTTTATTTATTTTTCATCAGTTCCTAAGTCGTACAGGAAATTATATAATGACTTCAATTGGACCAGTGAAAACATTTAGTGGCAATTTTTTACTGCCCTGAAGGAAATCACCATTGCATATTGGCTATGGAAGAGAAAAAGCCTCAGAATAAAACTTCTGAGGACTTAGCATGCTTGCATGGAGTGAGCTTGTTCGCTTTTATCTATATTGTGTGAGACGTGTTTCCAGTTATTTATTTTTTGTCCATATAAACTGAAATTTAAGAATAACCTTGGTGCATCACACTCAACAAAGCTTCAAGAAAGTGTATATCTATTAAAAATTGTGCAGATATTCCTAGACCCTGGGTTAAGCAAAATATCTCATAGGACAACCATTTATAATGGTGATGTAGCATAATATTTAAGACCTTATACTAACCAATAGAGTTATAAAATTATGAAGATTTAGGCATTTTCCTCAACTAGCCATCAGGTAAGAGAAAAATTAGACACAGAAACTATTTTTCAAGACAGATCACTAGAAATTTGATCTATGATTTTCTGTTAGACAACCACAGGCATGAAGAAAATATATTAAATATATTATAGGATATACTAAATAGTGCTATATGGTTTATTGTATGACATAACTGCGACTATATATATAAGAAGACTTATCAGC